>NC_081180.1:89193054-89534836 GCF_029867415.1 Vicia villosa | reverse complement strand
GGCTACTAATGGCGCCCACAGGTCAAGGAGTTAGAATAACCTGAGGAGCTCGAAGTACGACAACCCTGCTCCCCCTCGACATGGCGGAGAGAAAAGACGGGATGACAGACCTCGTGATCCTCGAGAGCACAGAGGGCCTTCTGTCCGCTTCACAGAATACACCATACTATATGGAAACCCTATTAATAAACAGAGCCAAATTACCATCATTGAAATTCCTTTGTGATTTGTGCTTTTATGCTTTCAATATGAATTTTTTGGATGAATGCATAATTTAATGAAGATGTTAGAAAGATTGTTGAGTGTGAGTCAAGTCCCTCATTTTTTTTCTTCACCAATTGATGAAGTTATGTGCTAAGTGTGATTCATGTTTCAGTATGTATTGTCTTAGGATTATTGACATGTGTTTTGTGCTTAGAATTTGTTTCATGATCCTGGTATCGTTATAGTATAGTGGTAAGCATTACTTTGTTTATGTTTTTAAACATTGAACCATGCATTTCTTTTCTTTTCTCAAAACTTGTTTGATTCATGATTTCTTGTAGGTTGCTTTTGTTCGTTTAGGTTTGTAAGATTCTTGTTTGAGGAAAAATAAAGTTCTAAGTTGGGGAGAGTTTGATAATTACCAAATTTTAGTTATAATTAATATTATTTTGTGGCACTTATTAGCTTGTTTTTTGGGATTAACAATTCAAAACCTCAACTTTTATGTAAATATTGTTTAATTTGATTTTTCATCTCATTTTGTAGGTTTCTTTGTATTGGTGAAGCATTGGGCATTAAAAGGCAAAAGAAAAGCTTCAAGATGCATTTTTGGACAGAAATCAAAAGCTGCAGGTTAGGCTAAACGCGGTCAAAGCACGCTAAGAGGTGGCCAGGCAGAGGGTAGCGCACTAAGTGCCCGAATCTTGCGCTTAATGCAATTTAAGGCGGTTTAATGTGTTTTGCTTAATTATGCGCTTAGCACCAAATATTGTGCTTAACACGGTCTGCATTTTTCTTTTTTCAATAAATAGCATTTAGTTGATATTTTGAGAGATAGGCACCATTTTAGAGAGAGAAACTTAGAAACAACAGGAGAGGGCGCTTCTTGAAGATCAGAGGTTGGGTTCGCATCAATCGTCGGGAAATTATAATTGATGCATGTTCATCTTCATTCTTATCTTTTTATCATGCTACCATGAGTAGCTAAACCCGTTTCTTGTTGGGATTGGATGTAGTTCATTGTAATCGTATGTATTTCTTTTGATCTTTGTATTATGAACTAGTTATAAATCTATATTGATGTTATCTTTATTTTTATGTTGTTTTTATGGCTTAAATCATTATTGAGAAATATCTTTCAAGTATTGACCTAAGATCATCATCTATCAAAGACCAAACTTTAGACATATATTTGGAGTTTGATATTCACTTTTATCAAAGCTTAATGTTATATTATTGCTTAGCAGGTTTAGAGATCATCGATTAAACAATATGGTAAAACCCGTAATACTGGTTAGACATAAATGGTGTTGACGAGTGATACGTGATAATAGCGATTAATAACTATGTTCACATGCTAGATCAATTTATTAATCATTGAGTTATATATAATATATTTACTAATTGATATCGATGTTATCTTTATTTAAGTGTTTAGCTTTATAGATTTGAATTGTTATTGAGAAATACGGTTCGAATCTTGATCTAAGGTGAACATCTATTAAATTCTAAATTCTAGACATAGATTGTATTTAACATTCACAGAAAATATCGATTCTTAATACTTCCTTATTTTTTAATGAGTTGAGGCATCAACAATTTAACAATAAGGTCAAAACCTCATCAGAAGCTTAGACATAAACTTTGTTGTGAGCGATACCTAACAATATTGATGAATGTTTATATTATGTATAACTGATTGGCGGATGAAATCCAATCCTGACAAGCTCTCATATCTCTAAATCATTATCTTTCATTTATCGATTTACTATTTGAAACTTTAAACCATCAAATATCTTGCAAACTTCCGCTTAAAATCATAGTAACTATCGAACGATATTGATATCACATTAATCCTTGTGGAGACGATAAGACAAATAGTTACACTTTTGATTGCTACTATTGCAACAACACTTAGAATTAGAAAATATTTTCATTCTCTGATTAAATTGCCAAAAGTTATCAAAACCTATGTTTTTCCAAACCACACAATCCCTCCTCTTGTGTGTGAATTCTCAAGTCCAACACATTAAAGGAAAATTTTGTTTGGTTTTTGAGATTAACCAGTGAAAGTATTTGTTTGGTTTTTAAGAGCAGACAATTATGATCTCTAGTTGGTTTGTAAGCTCAGCCTGCTAAAAGCTCCATTTTGTTTAAATATTAGCCTATCAAAATCTCCTGTTTGGTTTGGATATTATCCTACTAAAACCTCTTGTTTATTTCATTGGAATAGCTAGTAAAAATCTACATTTACTTGTAAGAAGGTTTGTAGACATAACCTGTGGAAAGTTCACTTCTTTAATGGAACTCTCATGAGGAAATTCTAAGAGACAGGAGTAGGTCTTTCCCTTTTCTCTTTATTTTTTTCATTGCTTTATTTTCTTTATGTATTATTTCTTTCTCTTCATCTCTTCTTCTTTCTTTCCTTCTACCATTCAACTGCTTAATCTCTTTTAAATTAATAAAAAATAAAGATTTTCTATAAAATAAATTTTTAGAATTGGACAACACTTTTCAAATAACACAATTCATCATCCTTCTTGTGTTTGGAGTCACTTGGTCAACAAGTGTTATTAAAGCCTAATTTCAAACCCTTTTTAGTCTTGTATCTAAACCTTAGAGTTTATTTTTGCTTCTTAACTTAAAAAGGGTCCATAGTAATCCCTTAACTCTACAAAACGTATTATGTTAGTCATTTTCATCAAATTAGCGACAAATTTTTGAATTTTCCCATCGCTAATTTTACAAAAGGACTAACATGATACATATTTAAGAGTTAAGTGACCAATATGGACCCTTTTTGAGTTAAAAGACCAAAATGAACCTCGAGGTTAAGATAGAAGACCAAAAATAATATTAAGCCTAAAGCCTAACTCTTGGTATAGGACTAATTGTCTTAGGAGATAGATAAATGAGCTCAAATACTTCTTCTACTTTTAACAAGAGACTTTTCATGAATACACCTCCACCGTTGGATGGTAATATTTGGTATATGGAAAGAAATAATTTAAATACTTTTTATTCAATTGACTGTGATTTATGGAATTTTTCTATAAACGATCATTTTGTCCCTATTCATTTTGTAAATAACGAAGCAGTAGACAAACCCAATTTTTTGTTAACCATAGAGGGTCATGCATCTGGCTAAACCACCAAGGAGATAAACTTTTTGTCCTTCATCATCTGGTCAGTATTGATTTGTTCCCATGAGACATGCTTCATGGGATAAAAATATTCCACTTATTGTAGCATTTTCCAAAGAGTCGCGTGCAATAGACTAACTCTCCTGAAATGACTTTGCGTACTCCTTGACCAAGGCAAAATTCTCAAGAAGCATCTCATGGAGGTCGTCTTCAGCCTTTTCCCAACCTTTCTAAGACTCCTTCAAAGATGCCTCAAGCTTTTCTACCCTTTTTCAGGAAGCATCAAATGTCCAATTTTCTTCGGCAATAGTGGCCTCCGCAGTTGATAGTGATACCTTGGGAAAAACTAAGGTTTCACTCTTCTTTTTCACCTTTTGCACAAGCAACTTCACCTTTTTAACCAGCATGTCGGGGTGATCGAAATATTCCACATTGGACTCTATTCCCGAAGGCAGGGTAGAGTGCCTTTGAAGCTTATCCAAATATTGGTCTCGCTCTATGGTAAGAGCATTGACACGTTCTTTGAGCACTTCTTTTTCTCACCGCCCGACAACACCAAAGTCTAAAATGATCCATGCTTGATACATATAATAAGTTAGGTTTGATAATCGTCTTGATGTGTTTCTTCAAATTCGTTCAAAAAATAATAATATTCTTTAGAGATAGAATACTGAAATTCACTTATAGTTAGAGGACCAGGGCTAGCCAGTAGGGTAGGAGGAAACTCGGTTAGATGAATCCCAGACTCCCACATGCGCGTGAGCAGGCATGTCCCGGGTAACCAAAATTGTAGGGACCTCAATTTTCAGAACCCCTCCAACGATCATAATATTGGTAGGCACCATCCAAGAGAGGGATAACTGGAGGATTCCTCCTCATTTGTTGCATTATTTTCTCACATTTCATCTTATCTACACGACAATAACATACAAATTACAGAAGAAATCACAAAAAACATTAAAAAAAGAGAAGATTCCCCAACTCATACAAAAATAACCTTCATCTCCTATTTTGAGTTGGCCCCCCACCAGCAAGAACCTCTTTATGAACCACTATAGTTGTTTCTTTGATGCCACATCATTGAGGGTGACGCCCCCGACATAACCGAAACTATCGAAGAAGAACACTAGTTTCCTCTTTAGGAAGGTATCTTCTAGATACAAGTTGTCCATATGTAAACATAAGACCAACACTCAGACAAGAAGTGACTTTGACGCTAGAACTTTGAGAATATGTTCGAGCATTGGTAAGGCGACCCAAGGCTTATAGAGCCTATTTTAGCGGGAGCTTCTTCGTTGATATGGGTGACCAAGAAAAATTGATCGTTTAAGTGTTTTACATTATCTCAATAAACGTCAAACATCCTGGTGTCGTACCGAAGAGAGACAAGGTTGGCACACTCTTATTATATTTGCACCAGTATTAGAAGAATTTAACGCAAATCTATCTCAATGAGTGTAGTTTCGAAGGGGCAAATAACAAATGGTTAGGAATGACAACCACAAAATCGTTGAAATGGAGGCAGAAAGCTATAAAAAAATAGACACTCGTGTAGAGGAATGTTTCACCTGTCATACTTGCTACACACCCTCTTATGTTCCTCAATAAAAAGTACTTTTCAATCAGATAAAGGTCCTACCTCGGTGTAAGCTCAGCCCAAACTACCTTCAGATTCGAAAGTAGAGGCGGTGTCCAACGTCTCCTGGTCGTCCCACACTGACAAACTATCCCCCTTGCCTTCTGAAGCATTGTAGGTGGAATCTCCATTCTAAAAAAATATTGTAAACATAGAAAAGGAATGTTCATTTAATGTGATATGTTACCTATTACAAGAGTGACATTTAATGTGCATGTTCTCAACGATAGTGACATCTCATCGAGGCTCTTTTTCTTCCGCCAAAGAGCTGGTATAGACGCGTACACAACAAACCCACATCCTGCAATGCAGAAATAAGGACTTTAGGGAAAACTATTATGGGCCGCTCGCAAGGTCCAAAGCGAAAGGCTCAAGGGCACCACCAAGTGGTAAAGTGCATGGAGCAGGCGATCTCTCATTCATTCTAGAATAGACAATTTTGTCCTAGATATGTTTAACATTGTCTGATTAGATCCAACGACTACCCGTACAAACTGCCTTACTCAAGTGAACGATTTTAATCGCTCTCTTTATTTAAGGAGGGAAGTGTGTCACTTCAGTTATTCAAATTCATTCACACTCTCAAATTACTTTTCATTCACTCACTACTAACTTGAGAGTTGGAGGACCTTGTAGCTAAGCCTCTTCTGTCGCATCAGAAATTTTCTCAGTCGTCCCAAAATCTCATTTAACCATTCATCAAGAATTTTGGTTTCATAGCAAAACAATTACCATTGTTTGTTACTTCAAAACAAAAATTGTACAAGTAAACAAGTAAAAGTTACATATTTTACAAAGCATTAGTAAATGCATGATAAGATTCCACCAAACTGAAAATTCTTAGTGGTGGAGTTAAAACTTGAGAGCAAAGTCTTATTATAAGTATATCTGAAGAATCATTTATTCACAAAGCTTGTATGGCAATAGCAAGTAAGAAGCAGGACAAATTATTTACCATATATGCAAAAGCTGAATATGTTTATTGTAGAAGTGGGAACATATTGGTGCTGCTACATATCAGTAGAGGTTTAAACACTCAAAATCTGTACATAATGTAAATAAATGTAATAAAAGTGCATGCTATTTTGTCATACCTAAAGAGTGACTTAAATTAATAAAAATGTGGTGGTTCATGTGTCCAGGTCACCAAATTATGGCTATGACTGCTCTGTCCTGCCATCCCTCAGTGTTAGGAGCTGGATGGATTTGCTGCTCTCTTAAGCCAGCCTAAGGTGGTGTGATGAAGTCTAGAACCAAGGAGACTCAAGCTTTCCCCAAGGTCCCATTGACCAACTCTTTACTTGGAGGGGGCAAGCCAACATATTGCAATCACCAACCCAACCTGACAAATCCTGAACCATGTTCCACCACACTGATACCCCCACTTGGGTTACAAGCTGGAGCTACCCAACTCAGCAAGCTAACAACCTTGTCAGAAGCTTATAAACATCAATTTCTGTCATGGACTTCACAATGTGGGACTTATTTTATTAATGTTAACCCCTCCAATTCAAACATGCTCAACTCTTATTTCTTAACTAGTTACAACATCTTAAGTTGGTGACCATCCAATAAGAGATTAATTTTTATGTATCAATAATATAAAACAGATGCATATAATCAAATTATACAGTTCTTAATTATTACTGTAAAAGAAAAGGTTGAAATATTGGAATGAAAGGATCTATCTCCAATCAAACAGTAACTCACATGTAGTTCAATAAAACCCATGTGGAAGTATTATTAGGAGCAGTTACTATATATTTAAGAGTTTCCAAAGTTGTTGGTTCAATGCTTGTGCTTTGTATTATTCCTTGTTAATTTATTATAATTAGCAAGATAATAAAATAAGCCTTAAACTCTATTATTGTGTTTTAAATCAAGTATTATTATGTAATAATTAACCGAATGTCTTTGAAGGAATATATAGTAAAGTACATCCACATGGGGTAGAAGTAGAAGAGACCTCAAACCTATGGACTCTCCAGTGGGCCCTACTTAGAGAGGATCTTCTGTATTCAGAGATCAGATTATGTTTCAAGCATGTCTTTACATTGTATATATAAGAACTTTCCAAGAAAATGCATCATTGGCATATGATATATTCATTTCATTGTTTTGGACTTTTGGGTTTGATTCGTTGAATCATTATTATATAAATTACTTGTTTTTAATCATAGAATAGAAGGATAGAGAAGGAAATGAGAAAATTTTCCAAAGGTGGTGTTTCCTTCAATAGAACAACTAGTGAAATGAGGGAGCATGTAAACATGCCATGTGACTGCCAACTAAGATATCCTTTAAGACAAATATGCAATTTAATTACATAACTCTATTATGAGTAATATGGGACCTAACCCCATTAATTTGATGTTCATGTATGTTTATAGGCAATCCCTGGTTTGTTACACTTTGTGACGTTGTTCTTTTGTTAAATGCAGTATATAACTTACACTAATAGAGTTTTCTGTTGTTAAAAGTGAAAAATTCGGTAAGGATCAATGAATGAGACCTTTTGCAAGTGTTTTGAGAAGTCTTATCTATGCTCAAGTTTGTAATAATAACCTATACATTGTATAATGGTTGGTGTTCTAGCCTTCTTGATGTATCCTCATGAAATGTAAAGGTTATGATGACTTCCCTCAGGGTCTTGGTATCATGAAAAATAAAATGTGTTACACACTTTATTTACAACTTATGCTTAACTTATGTACATAAATTCTTGACTACATGAATAAGATGGGCACGTGCACATTCTCAAGACCCCTACTCAATCATATTTTAGTGGATCCCACAACGCTTAACACAAATTAATTTGAGTATTTTACACGTATGCTGCATGTTCTTTACCTATTATCACATGCTTTCTGATCCACTCCATCCCATATTAACCATCATTTGAAATCACCAAAACACCCTCCACCGAACTTCAAATTCTTTAACACTTTAGAAGGCAAAGAATCTCTTTTTTTACATGACATGGTGACCCTTACATTTAGTGCAGAAAAACAAAAAAACGATGTAACAGTGAGTTTATGCTGTCAAATAGTTTTATATATATTTTCAATAATGTGGCCATCAACCACCATATAGTTATGAAAGCAACTTCTCAAGAGATCTAAATAAAATCATGTTGCTACAATTCATGTTAGTTTGTTAGATACTTGTGAAAGAGATGGGAAAAAAAGGTAAATGGCTTAAGAATTTCTTGACAGGGAAAAGAGAGAAAGATAAAGATAAAGAGAAATCTACAATAAACCAGAATTTTTCTAATGGAACAGAAAATCCAACTACTCCGATTTCGAGTTCAAATTCAAGTTCTACGAAGGAGAAAAAGAGATGGAGTTTTAGAAGATCGTCTGCATCGGCTACGCCAACGGTTTCTAAGGAGTTGAGTAAATCTGAAGTTATTGCTTCAGTGACAGTGCCAACTGTTACGGTTACTGATATTCAGAATGAGCAGAGAAATCATGCTATGGCTGTGGCTGTTGCAACAGCGGCCGCAGCTGATGCTGCAGTGGCTGCTGCACAGGCTGCAGCTGTTGTGATCCGCTTGACTTCTGGTTCGAATGAGAATTCTAGAAGTATTGAAGAGGCTGCTGCTGTTAAAATTCAATGCGTCTATCGATCTCACTTGGTATGAAGTTAGTTTTATGAGTAAATTAACCTTTTAGTCCTTGAAATTGTAACTGTCAATCAATTTAGTTCTTCAAATTTGCTTGACCTTTACGATTTTGAGGATCGAAATATTTATCGTATGTGATTGTTTCTGTTACAGGCGAGAAAGGCGTTGCGTGCTTTGAGAGGATTAGTGAAGTTGCAGGCACTGATAAGGGGTCACTTGGTGAGAAAACAGGCTAAGGCAACACTTAGATGTATGCAGGCTTTGGTGACAGCACAAGCTAGAGCTCGTGCTCAACGGATCCGAATGGTGTCCGAAGGAAAGCCTAATCCAAACCAATCAACTCCTAGAAATGTCATGGAAAATGACTTGTTCAGGCAAATATACAATGTTAGTTCATTACTTCTACTAATTATCTTTTGCAATAATTAGAAAAGTATTCTATTACGAGTCACTAGTTATGTAGCACCAACGCTTCAAATTGAAGGCGTGTCTGAATGTCAGACTAGTTATGTAGCACCGACGCTTCAAATTGAAGGCGTGTCTTAATGTCAGACAAGTGTAACGGATACTAAAGTTGTCTAATCATGAAATGAAATGTGGTTTTGTGCATATAGGAAATGGACAGAGGCTTAGAAGACAACATCAAGATTGTTGAAATGGACTTTTGTGAATCAAAAGGTAACTCTACAAGCAGAAGCAGCAGTGTAAATCATCATGGACAATATTATGAACAATCTGAACATAGATATTCCACAAATGGTTCCTATTCTTACTCAAAAGAAGAAAACTACAAAGTATCACCAGCTCCATCAGCTTTAACAGAAATGAGTCCAAAAGCATGCAGTGGCCATTTCGAAGATTGCTTCAGCACAGCACAAAGCAGCCCTCATTACTATTCTGCTATATCGAAAACAGACGATTCAGCTTCAAACCATCCTTTTTCATTCCCTAGACCATCTTATGCAGAATCTATGTCCTATGATTACCCTTTGTATCCAAGTTACATGGCTAATACAGAATCATCCAAGGCTAAAGCTAGATCACACAGTGCACCAAAACAAAGGCCAGATTCATTTGAGAGGCAACCGAGCCGACGAAGAATTTCGGTTGAGGGAAGAAATGTACCTAGGCCACTGAGGATGCAGAGGTCATCTTCACATGTTGGTGCCACTGCTCAGAATTACCAATATCCATTGTCAATTAAGCTTGATAGATCGGCGGTCTCGCTCCATGACAGCGAGTGTGGCTCGACAAGTACAATGCTTACGAATACTAATTACTGCAGATCTCTTGTTGCATATGATGTGAGTAGTACCAACCATTCTCATGCTACTAGTTTTTATCATACATAACATTAAGAAAAAATCATATAGGATAAATCGTTAATTGCTTCGTTACATTGTTTTGATTGCAGCCAGATGGAGATAGGAACTGAGAGTGTGCCTTGTGTTACACTCAATAGAAGACACTTTGCAAGAACATTAACCATGTAAGAATTGAGGTTTTCAGTTTTTTTGAGTTTTTCTTTTTTTCCTTTTAGATTTCGAAACAAAAAGTAATGATTCGGTTTTTATAATATAGAGTTGCTGGGGTTTATTGAAAGTGCAAATTGTGTAGAGTTTCTTCTACTACTATTCCTTGTGTGTATTGTCTGTGTGAAAACATTGTAATGGTTTTTTGTTTTGTATAAATGTTACATTGTCTAACACCACTGTTTTACTAAAGAAAGAGTTATTTATTTTCTATGATCTATTTCTTTGATTGTTTGTTTTAATCTAACACTAGTTGACATACATTCTTCAAGAGGGCCAGGGCCACATGATAATTGATGTGAAGTTTTCAACACTTAGGACCCTTTGATTAGGACCCTTCGTTTTAAATAGTATAGATTAATAGTTATATGTCCTTTTTGTTTTGGTGAAAATAGTATTGCAGGTATGTAATGACAATTTCTGATAGAATGAACCGTGAGGCATCTAAGCTATTTAAAGATGTTTAATATATCCATGTTAGTGGCCAAAGCCCCAAAACTATACTATTAAGAATTTGAATATTATTGGACAAGTGATTCTAAAGCGGAGAGTGAATTGTGTTGTTTTGAAAAAACAATTTCTAAATAAATTTTTTTGATAAAGTTAGAATTTAGAACAATTTTATAAAATAAACGAGATAAGTAGAGGAATAAATAAAATTAAATAGAAGGAGATACAGCAGAAGTAAATAATTGAAATGTAAAGAGATATGAGAAGAGAAAAATGCATCAGAGATTTATAAAGATTCGGTCTAATGATTTGGCTTAATCCTCTCCACAGGAATTTCTTTTCGAGAGTTTCCACTACAATGTGAGCTCTTGACAGGATTTGTCCATGAACTTCCTTACGAAACGATTAGAGTTTTACAATGGCTTTCCACACAATCAAATCAAACACAGGAGTTTTAACGATGGAGACTTCCCAACTAAAAGATAACATCACTAGGCCAAACTCACGAACCAAACGAGAGCTTTAATTATGGAGGCCTCCCAACCAAACAAAGGTTTTACCAGGTTCTCCTCAACAACCAAACAATAACTTTTCAGTTGGTT
Source organism: Vicia villosa (assembly GCF_029867415.1). Lineage (NCBI taxonomy): Eukaryota > Viridiplantae > Streptophyta > Magnoliopsida > Fabales > Fabaceae > Vicia > Vicia villosa. Next base: position 89,523,644 of record NC_081180.1, on the reverse strand, counting down.
TATCTCAAAACCAAAATAAATTTCTCACAAGAAAGATGTTACTACGATACCCTCACACCAGAATCAAAACACCTCAGAGATAAAATATTCACTCTCAAGAGCATTAAGGAAAAAGTGGGGAGAGAGAGAGTGAGAGAGAGAGAGAGAGAGAGAATAGTGAGAAATGGTATTTGATATATGTTTTCTAGTGTATTTTGAAATGAGGGAAAGCCCTTTATTTATAAGACAAAATATGATTTGAAAAGGAAAGGATCCATTGGCCTTTTAATCTCAATATCGAGTATGCATATCAGATAATTGATTATGTGATACATAAAGCAAGGTTTTCAAAATACGCCACCGCTAATCGGATAATCTATTATACCATGTAAAAAAACTCACTTGTTTGTAGCATCAAACAACTTGTAACCTCCAGTAGGGTGATACCCTACAAGTATCATCATTTCCCCTTTGTCATCCAACTTCTTTCTAAGTTTGGCCCGAAACACGACGATACACCACGAAACCGAAAACTCTCAAATGGTTCAGATTCAGTTTGAATCCAAACCATGTCTCTTCCGGTATTATCTTCTCTAGCTTCTTTGTAGGACACTTATTCAACAAATAGGAAGTTGTGGATTCCGCTTCTCCCCACAACTCTTTCGACAAGTTCTTCCCCTTTAACATGATTCTTGTAACGCCCCAGACTACTTTCAGGATTATCTACTGACCCCACAAACCAACACGTAGAGCTGTCAAAATGGGCTAGCCCATAAGGGCCGGCCCGCCAGGCCCGAAAAATCATAGGGCTTGGGCCTTAAAATTAGAGCCCATATTTTTCAGGGCCTTTTTAGCCCAGCCCTGAAAAGCCCGCTACCCATTAGGGCTAGCCCATATGGGCCGTGGGTAGCCCATCAGGCCCGCATAATTATAAATTTTAAAAAAATATATTAATATTTATATTATCTTACTCCAAAATAGCATATTGATTTTTCTCACTTCACTAAATTTTATCTCTATTTTATTCAATCTTTCTCTTTTAAATCTTATACATTAATATAATCAACATTTTTTCATCGTATTATATTAGTTTTTCTCTTATAATAAATATTCAAGTATTATTTTATACAATTTAGACATATATTGCATTTAGAAACACATTATAGTATTTATAAGAGATAATATAGTACTTAAAAATGTATTATATTTAAAATAACATAATTTTTAATTTTATTTATAATAAATATTATAGAGTTTTTATTTTAATTTTTTTAAATAAAAAAGTCCATTTAGGGCCAGGTAGCCCGAAGCCCATCTTGGGCCGGACTCGGGTAGTAAATCTCGAGCCCATATTATACAGGGCCTTTTTGGCGCAGCCCTGAAAAGTCCAGGGCCCGCTAGGGCCGACCCGTTTAGGGTCGGGTAGCCCATATTGACAACTCTACCAACACGGGTCTTTTCAGCATGTTTTTGCTAGAGATGGCAACGGGTCGGTGCAGGTTTTACACTACCCAAACCCGCACCCGAAATTGACACCCGAACCCGAAGTAAAACCCAAATGTTGTTCGGGTGGCAAAATAACACCCACGCCCACACCCGTTGGGTTCGGGTTTTTTCACCCAAACTCGAACCCACAGCAATATGCATAAAATATATTTTTTTCTACAATTTTCCTACAACTTTCCACAATATTATATATATATATATATATATATATATATATATATATATATATATATATATATAAATATATATATTATATTTATATTTATATTTATATATATATATATATATATATAAGCGGGTGTGATTTCGGGTTTCGGGTGCGAGTTTCACACTATCCAAACTCGCACCCGAAATATCGGGTGCCACCCGAACCCAAACCCGGTCAACTCGGGTTTTCACCCGTTGACTCAGATTCGGATGCGGGTGGGACCCACGGGTTTGGGTCTGCTTGCCATCTCTAGTTTTGGCCTCACTCCCACCCATTCCAAGAAACTTCTCAGAAGGTCACCCATCCAAATACTATTCCAAGTCAAGCACGCTTAAATGTGGAGTTCTTATTTGTTAAGCTACTGAAAAAGATGTGTCTTGTTGTATAGGTAATACCAATCAATCCTTATAAGCCTTCCTTCAGCTATGCGGTCCCATACTTGCACGGCCTTAAGATCTCTCTCGTATTCCACTTAATCCCTTCATCTAACTTCGTATACAAGTAAATCGAGCAAGGGTCGTCTCAAAATCATCGAAAAACCAGAGGTACATGATATCAGTGTAAGTGGCACTAGTGCCCACAAAAGTCTGTATGTCAACAAGATACAAAAGGTATGCTATCATAGCAAACCTCCTGTGAATGGTAACCTGCTTGGGATCACCATCAGTCTTTTGTGCACGCCGTATCTCATCCGTGAACACCTGAGTCAAATAACTATACCTGACGTGACTACCTCGGGTTTTATCAATCTCTCCTAGAGCACTCTCAAGGATAACTCCCAACGTCTTAACCAACAGATCTAATGCCTCCTCTTTACCGATCCTCTCATGATCCAAGAATCTCCCTCTGATCGGAAGATGCAGTAGACACGGGACGCCGTCGAGTGCGGTTGTCATCTCACCATGTGGTTGGTGAAACGGCGATATCTCATGGTGCCACCTCTCAATAAAAGCGTTAATCATACCCCAGTTGACCATGCTGTATCCACACTGGGCCAAATCTTTCAACCCTGAAAGCACTAAAATCTCATCAAACCATGGCTCAACAGGTGGTACGAGTCTAATGATCTTTCGCTCATGGCTAATGACCTTTAGCGTCTCACATTCTTGCATAAATATGTAGACGGATTTAATCAACAAACCAAAATTCTAAATTAATAATAAAATTCATAATTCAAAATGTAATATAAATCAAAATTCAAAATTCATACATGTCCGTCCTAGATATATCTCACAGCATGGTCAGGGTAAAGAGGAAGAAGGGATAAATTAGACGGTCCACCTCCAAAAGCCTGAGGCACCACAGGCGTAGCCTGTGCAGGTGCACGCTTAGGTGCCTACGATGACTGAGGAGCCGCCTCAGGTGTCGTCTAGGGCTGTGATGGAGGTTGTGACTAAGGTTGTGACTGGGCCTTTGGTGTCGCTTTAGAACCGGAGTTCTCTCCCACCTCAAATGATGTCGGTGGAGAGGTGCGTTTGCGAAAGGACGGGGCGGAGAAGGATGGACTCGAGAATCCCGCCTGCTACGGGAGGACAAAGTAGTAGGAGTAACAGCAGGAACACCATAGAATGAAGTTGTAGGTGGTGTATCCGGTACGGCTTATCCAGAGGTTGGAGAAGGTTGGGTTTCCTGATTCCTTTCTCTCCGCAAAAGCATGATGTGCAACCCTGTCGTGCCTCAATTGAGATGTTATGTCAATCATTTCTCCTGTAGAAGCAACGAAAAAATGTTATCTTAAGGATTTATGTTGAAAACAAAGTTGAAAAACAGACACGGACAAAACTGAAAATGAACGTGCGGTTTTGTTCTTGATGAAAACCGGAAATGCATTTCCGGTTTCTTCTGTGATTTCAGAGTTATGTTAATGGCTTCCCACCCACACAAATGAGCACAACAAAATAGATATTGATCATGAAAAAGACATTTTCAACACTTCACCAATGATTCCTAATGTTGAAAACAAACCACAAATTCCTAATTTCTAACCTAAAACACACATTTAAGTAGATTTTACATAAACTCTAAAATGTTAAAAAAAAATAACTTACTTGATTGATGGTGGTTGTTTTTTGCTGATTGATTGTGGTTGGATGCTTGAGCTACTGGTGCTTGATGCTTTTAACAACTTCAGTTGTAAATGTGGTTGATTTGGTGAAAATGAGATTGAAGGAGTTCGGAGAGTATTTTGGTATTGATATAGTTTGAAACTGTAATGGGAGGGGAAGAGGCAACGCGTGTTTATGTTGTTCCACGAACAGAAAATATACTTACGGTTTCATATTGTAGGTATATTTCCGGTTAGTTCTCAACTATTCTAACGTTCGTGTCTATTATGGTACGAACCGGAAATACATTTCCAATTTTAAGAGGCATTTTTTAAATTCCGCGTGATACGCTGGAAAAGAAAAGGTATGAGGTGGAAAGTATAGGATGGAATAAGATATATATATATATATATATATATATATATATATATATATATATATATATATATATATATATATATATATATATATATATATATATATATATATATATATATATATATATATATATATATATATATATATATATATATATATATATATATATATATATATATATATATATATATATATATATATATATATATATATATATATATATATATATATATATATATATATATATATATATATATATATATATATATATATGGGGGCATGTATGAAAGAAGAATCATGCCCTTGTTAATTTGTCGATTAATTGTATATGAAAGAGTAATAAACCGGTTTATATTTTTGAAAAATGAAATTTATTTACAATCCTTGATAAAATTGAGTTGAAAGTTTCTTATGCTATCTACCAACTAATTAAAATAAATCTGTGGAAAATTAAGTCAAAAGGAAAAACTAACAATATATAAGAAAATAAAAAACTTTTCTTCCTATTTTGTTCACTTACTATCTTAGTTTTCGTATGACTTTTCACACCCACTTGCTACTTTTAAATTTTACTCATAATATTAATAGCAGCGACAATCTTCCATGAACTTTCAAAGTATTTACTAATAATCATAACAATAATAATTGTTGGTTGGCAATTATATTTTATTGGAATATCTTTAAAAAGAATGACATAATGTAGCTTCTGTTCGACTTTTACTCAGTCCAAAACTTTTGGTTATATTGTACATTGATTGACTCTAACTAGTTGACATTCTAGAAACTGTGCCAAGTTTTACTTATATACATTGACACAATGTATGTAAAGCTAGATCACTATAAGAGTTGTTCTCCAAATGTGATTCACTACTTATAGGCTAGATTACTTAGCTCAAAATCAAAATAGACAATACAAATTAATCAAATTCAAGCATGGGATATCATGTTATGAGTCACATTCATTTATGTATTCACTCATCCTTGCAAGAGTTTCACCTCTTTTAAATATTAATTTAACAGTTTGAATCTAAAATTATGGGTACACCCCTGCCCCTTTTCTAATCATTCGAGACATCAATTATTGAATCAGAATCCTTTTTACACCGGGCATTTTAGACTATTCATCTATATTTTGCTCTAGTACAAAATAAGTATTACACAGATGAGACAAATATTCTTGTACTTATAAAAGGGAAGTGGACTCTCTAGCCTAAATAGTCATCATTGACGTGGTACAACATTAAGGGCTTCTATGCTTATAGGCATGCAAGTCAACGAATGACCCAAATTAATTGGATATTCTCAATATGTTTTTTAATCATTTTCATAATTAATAACTCATTGATCTTATAATTAAACCCTTTGATCATAAAATTAGTCGTCAATACTATTCCAATGACCACAATCAAATTCAATCGTAATCCCATTAGTGGCATCACCTTTGCATGTGACATTGCTCTTAACCACTTCGTCCTTATAGGCTTCATGTTTAAGGGGTTGTGGTCTCAATTCTCTCGCTTAACCACTTGTCATTACAAGTCTTGTGTTTGAGGAACTGTGGTTTGTCAAGTCTATCGCTTAACCACTTCGCCATTACAAGTTTTGTGCTTGAGGGACTATGCATTATCAAGTCTCTCGCTTAACCATTTCGCCATCACATGTCTCATGCTTTATGGACTATGGATTGTTAAGTATCCCACTAAACCACTTCTCCCATACAAACCTCGTGCTTTAGGGGTTGGAATATTAAGTTTCCCAGTTAATAACTTCTCCCTTTTAGGCCTTGTGTTTGAGGGATTGTGCACCTTTATGTAATAAAAAAGCCTAATTAATATCAAAGTTTTACGCACATACTCGTAAGTAGAACATGGAATACTAAAAGGTAGTAGGGAGGGGTCATGTGGAAGACACTAAGGCGAGCTCGCCACGTCTCGCTGCTTTATGGAGGGTGACATGTTAAGTATGTTTCAAGGAAATAATAGTTAATTAGGTCAATGCATCATCTATTAAATGGATTTCATGAGGTAATATTATTAAAAAGCAAGTAGAAATACATTTTCCTCTTAGTCACTTTAGGTGTAAAGTGCTAAGGACATAGCGGTAAACATAATAAGTTTTATATGAAATGTATTGGTGCTATTGTCAGACTTAGACATAAGTTCTATATTTAATCAATGCATGTTTTTATGTTGTAGACATTCACCACAAGGTTGAGTTCTGACTTCACATGTAGTTAGATAAAGTCATTAAATGATTCATTGTCCAACATGTTAATTCACTCTCTTAAATCCTTATGCTTATTTCATGATTATCTTGTTTCTGACCATGTGACACACACTATTATTTTACTAATGACTCGTGTATACTTTTCAAACTCTTGTATGAAAACTATTATGCTCAATACAATCTCTTTGGGATCAATACTTTTTCTCATCACTTGTTACTAGTTTGAATCAGTATACCTTTGCATACAAAATAACCATCAACCACCCCACACTCTAACAATTTTTTATTTCTAGTTATTGTAATTAGACAAGTACATGGCGAGTAGTCCCCTACTGGAATGAGCGCTCATAGAAATCCATCTACCCTTATCAACCCCCTTCATTCCATAAGACAAAAAGAAAACACTCACAATATGCATCATTCCAAGGGTTCCATAGAGGATTTTGAATCCCCTCACAAAGGTCTGACTATTTGGATGGAGTTACGAGGCTAGCGACATTGATTTACTTTACAATATCGAACTCAAGTATGGTAAAAATGTCCCTACCACCAAATCAATTATAATGTTTGTGTATATATAGAAGTAATCATCCTCTACTCGTTGAGGACGCCTCATGCAGGCTTTCTTGCCTTTCAAGCAAGGCTCTAGCAAAACATCATTTTCATTCCTGGTGGTTGATATGTATAGGTCCCCAGAAAATTCCTTTACCATTGTGTCATTATTAAATAAAGAATTAATTTTCACCACTTCGTCACAAAAATGGCCAACATTGTCTCTAAATTAGCCTACAGTAATCTTGTTGGTCCTTGGTAAGAAGAGACCAAAACAATGTCATTATTGCTACTCTTGTTTCTATCATATCTACTAAACTATTATTATAACTCTTAAACATTTCCGTTTCAATGAATCTCTAATTACCTTTATCAAATATTAGCCTCAAACGCTTAACATAATAGCGTCATAACTCCCACCTCTCCTTGTAGATGTCAGGCTCGACTATGATAGCGCTAGCATCGCAATCACTAAGGAATACCACCATCTAAATGTAATATATATATATATATATATATATATATATATATATATATATATATATATATACATATATAAAGGGAATAAGGAAATACATGTAGTAAGGCTTTGTGAGCAAATATTGGAAATCAAGTTTACAAAAGCAAGAGGGATAGCAAGAAGAAATGGTTGCAAAGTGAAGCAATTACTGAAAAAGTGAGCGACAAAAATGGGAGGCAAATGTTCTAGTATTTATAAAATAGGAGTACCCCCCCCCCCCCTATCCTAAATAGACATCATTAACTTGACAAAGCATCATAGGCTCTGCTCACAGACATGCAAGCCAATGACCCAGATTAACTGGTTTTTCCCAACACATTTTTAATCATTTTCATTATTATTAACACACTTAATCTTCTAATTAGACCATTTGATAAAAAAAACAAGATTCTACACCATTTGGATGACTACAATCAAATTCAATCTTAACCCCATATGTGACATTACCTTTACATGTGACATTTCTCTTAACCACTTTGTCCTTACAGACCTCATTCTTAAGGGACCATGGACTCTCAAGTTTATCATTTAATCACTTCTCCCTTATACGTCTCGTGCTTGAGGGACAATGGACTTTCAAGACTCTCGCTTAATCACTTAACCCTCATGCTTAAGGAGTTGAGGGACAACGTCCCTACCACCAAATCAATTATAATGTTTGTGTACATATAGAAGTAATCATCCTCTACTCGTTGAGGACGCCTCATGCAGGCTTTCTCGCCTTTCAAGCAAGGCTCTAGCAAAACATCATTTTCATTCCTGGTGGTTGATATGTATAGGTCCCCAGAAAATTCCTTTACCATTGTGTCATTATTAAATAAAGAATTAATTTTCACCACTTCGTCACAAAAATGGCCAACATTGTCTCTAAATTAGCCTACAGTAATCTTGTTGGTCCTTGGTAAGAAGAGACCAAAACAATGTCATTATTGCTACTCTTGTTTCTATCATATCTACTAAACTATTATTATAACTCTTAAACATTTCCGTTTCAATGAATCTCTAATTACCTTTATCAAATATTAGCCTCAAACGCTAAACATAATAGCGTCATAACTCCCACCTCTCCTTGTAGATGTCAGGCTCGACTATGATAGCGCTAGCATCGCAATCACTAAGGAATACCACCATCTAAATGTAATATATATATATATACATATATAAAGGGAATAAGGAAATACATGTAGTAAGGCTTTGTGAGCAAATATTGGAAATCAAGTTTACGAAAGCAAGAGGGATAGCAAGAAGAAATGGTTGCAAAGTGAAGCAATTACTGAACAAGTGAGCGATAAAAATGGGAGGCAAATGTTCTAGTATTTATAAAAGAGGATTACCCCCCCCCCCTATCCTAAATAGACAACATTAACTTGACAAAGCATCATAGGCTCTGCTCACAGACATGCAAGCCAATGAATGACCCAGATTAACTGGTTTTTCCCAACACATTTTTAATCATTTTCATTATTAATAACACACTTAATCTTCTAATTAGACCATTTGATAAAAAAAACAAGATTCTACACCATTTGGATGACTACAATCAAATTCAATCTTAACCCCATATGTGACATTACCTTTACATGTGACATTTCTCTTAACCACTTTGTCCTTACAGACCTCATTCTTAAGGGACCATGGACTCTCAAGTTTATCATTTAATCACTTCTCCCTTATACGTCTCGTGCTTGAGGGACAATGGACTTTCAAGTCTCTCGCTTAATCACTTAACCCTCATGCTTAAGGAGTTGAGGGACAATGTCCCTACCACCAAATCAATTATAATGTTTTTGTACATATAGAAGTAATCATCCTCTACTCGTTGAGGACGCCTCATGCAGGCTTTCTCGCCTTTCAAGCAAGGCTCTAGCAAAACATCATTTTCATTCCTGGTGGTTGATATGTATAAGTCCCCAGAAAATTCCTTTACCATTGTGTCATTATTAAATAAAGAATTAATTTTCACCACTTCGTCACAAAAATGGCCAACATTGTCTCTAAATTAGCCTACAGTAATCTTGTTGGTCCTTGGTAAGAAGAGACCAAAACAATGTCATTATTGCTACTCTTGTTTCTATCATATCTACTAAACTATTATTATAACTCTTAAACATTTCCGTTTCAATGAATCTCTAATTACCTTTATCAAATATTAGCCTCAAACGCTAAACATAATAGCGTCATAACTCCCACCTCTCCTTGTAGATGTCAGGCTCGACTATGATAGCGCTAGCATCGCAATCACTAAGGAATACCACCATCTAAATATAATATATATATATATATATATATATATATATATATATATATATAAAGGGAATAAGGAAATACATGTAGTAAGGCTTTGTGAGCAAATATTGGAAATCAAGTTTACGAAAGCAAGAGGGATAGCAAGAAGAAATGGTTGCAAAGTGAAGCAATTACTGAACAAGTGAGCGATAAAAATGGGAGGCAAATGTTCTAGTATTTATAAAAGAGGAGTACCCCCCCCCCCCCCTATCCTAAATAGACATCATTAACTTGACAAAGCATCATAGGCTCTGCTCACAGACATGCAAGCCAATGACCCAGATTAACTGGTTTTTCCCAACACATTTTTAATCATTTTCATTATTATTAACACACTTAATCTTCTAATTAGACCATTTGATAAAAAAAACAAGATTCTACACCATTTGGATGACTACAATCAAATTCAATCTTAACCCCATATGTGACATTACCTTTACATGTGACATTTCTCTTAACCACTTTGTCCTTACAGACCTCATTTTTAAGGGACCATGGACTCTCAAGTTTATCATTTAATCACTTCTCCCTTATACGTCTCGTGCTTGAGGGACAATGGACTTTCAAGACTCTCGCTTAATCACTTAACCCTCATGCTTAAGGAGTTGAGGGACAACGTCCCTACCACCAAATCAATTATAATGTTTGTGTACATATAGAAGTAATCATCCTCTACTCGTTGAGGACGCCTCATGCAGGCTTTCTCGCCTTTCAAGCAAGGCTCTAGCAAAACATCATTTTCATTCCTGGTGGTTGATATGTATAGGTCCCCAGAAAATTCCTTTACCATTGTGTCATTATTAAATAAAGAATTAATTTTCACCACTTCGTCACAAAAATGGCCAACATTGTCTCTAAATTAGCCTACAGTAATCTTGTTGGTCCTTGGTAAGAAGAGACCAAAACAATGTCATTATTGCTACTCTTGTTTCTATCATATCTACTAAACTATTATTATAACTCTTAAACATTTCCGTTTCAATGAATCTCTAATTACCTTTATCAAATATTAGCCTCAAACGCTAAACATAATAGCGTCATAACTCCCACCTCTCCTTGTAGATGTCAGGCTCGACTATGATAGCGCTAGCATCGCAATCACTAAGGAATACCACCATCTAAATGTAATATATATATATATATATATATATATATATATATATATATACATATATAAAGGGAATAAGGAAATACATGTAGTAAGGCTTTGTGAGCAAATATTGGAAATCAAGTTTACGAAAGCAAGAGGGATAGCAAGAAGAAATGGTTGCAAAGTGAAGCAATTACTGAACAAGTGAGCGATAAAAATGGGAGGCAAATGTTCTAGTATTTATAAAAGAGGATTACCCCCCCCCTATCCTAAATAGACATCATTAACTTGACAAAGCATCATAGGCTTTGCTCACAGACATGCAAGCCAATGAATGACCCAGATTAACTGGTTTTTCCCAACACATTTTTAATCATTTTCATTATTAATAACACACTTAATCTTCTAATTAGACCATTTGATAAAAAAAACAAGATTCTACACCATTTGGATGACTACAATCAAATTCAATCTTAACCCCATATGTGACATTACCTTTACATGTGACATTTCTCTTAACCACTTTGTCCTTACAGACCTCATTCTTAAGGGACCATGGACTCTCAAGTTTATCATTTAATCACTTCTCCCTTATACGTCTCGTGCTTGAGGGACAATGGACTTTCAAGTCTCTCGCTTAATCACTTAACCCTCATGCTTAAGGAGTTGAGGGACAATGTCCCTACCACCAAATCAATTAAAAAGTTTGTGTACATATAGAAGTAATCATCCTCTACTCGTTGAGGACGCCTCATGCAGGATTTCTCGCCTTTCAAGCAAGGCTCTAGCAAAACATCATTTTCATTCCTGGTGGTTGATATGTATAGGTCCCCAGAAAATTCCTTTACCATTGTGTCATTATTAAATAAAGAATTAATTTTCACCACTTCGTCACAAAAATGGCCAACATTGTCTCTAAATTAGCCTACAGTAATCTTGTTGGTCCTTGGTAAGAAGAGACCAAAACAATGTCATTATTGCTACTCTTGTTTCTATCATATCTACTAAACTATTATTATAACTCTTAAACATTTCCGTTTCAATGAATCTCTAATTACCTTTATCAAATATTAGCCTCAAACGCTAAACATAATAGCGTCATAACTCCCACCTCTCCTTGTAGATGTCAGGCTCGACTATGATAGCGCTAGCATCGCAATCACTAAGGAATACCACCATCTAAATGTAATATATATATATATATATATATATATATATAAAGGGAATAAGGAAATACATGTAGTAAGGCTTTGTGAGCAAATATTGGAAATCAAGTTTACGAAAGCAAGAGGGATAGCAAGAAGAAATGGCTGCAAAGTGAAGCAATTACTGAACAAGTGAGCGATAAAAATGGGAGGCAAATGTTCTAGTATTTATAAAAGAGGATTACCCCCCCCCCCTATCCTAAATAGACATCATTAACTTGACAAAGCATCATAGGATCTGCTCACAGACATGCAAGCCAATGAATGACCCAGATTAACTGGTTTTTCCCAACACATATTTAATCATTTTCATTATTAATAACACACTTAATCTTCTAATTAGACCATTTGATAAAAAAACAAGATTCTACACCATTTGGATGACTACAATCAAATTCAATCTTAACCCCATATGTGACATTACCTTTACATGTGACATTTCTCTTAACCACTTTGTCCTTACAGACCTCATTCTTAAGGGACCATGGACTCTCAAGTTTATCATTTAATCACTTCTCCCTTATACGTCTCGTGCTTGAGGGACAATGGACTTTCAAGTCTCTCGCTTAATCACTTAACCCTTACTTACTTCATGCTTAAGGAGTTGTGGATTTTTAATTCTCTCGTATAACCATTTTCCCCCTTATAGGTGTCGTGCTTCACTTTTCCCTTGCATGCCTCATGCTTGAGAGACTGTCAACTGTCAAGTCTCTCACTTTACGTCGCCTTTATATCAAAGGGGTGAATCATCCACTACTCTGACCGCTGGGTCCCGATCAAACTTTGTATGGTCAAAGAGTTATAAGCAGAAGAAATGTTTTCCTTCTGAAAAGAACGAATATTATAAATACATAATTCAATATTTATGTCTTATGATCATCGATTCATATATTAAAAACCTAAAAGTTTTTGTTTGATTTTTTTTTTGAATATGGTAATAATAATAAAGAAGAATGATACACAAAAAGAGGGGGGGACAATACCAAAACCCTCTTACCCAAAAGCGAATCTAAAGAATGGCACACCAAGCCGGTTCTTCACAAAAGGAAGATTAGTGAGAGTGTTGTTCATGGACTCATCTACCAGCGACGGAATGGTTTCCTCCACCAACGAGTAATCCTGCGAAAAAGAAGAGTTAGTTGAAAAAAGAGATTCGTAATACTTTACAGTGCAATCCGCAATCTCGCTTGGGTCCGTAACCACTCTATCCTGATGATTCAGTAAAGATACGGGCTTCAGTTTATGTTTGATCTTTGACAACCTGTGGAAAAAAGCCGTGTTACGATCAGATTGGGCCTTAACTTTCTGTTTCATAAGGTTTTCATCAATAACAGTGACCTCACTTATCCTTTGCTGAAGTTTATTAAGAGCTGCCTCAGCATGAGAAACTGCAGCCGATACATTTCCAAAAACGTTGTTATTCCAACTTCTCAACTCCTTTGTCAAAAGCTGCAGCTTTTTAGTAAGAATAAACATTTTGCAGCCAACAATCTTTTGCTTCCACACCTTTTTGATGACATTGCTGCAATCTTTATGAAGAGTCCAAGCTTTGAGAAATTTAAATTGAGACGCAACTCTGGCCTGCGTAGTATGCATTTCCAGCAGGAGCGGGAAATGATCAGAACAGACTTTTGAAAGGGTGGAGACAGAAATTTGGCTGCAGCTATCAACCAAATTTGGTTCCCGACATACCTATCAAGTTGCCTCTCCACTCTAAAAGGAAAATCCCTCTTGTTAGACCAAGTATATCTAGCACCAACAGTAGGAGTATGAATAAGATCATTTGAATCTGTCCACAAATTGAAATCTTTCATGGGACCTTGAGCAGGACATAAACGACCACGGTGTTCATGAGCCCCTATAATGGCATTAAAATCTCCAAAGAAAAACCAAGGGAGATTAAAAGAGCATTGGAGAACGTTGAGGTCCTGCCACATCTTCCTACAGTTAACCAACTTAGTCGAGGCATAAATAGCAGCACAAACAAACAGCGATCTATTAAGCTCAAAAGAGAAAGCAACAAATTGGTCAGAAGCAGCTATAAAAGAAGGAAAAATATCATCAAGACACAAACACCATAAAGATGGTTGATCTTTTTTATCGGAAGCAAAAAGCTTGTAACCAATTCTAGAGAACCAATTATTTGAAAGTTTATTAAAATCCAGCTTTGGTTCAGCTATAAAAATAAATTCAGGATTATGAGTCTTAATTAATCTCTTCAAGGCTAATCTGGAAGGAGCATTAGCCACACCTCTAATGTTCCAGTAGAGGCTCTTCATAATAATGTCGACTTAAGGCCTGCTTGGGACCTCGTAGTATGCTTCTTTTTCTTAATCACATTCTTCTTGCCGAGCTTAATAACCGCTGCTGTAAAGGGACCCTCGTTATCGTTATCATTTCTAGCAGTCTCTAGATTTCCCTAAGCATTGTTCAGAAACTTAGCATTATCCCCTTCAGTCTGAATTAAAATCATAACCTGAGTAACCTCAACACAGGTTAAAACCAACGCATCAGAATCCACAGGCGCTTGCGAGATGAAATTATCAGCATTTGGAGGAATTGGGACTGGGACAAGAGCTTCCACCCTTTCAAGAATGGGACTAACAACATCAACCTGGGGCGAAACTGTATTCTTGACTATGTCATCACCATATCCAGCATCTTGATCATTGCTGTTGTCCGCAACCTCCTGCGTTGATTCCCCAACAGTTTCAGGTACAGCCTGTGGTTTCGAGTTAGCTTTAGGAAGAAATACAGGTTTGGTTTTTATTTGGGGCTGAGAAACGCTTTTCAGAAGCTTACACTCTTTCACCTCATGCCCTGTCTTCTTGCAGTGCGAACAAAAGACCGATATGTTTTTGTACTCAATATCAGCAAAGAAAGCAAAGCCTTCCCTTTCCACCAATACATTATAGTTGAGAGGTTGAGATAGATCCATTTTAATCAACACACGTACAAAATGCCTGAAGGTTCTATCAAACCTTGATTTCGAGGAAGCCGCATCTATACAAATGGGATTGCCAACGCAGCTAGCAATAGCAAAGAGAATACGGGGTCTCTAGTATTCTTGCGCTAGACCGAAGAAACGGACCCAAACTTGAGCAGAGGAGTTATGTTGCGTAGCCAGATTAAAATACTTGGTCCAGGCGAAGAGCTTCAAAAAGTCAGGATTCAGATTGATGGAACCAGAAGCACGGACTCTTCTCATATCTTCCGCATTCGAGAAATTAAATTCATAGAAGCCTTTTCCAAGAGATAATAATCCCCAATTTTTGACATCCAGCCAGATAAAGGAGAGTTTATCTTTGAGAGCCACGACTGTTAGAGGCGAAGAGCCTTTGGGCCACAACTAGGGGTGGAAATAGGCTAGGCTAGGCTAGGCTTTAGAAGGCCTGAGTCTGGCCTACGATAAACTTAAAAGGCCTAAGCCTGGCCTAAGGCCTATCATAGGCTCAGTTTTTTGGCCTGGCCTGGCCTTTTTAAAAGTCTGGCCTGGCCTGAAAGCCTATTTAAAAAACCTGTGTCTCATTAAAGTTTTTCAATTAATCTATATAACTTAAGAAATCTTGTAGGTCGGCCTATATATACATATATAAGTGAACTTATTTAGCATTTGTTATATATATATATATATATATATATATATATATATATATATATATATATATATATATATATATGAAAATATAGGCCGGCCTATAAGGCTTCATAGGCTTTTTTCATAGTCTAAGTCTGGCCTATTTAATAAAATAGGCTTTTAAAAAAGCCTAAATCTGACCTCTTTATTAAATAGGTCTGGCTTGGCCTATGTAGGCTGAGCCGTAGGCCCCGGTAAACCGACCTGGCATATTCCCACCCCTAACCACAACACTCTACCATGAAGGTTGTTCCTGCACTCGGAGAGACCTGCCTTGTACTCAGCTTAATAGACACGGTCACCTCTCTAGTATTGTAGTAGTGTAACTATGATATCTATGTTTTGCAAAATAATATGACACGGTCGCACGGATATGCTTTAAATACACATTGGCCTTTTGTTCTTGTCCATTTCAAAAATTACTAATCATGATACAATTTAATCCAATGTTTGTATATTGTTTTTTTTACAAAACGTAGAGTATGAGATTAATTTTTTTCATCATTTACATAAAAAATTTAATAAAATCGTATAAAATTGACATCTGTCTCGATATTTAAACAAATAACTAAAATTATATATATATATATATATATATATATATATATATATATATATATATATATATATATATATATAATTTACTATTGATATATTTAAATTAAATAGTATAGGTGTAAATTTATGTAGCACTCCAAATATAATATAAAAGATGTTATCTTCAAAGCTTTAACAAATGTGTTATGGGGTTAAATAAATTTGGTTCTTCCTAAATATATTAATTTCATTTTTAGTTTTTTAAAATAAAATTTTAAAATAATAATTTTTGTAAACTTTTTCATTCACACCTCTTGTCTCTTTTGTTGATAGAGAATAAGTATCACACTATTGGCAATTTTTTCTGGCTTTTTTTAAAAAAAATTGTATAATATTGTATATTTTTGTGTAAAATAATATTAAAAAAAATTTAATAAAAATTTTAAATGAAAAATTGATTTGAATAGTTATTCTTAAAATGTTATTTTAGGTATTTTATTAAAACTATTTTTGGATAACAAAATTTAAAATAGAAAAAAACACTTAAATTTGATGTTGTTTTCAAATAGTTTTTCTTAAAATTATTTTTTTTAAAACTACTATTTAAATCAATTATAATTTCGACTATATTTTGATCTTTAACAATATATGTTTATATTATAAAATGTCAAAATTAACTTTTTAATTTATTTAAAACAAATATAATTTTTTTATAATTTTTAAAAAAACAAACCATTTTATAAAAATTATTTTTAAAAATTCAAAAAAAAAGTAAAACTAAAACAAATAGGTTCTATATAACAAAGATATTGATGCCATTCTCAATTAATAAATGTAATAGAAAGGAATCAAAATTTTGGATGAAAACTTTAAAAATTATTTTAAAAAATTATAAATAAAAATTGATATATTTAGAGCTTAGAAGTATACAAACCAATGTATTCAAACCAGAATCTAATTTTCAATTGGATAAAAAATTAAAGAGATTATTGTTCTGATCTGATTGATGGATCAAATAAATTATTAAGTCAGTATAAAACAGACGGAACTGGTCAAAATTGATAAAAGTCAAAGAATTGACAATTTTAGAATATCTACGAGTTAAATTCTCACTACAAAAAAAACGCTCTACAGCGACGTGGAAGTCACGCCGCAATGTAAACAATCATGTCACAATCAAACAATAGCGACGTGGGCTGCTACGTCGCAGGAGTGCGTGTGGCAAAGCAGTAGCGACGTGGAAAATACGTCAGAAGGTTGCGATGTGATTCCCACGTCGCAATATATTTGTATGGGGAACATGTTCCTACACGCAGAGCAGGTGTGGCAGGTATGGGGGACTGTGAAATTGACTTTATTAGCGACGTTAGTCCCACGTCACTACTTTGAATGTTTTTTTTTTTAAAAAAAATTAAATAACGCAGGTGTGGAATAATTGTATTTTTTATAATAAATTAATTATTTTATATAATAAAATTTATATATAATAAAGTTTATATAATAAAATTTATAAAATATAATTTATAAAATAAAATTTTATAAAATAAATTCATATAATAAATTTTATATAATAAATTCAATTAAATAAAACTAAAAATTTAAAACTAATATTTCAATGAATTAAAGTGTTGCATAAATATAAATTTAAAACAAATGAAATACAAAATGTTTTTATGAGGCATCATCATCATTCAGAAAATAATTATCAGGATTAAAATCATCATCCACTTCGTCATCCTTCGGCTCTAGATCAGGAACATTACTGTAATTTCCACCACCTTGCATAAATGGTCTCATCTGCTTCTGCATCTCAGCTTGCTTCTTCAGAATACCCTCTATTTACCGCGTATGCTGTTGCTCCATATCAGATTGCGTCTTCCGCATCATCTCCATTTGCTGCTCTTGTTGCTGCCTCAGTGCCTCATTTTCGCGTCTCGCCAATTGCCTTACTATTTCAGTTTGTTCCTGGAAATATTCTATCGTACATCCAACTACGATAATACTGATAATATTTCATACTGCACATTTATACAATCATTGTCATTTTGAGTTAGTAATATTAATCAACTTAATATTATTCTTAGACGTATACTAGTTAATATTTACTATTCTTAAAAATATTATTTAATAACAATACTACTAATATTTTTAACTACACATGTTATATTGAACATATGTTAACCATAAAGTTACTATTTTTTTAACTACACATTTTAAACTACACATTGGAAATATTATTTAATAAAAATACTACTATTAAATATTTACTATTATTAAAAATATTATTTTTGATTCAACTACTAAACATGTACCATATAAATATCTATTACATATTAAAAAGTACTACTTATTTTTAATTAAATATCTATTACATATCATGTTAAAGATTTTTATTAAATATATAATATATTCTACTTTTAAAATGTATATTCTACTATTAAATATATAATATACTACTCTTAAATATATAATATATTCTAATATATTCTACTATTAAATATCTATTACATATCATTTAAACATAACTTCTACATTCATTAAGATTAATATGTATATTATTTTTATTAATAATTTTTATTTTTAAAAACAATAATATATATTATATAGTAAAACATATTCCATTAGAATTTTTTTAATAAAATTATTTTTATAAAATATATACAAAAATAATGTATTTTTAATTAATGTTTGTTTATATTTCTATTTTTTTTAAATAACTTACTTTATATAAACATAAAAATCCATTTTCATTGCATATATAAAATAATTACTATAAAATAACTTACTATAAAATAACTACTATAAAATAACTTACTATAAAAATCCATTTTCATTGCATATACTACTATAAAATAACTTACTTCATAATATAAAAATATTATCTTTTTAATATAAACATAAAAAAATTATTTTCTATATATGCAAAAAAAATTCTGTTTTTTAATTATATATTTATATTCTATATTCTGTTTTAAAAACTTACTTCAAAAATTTATACTCTATATTCTATTTTTTAATTTACATCTTTTTAATAACTTACTTCATTATATATTTTTAATATATTTTATATTCTATTTTAATATATATATATATATATATATATATATATATATATATATATATATATATATCACAATAAAAAAATTACTAAAATAAAACCTAAATTAAATCTAATTAACAACTAAATAAATTCAGAAATTTCCTTTAACTCATAATAAAATATTAACTAAATCTCCTTCTTTACTAAAATATTAACTAAATCTCCTTCTTTACTAAAATTTCCTTCAAATCACAATAAAAATATTAACTAAATCTCCTTCTTCACAATAAAACCTAACTAACAACTAAATAAATCACAATAGAAAAAAATTAAAAAAAAGTTACTAAAATACCTCTTCTTCAAATCTCCTTCAATCTTGTAGTATCAATATAATTTTCTTCACAATTTTTCAATCTACAATTCTTCAACAAAAAAACCCTAAATTAAATTCAGAAATTTAAAAGTTCTAAAAAAACAAAATTATACAAATAAAATATAAAATTAGTTACCTGTTAGGACAAATATTAGAGATTGATTGAGAGAGAACTTTGAGAGAGCAACAATGGAACAATGGAAGAACAGGGGGCGAGGGAGAAGAGCAAGCAAAGAAAAAAAAATGAAACTTCTAAGTTTTGGTTTATGAAACGTAAGTGTTTTGAAGTAATATATAAGGAAATCAACGACGTGGTCCTCACGTCGCTACATTGCCATGTGGGTTGCACGTCTCTACGCTCAAACGGTCATAATAATAATTACACACTCTGCCACATCTGTAAAAGTGGCAGAGTTATTTTCCCAAGTAAAATGTTGCGACGTGGGAGTAACGTCACAACTCAAATTCAAAAAATTTCAAACCTCCCTCCAACTACAACGTTAAAGTTTTTTTTTACTTTTTAGTAGCGACGTGACTCACACGTCGCAAATATTTTTTAAAAAAACAACCTCTAACTTTTCTGATTATAACGTTGGATTGATTTTTTTATTATAAAAGTTTGTTGTGATGTGGGAATCACGTCGCAACTACTCACGTGAATGCCACGTCGCTAATTTATGTCGCAGGAGACCAACTTTCTTGTAGTGTCTTTTTTTCTCAAACAAAATGACGCTATTTCGATATTCCTTTTAAAAAATAAAATATAAGTATACTTGGTTCAAAACTTATTTCGAATAATTTTCTCTTAAAAATAAATTTATTAGACAAATTATTTTGTTATTAAGTTTATATTGCAATTAGAGTTTGTTAAAAATTTATTTGCATTTATATTTTGTATTATTTTATTGTGTGTGATGACTACGTTTATAACTTGAATTTAAAGAATGAATTTGTGAAATTATGTTATTTTAAAATTTTGTAGGTATCGTGATATTTTTTAGAGACCAAGTCATTTGATTCTACCGATTCAATAACTATTTAGTTTTTTTATAGATAATAATTTATTCAACCGAGTAATCCAATTTAATCACACGATTCGACCATTGACTCATTGATTCGACCAATAAATTACTAACCCAATATTTTCATCAGTTTTATGACCGGTCTAATTTTAATTGATTTATTCAACCGAGTAATCTAATTTAATCACACGATTCGAACATTGACTCCGTGATTCGACCAATAAATGACTAACTCAATACTTTCATCAGTTTGATGACCGGTCCAATTTTTAAAACATCGATACAAACATCTTCAATCATATTATATATATATATATATATATATATATATATATATATATTTATAACCTTCATTTAAAAAATTATTTTAAAAAATTAAAAATAGAAATTGATATATATTTAGAATTTAGAAGTATACAAACCAGTGTTTTCCAACCAGAATCTAATTGACTGATCAAATCAGTAGGATCGTAAATTAGAGAGATCATTGTTCTGGTTTGATTGATTGATCAGATAAATTATTAAGTCAGTATAAATTAAACAGAACTGGTCAAAATTGGTAAAAGTCGAAGAACCGCCGATTTTAGAAAATTGACGGGTTAAATGTTTTTTTTTTCAAACAATATAACACTATTTTAATACTATTCTTTTTTAAAAAATAAAATATAAGTATATTTGGTTCAAAATTTATTTTGAATAACTTTCTCTTAAAAAAATTATTAGACAAACCTTATTAAATTTATATTGCAATTAGATTTTGTTAAAAATTTATTTATATTTTGTATTATTTTATTGTGTGTGATTACTATGTTTATAACTTAAATTTAAAGAATGAATTTGTGAAATTATGATATTTTAAAATTTTGTAGGTATTGTGATATTTTTTAGAGACTAAATCATTCGTTTCTACCAATTCAGATTGATTTATTCAACCAAGTAATCCAATTTAATCACACGGTTTAACTATTGACTCAATAATTCGACCAATAAACGACTAATATATATATATATATATATATATATATATATATATATATATATATATATATATATATATATATATATATATATATATATATATATATATATATATATATATATATATATATATATATATATATATATATATATATATATATATATATATATATATATATATATATATATATATATATATATATATATATATATATATATATCTGTGTGTGTGTGTTTTTTTTTTTTTGGTCCTAATAAAATACTAAAAAGAATATGAAGAGGTGCAATCGTTCTTGGTGTCTCGTGGTATATGACTTTGATCGGTTCTCTAATCCCTATCCTTAATTTAATAATTTTATGATAATTAAGTTTTTATATCACAAGTGGGATAAAAATATACAGGTTTTCATTTCACAATAAATTAAAGAAATTTCTCTTCTTAAATTTCAAGCATGCTATAATAGACTATGTAGCTAAGCTTTTCCTTCATTTCCATGAATTTATTATTTTTTTGCCAATTCCTCCCATACAAATGTATATAGGTATAATTTAATTAATTAAAGATGGCACATTTAACAAAAAAACATTTTTAAATATTATTCCAAAAATAATACATACAATTATTTATTTTGAGATTTCTTTATTAGCAAAGTAAAATTAACACATATCTACTTAATATAAATCCAAGGTTGTCATGATGACAACCTTGAAAGCAAACCTAACCCTAATGTTGACATGTCATCTTCATAGTAATCAAACGCTGACATGTCATCTTCATATTAACTTTGGAAAAAAAACACTAAATATACTAATTACCAATTTCAATTATAAATTAAAAAAATAAAACTCACGATAATAATGCTATACATACTCCTATTCCTATTCACTTATAAATTAAAAATAAAGAATAAAACTCTTCATTCTTTTTATTTTAATTCAAAAAATAAAAAATTGTTTTATAAAATTCATGTTAGTAATCAATTAAATTATAACTAATATACTATAATTGTGATAATATAAAAAGTAAAAAACAAAAAAGTAATATATTAATAATTACTACTCACCTAAAACTTAAAATAAAAGAAATCAAGTAAGAATAAAAGTATTTAAAATTTTATTCATATTTTTATATAAATTTTTAATTAGTGACAAAATCATATATTTAATTTTATATTATAATATAATATTTAGCTAATAATAATAGAAAATAATAATAATAATAATAATAATAATCATAATAATAATAATAATAATATAATATTCTACTAACACTATTAAAAAAATAATATAATCAACTATCACTATTAAAAAAATTATAATATAATATTAAGCTAATAAAAATAATCGAAAATAATAATAATAATAATAATAATAATATAATGTTCAACTAACACGATTAAAAATAATATTTTTAAAAATTGCAATATAATTATTTACCTATTAAGGTATATTAGAAAATTTAAAAATCTAAATACAATTTTAATATATATATATATATATATATATATATATATATATATATATATATATATATTAATCATTAAAAATATATAAATAAATATAAATAACTTTACATAATAATTTATAATTAAAAAAAAAGAAGTAGTTAATGTAGAAATATTTTATTAAAATCAATTAGAAATTTATTTTTATTAACCTTCATTTACAAATAATAATTAAAATATTTTTAATTAACCAATATATTTAAACCTCATGAATACGTTAATAATGAATAGGAATAATATTGATTACTATTTGCTGCCATGTAATTAAGAGTGATGAATAGTTTAATTTGTTTTTAATATTAATTAAAATTTTGTTGAACGGTATTCTTAAATGTCGAATATTTATTTTCAATACTTTGATTTTGAACCCAATTATATTCTTAATCAATAACTGATATTGCCAACGTTAATGTATTATATGAAACGTTCCATTTTGTTGAATGACTCTTAAATGCGGTAATAAAATTTCATAAGGAAATTTTCCTTTTAAAACGAAAAAATAAGAGGTCTTTAATATATATAGATTTTGGGATGAAAAAACAGAAAGATGTATACGAGAAAAATTATCTTTTCAAAAATTAACGTATTTTGGGTTAAAATATCTCTTTGGGATAATATTTCATGCAAGTTTTTGTGTCTTTCATCTTTCGAGAAAAGTCTTTTAAATCGTGGAGAATTAGTATAATACTCATAAAATTCTTGAGGACATTGCACTCTACACGTAACTATCTCATCAGTTTTTATTTTGCAGGTCTTCGTAGCAATATCAACTGCAATCCAAAAGCTCTGGGATAGTTTCATTTTTTCATCTATTCCAATTAATTCCATGCACGTACGTATAAATTTTAGTTTGATTGTTTTGATCATATTTGAATTTATTTCATAAATATTATTTTGATTCTATTCTAATTCATTTCATACTCATATTTCTATTGTGTAATATAATTTCTAATTATTATTTTACAGGTTTTACAATTTGAATGAGAGTCTAATCGACTTCTGCTCCTACAAATAACAATCTTAGAACGAATTTAAATATATGCTTTAGTTTAGTTTTTGTGTATTGTTTTTTGTCTAATTTCCTTCCTCTTTCTTCCCAATTCTAGAACAATAATACTTATGTTTTCTTTCGAATAAAAATTTTAATTATTATTGTAATCATATTTTATACTCATTATTATTTTAATATAGGTTGTTTATTAGGTTGTTTATTGTTGTAATTAATTTCTTATATTTCTATTTGAAACTTTATCGTCAACAAATAAAAACCAACCATAGCCTTAGCCTTAGAATGAAGATGAAAATATAAGACTATTGCAATCATTTAGATTGTCAAATTTCTAAAAATATAATACACATGCTTTCATCCAGATATAACTTACCAATTAGATTGTTTTTGTTTAATTTTCTTCTTCCACTTATGATTTTCTTTCGAATATAACCATCCAAATAATATTTAATTTATATTTAATTGTTAGTATTTGGTTTAATTTTCTTCATCTCAACTTCAAAATATTTAGATGGAATAGTTGATTTTTTATTCTTTATAAAAAATAATTTATTTCTTTAAACATATTGTTTCTAACAATCTAGATTCTTACAATATAATTAGTACATATCAATAATATTTAATTTTTATTTTAATTGTTATGAAGTTTTATTTTTTATTTCTTTTTAATTGTGACCAATAATAATTTATGAATCTAAGTTTATATTCAACCATTAATGACTTATTAAAAGAATTAAAAGTCATTTCTCACCATTTATGATTATTCATCAATTCCAAGTTTTAATTATAAAAAAAATTCGAAACTCCATTTTAGAATATTAGTGACATTATCCACCCATCAAAATTTTAAATTGTCAGTTAGTATTATATTAAAAAAAAATAAGTTAGTACAATAATTTTTAAAGTTGAATTATTGTTTCAAAGAAAAATCGTCAAATTTTCCTTTTATTATTTCAATTAATTGGTATTCGAAATTGTAATGTTTAAAAATTGATAATAACGCTAATAAATAATAATGCTAATAAATAAAATATTTATTTAATAAAAGTTATATGATCTAATTAATAAAATAAAATCAATAATAGTGCTAATAAATAAAAAAAATATTTAATTAATACTATATGATCTAATTAATAAAATATAATCAATAATTGCATATTTAACCATTTGTGTATTATATAGATTTATTACAATGTAAATGTTTTATATAGAGAATAACATGATTTACTACAACATAATTTCATAATTGTGCCTTTGAAATTTTGATATCTACTTATTTTTCACTACGATTGTTACAATTTGCATAACTGTGCTTTTAAAATTTTAATATCTACATATTTTTCACTATGATTGATACAATTATATTCATTTGTACTAAAATTAATCTAAATTATAAATTAAATGTTAAACTTATTATACTTCAAGTAGTAATATTTCTATAATCATAATGTTTTAAAATAATTTACTTATTTTAATATATAAATGAAATCATAATAGATCTTCTGATAATCTAGAAAAAACAATAATATAAAACACTTTTTGCATTATTGTTTCTCATTAAAAAATTAAAAGTATAATTCCAAACATAATCTAAATGGATTATAAAATAATTTTATATACAAATAAAAAATTTAATATGAATTATTATAAAATAATGTAGTTTTATTTCTAATATATCCGTGCGGAGCACGGGTGGACAATCTAGTTTTATTAAATGAAAATAGAAAGCAACTTGAACAACAGGGACATATGTAATTGAAGAGTGTTAATTGGTCTAATGATCATTGTTAGTTCTAATAAATCTTTCAACTGCGTAGGTTTGCTTTCAGACACAGCATAACATTTGTTGACCTGACCACATGAACATTATCAGATTCATTACTATTAAAGACGTATATTACTTGTAAATTAATCAATTATCACTTTATGGAAGCATGTCATTATTAACAAAGACATGTACTTAGAATCTAAACTCAAATCTAACCCTTTTAGTGATCCAAAACTTTGTTCAAGAAACATAATGATAAATTGATTATGTTGTAATCAATTGAACTTAGAATTTTCTTGATATAGTCTATAATACAGCAGTTATTTTATCTCACTTCTTATGTGAAATTATTGTGAGGGAAAATATACATTTCAAAGTCAAAGGAAATAAAGTAGTGTGTGCTTATATAAATAAGCTAAATATGGTAAAAACCGTGTTTTGGGTGGCTTATATCTACCAGCAAGATCATTAAAAATCAGCATTGACATCGTTTGCATTGCATGCCAGTTCATTTCCACCATGTACTACTATTAAAAAAATAGCACACTAGTAGTAGTACGTGATTTCACAAATTTAATACGACTATTTTTTTTTACAGGAATAAGTCAGGTAAGTATGATAATAAAGTAAGTTGAACATTATACTGGTAATAACTTATTTTGATTATGTGTCATGTTACCCAGATTTAAAATTTTTGAATAATAGGCGCTTGATAATCTTAATCTAAAATTGACAATTTAAAAGAGGGGTGAATAAAGTGGATTCTTTAGCCGATAATAGATTTGGAGCGATTGTGATTTTTTGGTCCTTGTTAGGAATTAAAGATTCTCAATTGTCGTAAATATTTAGGTCTAAATGGCTTAGGCATTAGACACTAATTATTGCTATTTTCATGCTTGATGTAAAGAGTAGTGATAGACAGAATATTTTCATAGCTCTAAGGTTGGAGAATGTTAGATGGAAGGGGTATCAGAAATTAGGAAGTAGGTTGTTAAGCATTCCATTGATATTTTTAGAGAACTGATGTTGATAGACCTTGTCTTGATGGTGTTGTTTTTCGTGCTCTTTTGGAAGATGAAAATCTAATTTTGACGACGCCATTTAGTCTTTTGAAGTTAGATTGTGCAGTGTTTCGTTGTGATGATAACAAGAGTGCAAGTTCGAATGGGTTCAATTTCTCCTTCTTGAAAATGTTATGAAATCTCTTTATAGATGATTTAAGGATCATGTTTGACCAAATTCACTATTTTGAATCTCTACCTAGTGTCCTACTTTGAAACTATGATTCTCCAAGTTGAATCTCCCTCTCATTTAGGTGAATTTAGGCCAATTTTTGTAGAGGGATCTTTCTGTAAGTTTGTGGCTAAAGTGTTGGCCACTATATTTGGACTGGGGATGGAGAAACTCGTCTCCCCTAACCAATTGATTTTTCTTAAAGGTGTGATGTTGCTTGATGGAGTGGTGGTTGTCAACGAGGTGATAGACTTGTCCAAGAGATCCAAGAAAGTTTGTCTTAATTTTAAATTCGACTTTGAGAAAGCGTATGATTTAGTTACTTAGAAATTTAAAGATTAATTGATTAGATTTGGATTTAATGAGAAGTGAAGAACTTGGATGAGAGCTTGTGTGTCCTTCTCAAGAGATTGCCAAATGGGCTTAAAGCAAGGGGGTTCTTTATCTCCTTTCCTTTTCCTGCTTGTGGCTGAGGGGCTAAGTGACTTAGTTGAGAGGGCTAAGGAAACTAGTCTTTACTTAGCGTTTAGGGTGGGATGTCTAATTTAGTGGTATCTCATCTTTAATATGCGGATGATACAATTCATGTGGCGGTCCATACTCTTGAAAATCTTTGGAGAATTAAGGCAATGTTAAGAGGGTTCGAGTTGGATTTAGGACTTCGGGGTAATTTCTTTAAGAGGTGGGGTGACTCTTCTTAATTCTTTGCTTAAAGTTATTTCCATATTTTTCATGTCCTTTTTAAAGGTGTATGAAAATATTTGGAAGAAGGTTTTTAGGTTATAGAGAATGTTTCTTTAGGAAAGGATGAAAAAGGAATCTGATATCTCCTAAATTAAATGGGATAATTGGTGTAAGCCTAAGAAAGAAGAGGAGCTAAGAGTCATGGATCTTTGGTTGGTAAATCTATCTTTTTTTAGCTAAGTGGAGATAATGATTGCTTGCACGTGCTTCAGGTATGTGGAATAGTATTTTTGTAGCTAGAGATGGAACTTTGATTATTTCCTCTTTTCGAGGGGAAAGGGCTTTGGTGTTCCGTTCAACTTCTACTCAGTGAAAATATTTGTCTCTGCTTGGGTCCAAAGAAAAAGATTCCTCTTATTGGTTTGTTGATTGTATCCTAAGGAAAGTAAGTTCGGGTCTCCAGACTTCCTTCTAGAAAGATCATTGGTTAGGACTTATCCCCTTTAGGTTTAAGTTCTCTAGTATTTATTCTAACTCCATCCAATCAAAAGGTTTGGTGGAGAGATTGGACTGGTAAAAATGGGGAACATATTTGGAATTTTAGGTGGAGAATAACATTCTTACTTAGAGAGTTATTTGTATTTGAAAATATTCTATATTTGCTCCAAGGTGTTATTCTCTCAATATATAAATAGATTTAGAAGCATTTTAGAAAAGGTTTTTTCTCTATTGTCAGTGTCTATCATGTTTAGTTTGCTGGATTCTCACCATTTTCTACGACCGAGAACTTGATTATTATCATCATCTTGATTAGTTGAGTTCCTCATGAAGTGGTGGTCTTCTCTTAACAACTTTTACAAGATAGATTCTCATCTAGAGCGAGTCTGGCTAAATGTGGATGATTAGTGATCCTAGAGGGATTTCTTGTCTTTATTGTATGGATTCGGTTGAATATGTATCTCATCTTTTTGTCACTTGTGAGTTAGCTTTATCTGTGTGGTATAGGATCTTCCAGTGGTTTGGTTGGCAGGTGGTTCTTCCTAATATACATAGGCTTCTTTTTTAGTCTTTTCTTTCTTTAGGTGGTAGGTCAAAGTTTATGTGTGATTTTGTTATGATCTGACACATTTTAGTCTGAACAATTTGGAGAGCCCGTATTAATCTTATTTTTAATGGTGCACAAAAATTAAGAGTTGGAGGAGAATAGTATTTATGTTGGCTTGCAAATGGCATCTAGGTAAATCAAAAGTGAACTCATTCCCGTGCTATAATTGATTTCTGAATCCTAATAATCTTGTCATTAACCTATAGTTGATTGAGTGTTCTCTTTAGTTTTAAAGTAGGTGTTGATTTATGGTTTTTATTGTTATTTTTGTGGTTTGTGATATGTTGATAGTGATTTTAGTAGTATGGGCTTTAATCTGAATTCTAAAGGATTAGTCTTTAGCTATTTAAACTTTTTTCCCTTTTTGTTTGGTTTGTTATTTTGTTGTTTGCAATGTGTTTTATGTTAGTTTTTATTTAGAGAAAATGGATGATGCACAAACAGTATAAATTAATTTCACACTGTCAACTAATGACTATTATATATTTTGTCAAGTTAGACTGAAATTTTTTAAATTATTTGTATAACATGGCAAAATAATATATTCCTATTCGATGATAGTATAAAAATAAGTGCATCTCTATTAAATCCTTTTATATTATTATATATATAATGACAAAATATAATATATATATATATATATATATATATATATATATATATATATATATATATATATATATATATATATATATATATATATATATAAGCATATCAAGTGAGAGCATTTTTAAATGAGAGATGAGAGGAAGAAATACCAACCATTGGATTCATCAAGAGAGAGAATGTTAATACATTAATGATGCTATTAATTTCTCTCTCTTGATGAATCCAATGGTTGGTATTTCTTCCTCTCATCTCTCATTTAAAAATGTTCTCACTTGATATGCTCCATATATATATATATATATATATATATATATATATATATATATATATATATATATATATATATATATATATATATATATATATATATATATATATATATATATATATATATATATATATATATATATATATATATATATATATATATATATATATATATATATATATATATATATATATATATATATATATATATATATATATATATATATATATATATATTACTTTTTAAAAAAAATTTAAATGCGAAAGTCACCGTTTGAAATTGTCTTTCTACTAATTTAATTCAAAATAACATGTTGAGTTATTAATTTGTGTTGCCTTTCGAACTGCTTATGACTTATACAATTTTTAGGTGTAACAGTCCAATATCACAATTTAGAGTTTTTATCATAATTTATATGTTAAAAATTCCTTAATTTTAAATAAAGCCGGCTGTATACCATTTTGGCAGTCCCATCCCATCCAATATACATCAAATAAAATATACTTAAACAAAGAGTAAATTCAATAATCATGAAACATTAGTACATGTAAAAAAAAAACAGCTAAATTATGAAACTAATAAACTCACGTTACTAAAACCATTCATCAAAATTAAATTCAACTTGAAACCTTTCATCAAAATCCAAAGACTTAAAAGTGGTAAAGAAAATCAAACCATTCATATATAAAAGCATTTAGACGGTAGATTTTCAATATAAAAACAGAAAAAGAATGAAAAAGTCTAACCAACTATTCACTTTCTTAAAATTCTAATCATGAAAAGCTTGGTATTTTAGATCTAATGTGTGTCCATTTAAATGTCTAACCAAACAATTACACTATTATTTTAGGTGAATTCTTATTTACCCAACTCAAAAAGTTGGGTAAAGTTACCTCCAATGTAAAATGTCTTGGAAACAACAAATAATTGTACTATTTTATAATTAATTAAATGAGTTAATATTAATTGTAACCTTGTAATTGGTTGAAGGTACACTACCCAATTTTTTGTGATGGGTAGAGAAGTTGTACCCATTATTTTATCATATTACAAGAGCAATGTCAATTTGCAGCAACCAAACACAAACTTTCAAAACTTCTCCAAACTTTATATAAACCCACATTCCCATAACAAAAACCAAACCCATCTATTATCACCAATGGAATCCCCTAATAATCTCACACCAATTCTCATCTTCTCCATTCTCATCCTATCCTCCATCAACCCCTCCCACCAAGCTCTCCCACCTCTCAACCCAAGACTCATCAAAGCCCACACAGCAATCCAAGCATGGAAACAAACCTTCACCTCTGACCCAAAAAACTTCACCTCAAACTGGTATGGCCCAAACGTCTGCAACTACACAGGTATCTACTGTGCACCCTCCCCACAAGATCCCTACATCTACACAGTTGCTGGCATAGACATAAACCATGCAAACATAGCAGGTTCATTACCGGAAGAGCTAGGTCTTCTAAAAGACCTAGCTCTCTTCCACATTAACTCAAACAGCTTCCATGGTTCCCTTCCAAACAGTTTCGACTCTCTCGAATTTCTCCACGAGCTAGACATCAGTAACAACAAATTCTCCGGACCATTCCCGGAAGTTGTTTTATGCATTACTTCATTGAAATTTTTAGACATAAGATTCAATAATTTTCAAGGAAATGTTCCTGAGAAACTCTTTGATCTAAAACTTGATGCAGTTTTCATCAACGATAATAAATTTCAATTCTCTTTGCCGGAGAATTTCGGAAACTCTACAGCTTCTGTTGTAGTTTTCGCGAACAATGACATCAAAGGTTGTATTCCGTCGAGTGTGGTGAAAATGAAGGACACCATTAACGAGATTATAATGGTTAACAGTGGAATGAAAGGCTGTTTACCGGATGAGATTGGTGAGTTGGATAAAGTGACGGTGTTTGATGTTAGTTACAATGAGTTTGTTGGTGAATTGCCGGAGAGTATTGGTGGGATGAAGAGTTTGGAGCAGTTGAATGTGGCGCATAATAGGTTTTCTGGTGTGGTTCCGGAGAGTGTTTGTAGGTTGCCGAGGTTGGAGAATTTTACGTATTCGTTTAACTTTTTCAGTGATGAATCGGAGAGTTGTGTTGAGTTGAAAAGTAAGGATGATAGGTTGAATTGTATTCCTTTTAGGCCGTTGCAAAGGTCGGGTTATGAGTGTGAAGTTTTTTATAAACATCCTGTTCATTGCAGTGGTGTTGGTTGTTCTTTTACATCTCCGTCACCTCCACCTCCATCTCCGCCACCTCCTCCGCCTCCACCTCCTCCACCACCTCCTCCTCCTCCACCACCACCACCTCCACCTCCTCCACCACCATCACCACCTCCTCCTGCGGAAGTTTACTACCATTATCTATGATGAGATGATAGAGATAAGAGTTGTGATATTATTTTTTTAAAAATTCTTGTTTTCTTTATTGGAGATATATACGTAAGAATTAGAGGTATAATGTTTACTTGGTCATATATGTTGTTCTTGTACAAATAAAATATATAAAATCAGCTTAACCAAATAAAAAACAAATTTATAAAATCATAAGGAATTTGAATTTAGCTATTGTCATTTCCACCTTGGATTAAAGGCTTGTTTTGAAATTGAGAAAATTGAAATTGAATTCCGCATTCTCCAAAGTTTTTTTATTAAATTATAAACTATTGTTAGTTGCAGCAATAAATAAAGAGAGTTGCTATTTGTACACCACAAAACTTACACCTAATGTTACACCATTTAAACAACAACATGATTATGTATTTATTTGTGTCAGAAAAAATAAAATATAATTATTAAATATGATACAAAAAGCAAAACCGTATACAAATACGGTGTAAGTGTCAACATGCAGTGTAAGGCTAACATTTCTCATAAATAAATAAGTGTCGAAGGGGCATAATAGAAGAAACTTGTGAATATGATGCAGAAACGGATATTTAAAAACTCCAATTCTAAACCAAATTTTAGGTGAAACTGACAGAATTTTTGTTTCATAAACAAAATTGTCAATTGCTGGGTCAAGTGTGATTTAGTTTATTTAGTATCATGAATGAATGTCGGATATGTGTTGTCATTATCATTGATAATTACCACACACAAAAGTTATATGTATATGTATAATTCAAGTGCCACAATTTAAATACAATATTTACTTTTAAAACTTAGCAAGTATAGCTGCTGTGCAAGTATAATACCAGCGCCAAGTATTTTAATTTAAATTGTTTTCTCAATTAGGTTAAACTAGAGATTTTTATGAGAAATGAAAAAACTTACTTGATGTTTTACCGGCAGTTGAACGCAATTAAAGAAGAAAAAAATTATACCCAAAAATGTAATTAAGTATTTGTGAAAAACCAGATTATATAAAAAAGAAACATCTTACTTACTTTTCTCTTTCTTAAGCTTCTTCTCATACTTTTTTTCATGCATGTTTCTTTAAACAAGTGAATTTTTCTCATGTTCTCGAAGCTTACCAAACAATGTATTGAGGTTTAATATTGTAAGATCATTAGCTTCCTTAATCACGGTGACCTTTTATTGTCAATCCCTAGTAAGACACCTCAAAACTTTATTAGTTGCAATTTCATTGAAAACAGGTTTCCCAAATGCATTCAAACGATTTATGAGATGAGTGAACCACTTTTGTATTTCGGCAATGGTTTCACCATGCTTCATGCGAAAGAGTTCTAACTTTTAATTTAGTGTATTAATTCTAGCTTGTTTGACTTCATTAGTTCCCTCACGGGCAACTTGTAATGCGTCTCACGTAGATTTAGCGATTTCACAATGGAAAACACAATAAAATTCATCAACACCAAGAGCCGATATGAAAATATTTAATGTTTTTCAATCGTAAGACCACTTTTTCTTATCATTGTCATCCCATTGTGCTTCCGGTTTAGGTGTGACAACACCATTATCATCAGTCACGGTAATTTGAGTTGGACATAATGACATCCCATACACCCTTATTATATGAATTGATATGAATGTGCATAGAAGCTTTCCAATAACCATAGTTTTCACCGGTGAAAATAGGCGCTCTATTGTACGCCAATTTAGATTCGGTAGCTATTATCTAATAAGGATTTTTGAAGCACGAAATTAACCAGAGCTCGGGATGCCATTTGTTAGACGACGACAACTTATCTAGGGGGGTGAATAGATCCCCAAGGTAAAATTTCTGTTTTCTTAAATATTTTCGAAAAGATCAAAACTATGGCGAGCATAAGTTTTAGTTTAGATAAAAAAAAGTCGTCTAAATCAAACCAATTATTGGAAACTCAAATATGCGCACAACCTTATAGAATGTATAATGATGAAAAATAATTAACATACCAAGTTCTCAATCAAACGTTATAATGGTTTATGTAAGACAACCTATTTCCAATGAAATTAGTGGAAAAACATAAAGTGACCAATTATCGAACACTTGGAGATTTATGCCAAAGTTGGAAAGATGTGAACACCATGTTGAAGTTGCAGCTAGGTTCAATCACAGTGTCATTTGAAAAAGGTATTGTCAACATGGAGCATCAGTATAACACTCCATTCTATGCCAACTTACACGGTTTGTTTCAAGACAATGTATACAACACATTGAAAAGGAACTATAAAGGGTAAAATTTATTGGCTCAAGCCAAAATGCATGTGGTTCCTTCATTAGAACAACACATGAGTTACCGTCTGCGTGTCAGCTTACCGGTTTCCAAATAAAAGACAATCATGTTTCTTTAGAATCAATACTTGTATTTTGGAAGAAATTACACATTGAAGAGCACGAGGTAAGTCATAAAAAAGGTACACAGA
The DNA here is from genome assembly GCF_029867415.1 of Vicia villosa. NCBI lineage: Eukaryota > Viridiplantae > Streptophyta > Magnoliopsida > Fabales > Fabaceae > Vicia > Vicia villosa. The sequence goes on along the minus strand of NC_081180.1, from coordinate 89,489,056 downwards.
TGGATTTAGATGCAGAGTGTGAAGAGTTGAAAACATATTTTAGTACTTTGGATATTGTAGGCCAGATGGTGTTGAAGAAAAAGGTCTGGGAACTAACACACTCATCCACAACTTCTATATGTCTATCGCCGGTGAAGTACAAGTCAAAAGGAGGGAGTTAAGAATATGAAGTCAAGACTCTCCATCTATTGTGTTTTGATGAAGACAAAATGATAAACAAATGAATGGATAGAGAATGGAAAAAGCTTCAAGTTCAATTGTAACATCAAGTGATCAAGACTCATTATTATGAAAGCTAGCAACAAACATATCAAGAATTCTACTTTGAAGACTAGCATTGATCTTAATTAGTAGAGGTACAAGCATGCAAATTATATTAATTTCTTAGTGCTCAAAATATTTTTTATCATGCATTTGAAAATTTATTTTTCATGTTTGAACTATGTTAAATCATTTTCAAATATAATATTTTTCATGTTTGAATCATGTTAAATCATTTTCAAATATAATATTTTTCATGTTTGAACCATGTTAAATCACTTTCAAATATAATCTATTGACTTGGATAAATCAATAGATGTTACATAAAGTTGGTTCAAATATTTAGCAATTTTTTTAATTTTTCAATTTTTACAAACATTCAGATTTTGGTAAATTGTGGCATTTTGACCTTCCATAACAGCACCAAAACCGTCATAATTTACAACGTTTTGAAACAGTATTTTTAAATTTGAAAATTGCTGCGAACTTGTTAAGTCAGGTGACCGTTTTAACCAACTTAAAAGGTCCTGTACGAATTTGAAAAAACAACAATTTTTTTAACACCTTTTCATGCTCTTCTTCATGAAACCTTTTCATTTTAACTTGGCATTTGTTCATGATATTTTTCCATGACTTCACCATGATTCATAAAGGTGTTATGCTCTTATAAATACATGAAATTTCAAATTACAAATCACCTCTTCCATTGAAATTTAACATCATATTATTCTCTCAAAATTTCAAACAAGTGTTTTTGTTCTTCATATTTCACAAAGAATTTTCCTCCATGTATGTTCATAACAATCCAGAAAATTCATATCATTCTCATAAACACTTTAGCACTATATTGTCATTATAAATTTCTTGTTTGGAAGAGAATATCAATCCTAGTGATTGATATATATTCATGAACTTTATTTACTCAAATAATTTCCAAATTTGGTTATAATTCCTTGTTGTCCAAGATTGTTGGAAACAAGAGAGTAGAAAGGAAAGGTTATTTTCTTGTTCTACTTGATTGATTTGTATCCTTGCTATCCAGGATTGTTGGAAGAAAGAGATTGTTCTTGGTGATTGTGTTAGTCTTGTATAAGTCATAACAATAGTAAAATCTCTTTCGTGTTGAAAGGGGACTGGAGTACTCTCGGATTGTGAGGGGAATTGGGATACATCGTCGTGTTCTTTACTTTTCCACATTTACCGCTTTCACAAATCGTAACGAGAAAAGAAAGTAACACATTTCTAAACTCTTGCATCGAACCAGAAAAATAAGACAACTTGTTTCTAAAGATCGATAAATTTTCAAAATCCTAATTCACCCTCTCTTAGGCGCACTGAATAACTTACAAAGAAAAATATAAAAGGTCAAGAGAGTGATATGCATCATGATCTTTCATAGCGGGAATATGGAGAGGGTTCGCATGGAGTCAGACTACAAAGAGATCATGCACAAAACCAACTGGAAGTCAACTATCAAGTATGTCGACTGGAATTCAATCGTCCACCGAATCTTCCAAGGCTTGTTTACTTGTCTCAATTTTCTGATTTTTTACATTCATACATTGATGACATTATTGATGTTGGTGATGATGGAAATTGTGTTTTCCGTGTTATTGCACCTTTATTGGATGGAGCGAATAGTCATAGCATTTGATTCGAACGTAGTTAGATACTCAAGTTCATCAACACCCTCAATTATTTTCTAAGTTGTAATATGATAGTCTCTACAGTTAGAAATGCATTACGAGTATAATACTTGGGTGTGCAGGGTATGGATAAATGGATGACGATTCTTGATATGGGTTACCCTATTGCTTCTAGGTACAATGTCGTATTTGTCTCCTTTTCTAAAAGACATAACATCACATTTTCCCCTCTTACCTTAACTCCATTTATGTATACAAACAAACATAAAATCATTTTTGTTGGTTTTATCAACAACAATCATTGGGTTCAGGTAAAGTTGAAACTTGATTGCCCATTGCCTCCCGTCATTGATCGTTGGAGACAGAATTGTACTGAAGATGCAAAAGCATGAGAATTAGAATATGCGGGACGATTTAGGCATTTGGAAGACGTAGTTAGGATTTAATCATAATTTATTTTGTATTCTTATATGTATATATTTTATCGGGTAGTTTTTTTTATCGATTCAATTATTTGAGAAAAAATAATGCAGAAAAAAAGTGGAAAAGGTAATCTGACTATATATAAAAAAATTTAAATTTTTGAAATTTTTCGATAGTTACCAGAAATTTCAAAGCTTCCGATAAGAACATGCAAATGTTTATCAAATTTCCGGTGCTTTTAGATTTATTGCGGTAAAAGTTATAATTTTTTTAAAAAAATCAGTACATAATTAAAATTTCCGTTAAGTTTACAATATTTTTTGAAAAATCCGATTTTTAATGAAGGGTACAAGAGTAAGAGCACTCTAAATATGGGGTGTCAGGTATGACTAGGAGGTGGTAAGTTAAGTGATCTAAAATTTTCCTTTGCAAAATATAATTAAGAAAAGCCCAAACTTAAGCCCATGTAATATTGGGATCCGAAAACCCTAAACCCGAAAACATGGAAGAGTTTTATATATACATAAAAGATTAGGGTTTAGATTTTCCTCCGCCATTGTTGCTATTGCTCTGAAATCTCAGCCGTCACTAGTAGTTGCTGTTATCTGCAAACAGTGAGCTAGTGAGCCATGGCAGTGGGGAAGAACAAGCGGATCTCCAAGGGCAAGAAGGGTGGAAAGAAGAAAGCGTAAGTCCCCTTTTCACATTTTCCTTTGCATTTTGAGTTCACATTCAATTCTGTGTTTTGATCTATTTGATTTCTCTGAATCTGCAGAGCTGACCCCTTTGCCAAAAAGGATTGGTATGATATCAAAGCTCCGTCAGTTTTCCAGGTCAAAAATGTTGGCAAAACCCTCGTTTCTCGTACTCAGGGTACCAAGGTACTATTCTCCTCTTTATAATGGTTTTTGATATTTGGTTTCATAGGTAAATTGTTATGTAATTGTTAAATCTGCTTTATTTTGTTCATACAACTTAATTAGGTGTGTTAATCTTAATAATGTTCAATGCTTATTTTGTTGTGTTTTTGGTTGTATGAAATTTTAAGGATGTCTTAGTTATGGTCTTTCATGGGTCGCTGATAGTTGCTGCATTGGAATTTTGCATACTTAAATATTAAAATATGATTGTTTTGTGACGACAGATTGCTTCAGATGGGCTCAAACATAGAGTGTTTGAGGTTTCTCTAGCTGATCTCCAAGGAGATGAAGAACACGCTTTCAGGAAGATTAGGCTGAGAGCTGAGGATGTTCAAGGGAAGAATCTCTTGACAAATTTCTGGGGGATGAATCTCACCACTGACAAATTGAGGTCGTTGGTGCGTAAGTGGCAAACACTGATTGAAGCCCATGTTGACGTGAAGACATCTGACAACTACACATTGAGGATGTTTTGCATTGGATTTACCAAGAGGAGAGCTAACCAGGTTAAGAGGACCTGCTATGCTCAGTCCAGCCAAGTTAAACAGGTATATAGGTTGATGTTTTTTTATTTTCAAATCTCACTAATCTTTTAGATACAGGTGTTACCGTGTACAACATGGTATCCAACACATGATTTAGGTTGCACTTTTCTTTTATAAAATGCTGCTATATGAAATGAAGAAATAAATAGGTCTGTAATTTTAATTTAACTTTATTTGTTCAGATCCGTAGGAAGATGAGAGAAATCATGACCAACCAAGCAACATCCTGTGATTTGAAGGAATTGGTCAGGAAGTTCATTCCTGAGATGATTGGAAAAGAAATTGAGAAGGCTACCACTGGTATTTACCCATTGCAGAATGTGTTCATCCGTAAAGTGAAGATCCTTAAAGCTCCCAAGTTTGATCTTGGAAAATTGATGGAGGTATTGTTTTTTGAAATCAAACTTCTATATTTTTCTCTACATTCGTACCTAATAATCTTTTCGACTACCTTGTTTCCTGAACTTTGATTGTTCAATCACAACTGTTCTTTGCTTTGTTTTCACTTATGCTTGGTTAGATCTATTTTTTGAAACAATTACTTCAATCTATCCAAAAGCACAACATATGGCTTCTCTGTGTTTACTTTTAGACTCGTATAAAAGCTATTTCATCAGTTCAAATCCTAATACTTGCTAATCCAACGAATACTTGTTTGTTTGTTTGAAATATAATCCTATTGCCTTTAAGTTTTCAATATTCTTTTTCTCTTCTTTTTTATTATTAATGATTTGTTAACTTCCCAAATCATATTGTAGCATGAAAATACAATGGTCACAAGTACATGTTTTTGACCTCTTGAAAACTGTATTGGTTTTGATTGGTTGTTTTTTTATTCTCGCAGGTTCATGGAGATTACTCTGAAGACATTGGCACAAAGGTAGACAGACCTGCTGAAGAAACAGTTGCAGAGGAACCCACTGAAATTGTTGGAGCTTGATTTATTGTTAATGTTGTTCTTTTTGTTTGATTAAGGTTTCCTGTTACTTATGTTTTTGAGTTATATTAAGTTTAAACTTAATCCGATCTTTTAATTTAAGCAGAGCGCACAACATTTTTTGACTCAATTTTATGTCTGGATTATGTTGGCCACCCTGAAAAAAAACAGATATTGAAATCTTATGCTTGATATGTATGCTGGGAAAAATTTGTATCATCAATTAAACTAGTTTTCTTACATTTCAGATATCACAACACATGTTTGAAAACAAACCAAACATGAAAGTCATTTGAAAAACACTAACATAACCATATCTAAACTTTTTACCTTAATGAGAAGATATTTCCTGAGAATTCCCTCCCTCAGAAAATCAGCTTTTAACAATATTCCCTGAGAAGGAACATTTTCAAGATCAACTCGAGATTCAAGCCTCTAGAAGTATGAAAAATCCTCAAATGCCACTTTAATCACTTGTTTCACAACCATTGTTGCAATTCCTTAGCCCCAATACTTTGAGCCCCAAGCATAGCTAAGTTCAGCTGATTTGTTGATGCATCTACCCGAACATGATCTGAAATCGATACACCTAACCATAAAGATTTGTTTGCTATGTTTTGAATGAAGTTGATGCCATATTCTTTGTTGCCAAAAGCCTCCCAAGTGCAATACTTGGTCCCTTTTTCATCGCTAGTCCACACTAAGATCATCAAGATCAGAAAGAACAATGGGTCTAAGAGAGATTTTGGTTAAGTCAACATCAACACACTCTTCTTTAGCATCAGATTTAGAAAAACTTGCAATTCCTTCCATCATGTGTTGTTTGTCTTTTATTGGAGAATATGTGTTTAAGTTTGATTGCATGGAAGATTATTAATTTTAGAAAATGCCTATAAAACTATAAGGGGTTCCTTTTTCCACCCATATGTGTTATTTCACACCACCATGAAAAGACTAGACTGTCTCTAGAGTTTGGAGATGTATCTCCGGACGTACATATTTTAGCCATTTTCCGTACCAAATCAAAGAGGCATCCCCATTGTGTCAAAAAATTAATCCGAAGATGCATTTCCTTATGCCTAAAAGTGCGTTCGAAGATATATCTCTGTAAACACCATTTATTCAAACAGTTGTGGGTGGTTCGTAGATGCATCTTCGAACACGTTTCTTTCATCTCTCGCGCCAGACTGTCTTTCCTAGTTCCTTGTTCATTTTTTTTTATTTTTTGCAAAAAAAAAAAGTTCTCTTCTTGTTCTTAAGCTTTTGAGCTCTTTGTCCCAGTTAAACTTCTCTTTGTAGCAAACTTTTACCGTTGGAGCTCTTACTCCTCCTTTTTAGCATCTCATAACTCAATTTAATTTGATTTGGTAAGTTTTCAAAAAATCCTCTCTTTTTATGTTTTGATTTGTAGTTAGTTGTTTAAGTTACATTAGTTGTTTTAGGTTCATTAGATAGTAGTGTAAACGATATTGGCAGGCTACAAGAACATGCATTGATGTATTTTTGGATTGTTAAGGAAGAAATGACATTTCTGCCATGAGAGACAGTCAGAGGTTCATCCGGGGACGCATCTTCATATTTGCTCTACATTGTTTGTGGAGATACATCTCCGAATTGGACCCAGGCAAAAATTTGGTCAATTTTATGGAATTTGTCCTGACGTGTAGTTTATATTTGTCTCTTTTTCTAACGCATGTGCAATAGATGAAAACAAAGTTGGCCGAATTAGGCTCGGACGTGTGTCCCAAACCGCATCGGTACGACACGAGAGTGTCGCGGGGAGGACCACGAGGCCACAGGTTATTGATAACTCATTTGATGATGTATCTACTTCGAAGCCCCGAGGTTTCCACCCCTCTGATTCTCGTAGCCGACCCTCTCAGGCATATGATGCAACAAATCTTGAAGTTCTTTAAACCCCTGAAGCGCATGAGGAAGCCGTTGTCGATGTTCCTTTAGAGAGTTACCCAAGAGACCCATTTTACACATCCTTATTTCATCTAAATGCCGACCATGCTGCAAGGCGTGTCTGGCAAAGAGATGTATATTTTTTTCTTTTGTAATACATATGTTTTCAACTAATTAAATCGATGTTGATAGTGATATTTGTTATAGGAACGTACATGTTTGAAATAAGTAAACCATGACAAGAAGATATTGAAGTTGAAATAGTCCACTGTTGATTGGTTCATTGACGTTATCCGTTATTCTAATCTTGCCGATTTATGTTCTTCTGCTTACATGACCATAAACCACGACATGCAGGCGACTTTTGCTGAGGTAGAAATCAGAGACGACGTCTTTCCACATACCTATAGGCGAGATGATCATCACCTTGGATAACATTTCATGCCTCCTCCATCTTCCCATCAGGGGAGATTACTGGACCATGGGAGGATCGAGCGAGAGGAAGCCGTCGATATGATGCCACCCATTTGGGGGTTTCCCCTAGTAAGGCCTCCCAAGAGGAAACTGACACAAGAGGTGTTCATGCAAGATTTAGTTTTTTTTTTTGGGAAAAACTTTATAAACAACATCTGCAATGGGCCTCGGGCCTCGGATGTTGTAGGCGGTGATATGTAGGTTGAGTACCACCAACAGTGTGCATTTAGGTGTTACATATCGTTCCTGGTTGACACGTCTATGTTTGTGGACAAAAGTGCAACCTATGTCGATGTGGTATACCTTAAGTACTTCGTCGACTTGATTTTGATTCACGAATACTACTGGGGGGCGCTTGTTTGATCTTCTTGTACTCGAAGTTGGGCGAGAGTTGTCTTTGGAAAACAAAGCAGATGATAGGAAGTTGCATGCTTCTTATGGTAATTTCTTGTTACTAATATTTTCATAATTCACTTTTTTACACTTGTTATTAATATTGTATCCGAACCATTTATAGGGATGTATCATCTCTCGCTTCCCCCGCATCACTGGGTGGGAAGCTGCGCGACTGCGCCTACCTATGATGCGGACTGATCACATGCAACCACATTTGTTCCGTAAATGGAGAATAGTGCGGTCGAGCCATTCATAGTCTCTCTTGACCGTATGGTACCAGATGATGTTTGTTTTTGCCCATACGAGGGTCACTATCAGACGCGTCAGTTTGACATCATTTTCTTATACTCTAAATGGCTGGCATGTGGGTAATCTCTTTTGTATCTTGTCTCCTCGAGCGAGCTTAAGTTTAACTTAATCTGAACTTTTAATTTAAGCAGAGTGTGTTGGTGATTTTAGTATCATCAATGTATTTTTGTAGTAATGTGATTTACTATAGGCCGATGCAATTATGCGTTAAGTTCTAAACGAGTTAGGGTAGTGCGGAGTGCACACTCGTCGAGCCAAACGTGTAATTGAATACGAATAATTGAAATGGGGTTCCAAGGGGTGTAGTCCCTAGCGGGGTGCAGGGCAGCGCCCCGTCGGGGTCCAAGGGGCAGAGCCCCTGACTGGGGTCTCGTTCGAAAATTTTTCTGAACAGTTGTACCCTTTCCCAACAGGCATGACCGTTTTTTCTGAACAGGTGTGTCTTTTCGGTTTCTTTTATTGATCTCCTATATAAGGAGTCATTTGGCCTCGATTTTGGACACAAAAATTAAGACTTCCTCTCTACATTCCTGATCTGTTCTCTATTGTCAGAAACAGATTGCTCTTCGAGAATTATCCCCACAAAAATTTTGTGAATCCGGGCAAGAATAAGGTTGAAATACTTTGTTCGAAAAGTGTACGAACACGATTCTTCAAAGTTATCCAGGATTATCATACCTATTTTCTAACAGAGTGTACAACATTTTTTGACTCAATAATGTCTGGATTATGTTGGGTACCTTGAGAAAAAAAGAGCAGATATTGAATGCTTATCCTTGTTATGAATGCTGGGAAATTTTGATCACTAATAAACTTACTTTTACATTTTAGATATCATAGCACAATAGTTGTCATGTTTGAAAACATGTTCAAAAACAAATCAAACTTTAAAATCATTAGATAAAACACTAAACATAACCATATCTCTACTTTTCCCCTTAATGAAGAGATATTTCCTGAGAACTCCCTCCCTCTGAAAACCAGCTTTTTCCAACACCCTTTGAGAAGCTATATTTTCAACATCAACTCGAGATTCAAGCCTCTCTAAATGTTGAAACTCTTTAAATGTTGTTTCAATTGCTTGTTTCACAACGAGTGTTGTAATTCCTTTGCCCCAATACTTAGAGTTCAGAGCATAGCCAAGTTCAGCAGATTTGTCCATGCATCTACCCGAACACGACCTGAAATCGATACACCCGATTGCACGATCTCGAAGGCAAATTGCTCTGAACCATAGAGATTTGCTTGCTATGTTTTGGATGAAGTTGATGCCATATTCTTTGTTGCTATAAGGCTCCCAAGTGCAATATTTAGCCACTTTTTCATCACTAGTCCACAACATAAGATCATCAAGATCAGAAAGAACAATGGGTCGAAGAGAGATTTGGGTTAAGTCTACATCAACACACTCTTCTTTAGCATCAGATTTAGAAAAACATGCAATTCCTTCCATCATGTGTTGTTTGGCTTTGATTGTAAAATAGGTGTTTGAATTTGGTTGCAGAGAGAATTATTAATTTTTGAAAATGACCATAAAACTACAAGAATAGGTGAAGTGAGAAAAATATTATTTTTTAACAATTTCATAGTTATATTTTCCAATTTGCAAAAGTCAAAAACTATTTATAAATACTTACAATCTAATATATTCATTCAATATTGAAGAAAGAGAGTGAAAAATTGATTTATTTTCTGATTCATGCTTGATAAGAGTGTCACACACAACTACTTAGCTAAAATGTCACTTACAAGTTTTAGTACAAGTTCTTCTGAAAGCTAAAAACATAAGAGATCTGAAATAAGTTGCCATGATCATTTAAACACTAACCTTAAGCTAAAATTAAGAATTGATAGCTAGATTAGTAAAAAAAGCACTTTACAACATAGTGAGACTATATTTACTTAGTCTTCATTAGCTGAAGTCTTTGTGGATCCACAGAAACACCCTTTGTTGTGCTTTTTGCTACTACTCTTCTTTCCAATGTGAATAAAGTCCCTCAGAAACACTACTGTTTTTCCTGAGAATTTGTTCTTCTTCCCTGTGTTCTTCTTTTCATCACTCAATTTCAGCAAAACATAGTGCATGTTCTGAACCTCGAACTGCAATCGTCCTATCTCTTCTGAACCTTTTCGCGCCTGCTCCATCACTCTTTTCCTTTGGTTTTGCCTGCTCTTTTCTAACTCTGCCGAAGTCTCCCTGCTTGAAGACGGAACACTCTCTTTGATCTCCTTTGTGAGTTGATCATTAGTATCTGCTAATTTCACGACAGCTCCATCAAGATCTTCGATTTGTCTTTTAACTGTTTCGTATTCGGTTTCGTCTCCCTTCTTGCCTCCTCTCTTCTTTGTCTCCATTTTCGTTCGGAAATCTTGCACGGTCATCTTAATAACGTTCAGTTTCTGCTTATCTGATGCAAGCCTCTCCAGTAGCTTTCTCCTTTTGCCATCTTGAGTTCTGTCTTTTATGCTTTTCATCATGTGAAGCTTGTCAACAACCAATTCCTTTTCCGCCTCCAATTCTGAAGAGGTGTTCATACATCTTCCTGAATTGTTGTCCGACTCATGGCATGTAACAATGTCCTCGGTTGGATCAGAATTCCTTTTCATTGCTTCACGAACCATTGAACCATCATCAAAGCAATCATGTTCAGCAGTTTCCCATAATTCGAGCATCCCATCATCAGTCCCGCTATTCTTTCTCCTGCGATACTTAGAAGCTGGATTATCTGATATTTGATCGAGAGGAATATCTTTCATCAGCGATCCATTTTCGGACTTCGTTCTCCATGTGGTGATATCGAACATGTTCTCGTCCTTGAGTATCTTCTCTACTTTTCTGTAGTCTTTTCCTGAATTGGCTTTAGACGTTAAATTTTCTTCCTTGACACGCCTTTCAACTGCTTTAATCCTTGCCTTCAAGCCTATCAAATCTGAAACACCATCCGGTATCTTGTTTTCTGTTACACCGGGATCGATGTTTTCTACAGCAACCTGGAAACATTCATGACAAACAAGAATAAGTAGAATACACAATCTTCATATGCTCATTCAACAAGACAAGAGAAAGACAAAAACCAAAGTACATAACAGAATTCTACCTTTTGTTCTTGTTTGCATACAAGGGACGCTTTATTTGTTAGAAAAACAGTTTGCTCTAAAGAAGTAAAGTCCTCTTCCAAAGAACGAATGACCGGATCATAAGTAGACAAACGACCCTTCAATCCTCCAACTTCACTTTCTAGAAAACCGACTCTTTCTGTCATTTTTTCAATCTCCAAGCTCTTTGCAGCACTCTCATCTTGAAGCCTCGTGCAAACCCCGGTAAGCTCGTTCACCTTATTTTCCAACAATGCTTCACTAATGGATGATGTCTGGAGATCAAAATAGAACGTAGCAGCCTCGGCCTCCCAAAGTTGAAATTCGTTTGTTTTATCCATCAGCTCTGAACTCAATGTTTTTTCTCTTGCCTTCTGTTGTTCCACTTCTTGGTGTAACAATCTCATCTCTGACAGAACACTTCTATTTGCTTCGTTGAGGAGTTCGATTTCTTTTTTGTGATTCATGCAACCTTCTGATAGTTCGAGAATCTGCTTCTCAAGATTTTCATTGATCAGGCTTGATTCTTGTTGCTCCGTTTTCAGTTTTTCAATGTTTCTGCAAAATTCCGCGTTCAACATTTCCACAGCCTTTAGCCTTTCCTCTTTTTCTAACAGTTCTGTTTTCTTCTTCGTAAGAAGATTCTCTGAACTTTGAACTTGATGACTTAAGTCGTCATTTTCCTTGTTGGCTTCTCGCAGATCTTCGTCCATAGCCTCAACTGTCTCTTTCAGATAAACATTCTCTGCTTCTTTCGCTTCAAACTGTTCTCGTAACAGACCAAGCTCCTGTTTGAGGTTATTGTTCATGCTGTGAAGAACACTAAGATGTTCAGAAAGTTCTTTTTGTTCTAAGACCTTCTCAATGAAAAAGCTCTCGTAAACCAAACTAAGGCTTTTAAGATTCAGTGCCTCATCGAACATCGCACTGTTCTCATCCTCAACAGCAGACTTTGCATCTTTGAGCTCTGAAACACTCTTAATTAGCGAATTTTTCTCCACAAGTACCTTACGATTTTCTTCCTGAAACATAAGACTTGTTTTCTGCAAATCCACCAATTTCATACGAAGAACCTCCATTTCAGATTTCAACACGTTCTCCCTTTCTTCTCCCTCGGTCAGTTCAGACCTCAGTTGCTCGTTCATCTCCAGTAGTTCAAGCTTAACTTTCTGCAACATCACATTCTTCTCACTTGTGTTCTCGAGCTCCTGCTCAAGAATCATTTTCTTGGAATCTAATTCTTTTCCCTCAGATTCTTGCTGCGAAAGTACCGTCACAAGAACAGAATTCTCTATAAACAGTTGCAGCTTCTCTTCCTGAGTTTTCACAAGAGAACCTTTCAAGCCTTCGATATTGTTCAAAATATGCGATACGGAAATTTCCTCTTGTTTGAAACCTTTGTTGTGTCTCCTATCTGGATCAACCTGAAGAGCTCCGAACACTTGATGAATCCCAATTTTGAATTTTCTAATTTCTTCGAGCAAGAACTCTAACTCCATCTGTTGCATAAGGTTTTCACCCTCCAACTCGGAAATAACTTTCTCAGAAAATTTTGATGCCTCAACATGTTTTTGACATTCAAATAATAAGCCCATATTCTTCTGCTCCAAGTCTTCCATACATTTTTGCAAAATAAACATCTCAACTTGTGCATTTACAGCTTTATCAAGTTCTTGTTCGAATTCTACCTTCCCCAACTGGCGCTCTTCTTGTAGCCGAAGAACGAGATTCTCCAAATTCACCAATCGGGATTCACTTGAGTGTTTATGATTCGCATGCTTTGCTTTTTGTGCTAAAAGCAAAGCATGGAGTTCTTCAACTTGATTAGCTTTGCTTTCTTTGTCTTTCTCCATATAAGTATATTTTTCCTCGAGTTTCGTAAACCTTTTTTCAAGGTTACTTAATTTCTCTTCAACGCTCTCCAATTGAGATACCAGAACGGTTCTTTCCTTAACGAGATTAGACTTCTCGTTATTCAGGAGATTGCAGAAATCTTCCAAGCTACTCGATTTAGCCCTTAAACCTTCAAGCTCAATCTTTGAATCGGAGAGGGAACTTTCCAGTAAGGCATTCTTCTCCATTAACTTCTGCATACTTTCGGTGATAATTTGCAACTGTGACAATAAAGCCGATTTCTCACCAACAAGACCGGATTTTTCTTCCTTCAGAACGTGGCACGACTCTTGAAATTTCTTCACTGTATCTCTTAGTCCATTTACCTCATCATTCAAACTAGATAGGGAACATTGCATAACAGCTTTTTCATTCAAAAGTTTATCCATATCCTTTGACTTTTCACGAAGAGCTTCTTTCTCATCTTGTTCGACTTTGCATGCCTCCTTTAATTTTGAGTTCTCCTTTTGTAAATCCATCACAGATGCCGCAAAACATTTCGGATTCAAACCTACAGACTCTAGATCTTCAAGTATGGCCCGGTATCTATTATTCAAGCCATGGATCTCATCCTTTATTTGACGAGATTCATGTAGGAGGTAATTGCTTTCTTCAACTTTCACAACAAACTCCCGTTCCAAATTCTCTTTGATCTCTTTCAACCTGGAAATTTCCATTTGCTGATCTTTTACTGTTCCGGTGGTTGCGAAGTTAAGCACATGCAAACTCTTGTTTTCTTCCACAATATGTTGCATTTCTTCTTTAAAACCTTTTTTCGAAAGTTCCAAGTCCTCTAACATCTGAAGCCCGTGTTTAAGCTCCAACGCAAGGGATCTTTGCTCATCTTGTGACTGAGAGTACGATTTTTGCAGGGAATGCAGAGTAGACTCAATTTGAAGAAAGCGAGAATGCTCTTCCTGCATCAGAGTCTGCATCCTCTCGAACTCATTATGCTTCTCTAGAAGCTCTCGATCTTTTATAGAAATCTTCTGCACTAGATTGTCAGCCTCTAGCTGAAGAGATTGATTCGATTTCTCCAACGTGTCACAGTTTTTTTCTGCAGTCTTTAGCTTTTCGGCGCCGAGCTCAATTTCTCTACTCAGCCGTTCAGAAGTTTCATGAGCATGCAAAATATCACTCTCCATTGAAGATAATTTCTCCAAGCATTGCTTGTACAGGAAAGCTACAGCTTCTTTCTCTTCTTTCAGTGTGGTAACCTTTTCCCTCAACGCTTTAACTTCAAACTCTGCTCTTTCAATTTTCTCAGTTAGCATCCTTGAATTCTCCTCGGCAAGGGTAATTTTATACTCCAAAACAGATATCTTTTCAAGAGATTTCTCATACTGAAGACGACCAGCATCCTTCTCAGCTTCCAGCCTGGCAAGTTCTTCCTTGAGACTTTTAGCTTCGGTTTCTGCTTTAGCGGCCCTCTCATCATGCCCCTTTGCTTCTAGCTGAGCTGAAGATAACATAGCCTCCAGGCTAGCTATCCTTTCCAGACATCGGTCGTATTGAACTAGACCACTATCCTTCTCAGACTTTAGCTCTGCTAGGGCTTCCTTCAATATTCTGATTTCGATTTCTGCTTTGCTAGCTTGTTCATCAAGGCCTTCAGATACATTTCGCGCCTTATTAAGCTCTTTTTCCAATTCAGATAAACTTTCCAAACTTTTCTGATACTGAAGAAGGATAGAATCTTTGTCAAGCTGTACATCTGCTAGAGTTTTCCGTAAAGCTTCGAGTTCAATTTCCGCTCTCCCCGCATGCTCAGAGTCAGACTCAGAATTGTTCTGGCCCTTCGCATTCGTATCCTGTTTTTCAGCAGATAACGGAGAAAATCCAAAGATATCATTCAGCTGCTTTAGACCCTTTCTGCTTAGACCTAACGCATCTTTCTGTCCGTCAACTTGATCTAAGAATGTACGAATCGGCTGTGGCATTTCAGGCGTGTGTGGCTCACCTGAAGAACTACACGGCGAATCGTCATTCAGCAGAAAATGTTCTTGGTTGGGAAATGCTTCTGCCATTGTTCTGTGAGCCTGACGTAGCTCCCCCGTTGCATGATTGTATCTCTCCGCTAACGCACGGTATGCTCGGTAAAACTCCTCAACTAATTTCATGAGTTCCGGCCGCTTCTTATAGTACATCTCCGCCCTTCTTGCAAACGAGTCTGCATCCTCTTCAATAAGCTTGATCATTGCTTTGACTTTAGCGTCCATGTCTATCGAAAACACATAAAATCATCTCTTAAAGTTAAGAATCACAACAACAGAAAATATGATTGTATTTTGATTAAATTAAATGTAGCTTAAAAATACGAATTCATACCCGTAAGATTTTCCTGAAGCCATTTAGAATTCTTTGGGCTAATATGACTATCCCACCACCACGAATATAATCGCCTCGAGTCAGAATGCAACAAAGCCGCCATAGCTCCAGCAAATAACAACACCAAAGCTGGTTTGGATTTTGCAAAACAGCAAAGATCCGATAATGAATCCAGTCCCGATTATCCGTACGTAAATTTCCACCACCAAGGTCTATCTGATAAGAAAACGAAAAAAACATCGCATATTTAATAAGATTCGACTCAGATTCATGAAATTCAACTTTTACTTTCATGGTTTAACTTTAATCTATTAAAAACACGGATGCCGCGTTACCTGCTCAGTTGAACACAGCTCTAATATCTTCTTGTTACAAATATAATTGTATGTTCCAACAGCTTCAACCGTTCAAAATCAAGATAACTGTAAAGAAAGAAAAAAAAGACAAAATGAGAACAAAAAGAAGAAAGAACATACATTAAAACAACTACCTTTTTAGCAGAAACCAAGAGATCCTGAACAAGAACAGCAAAAATCTCAAACATCAAATGACCCAAAAAATCTACCAGCATTGGTAGAATCAAATGTACAAAAACTATTATTCAATTATTTTTTTCCTTTATTATATAAAACAAAATAAAACAAAAATGTTTCTGGTAAACAATGACATCAAGAGGGTGAAGAGAAAAAGAAACAAGAAATCTTAAAAAAGGTTACAACTTACCACAAAAAAAAGCAAGAAACAGTGACATGACATCAAAAGAAAAAACAGTGTTCATAACATGAACTACGAGGAAGACATAAACATTGGACAACCTCAACAAAAGTACAAACTTCAAAGGAATGCAAAATGAAACTCAAAACGAGATCCAAAACTCACCTAGCAAAAACCAGCACTGATCAACAATATCCAAACTGAAGATCCAAAAACACCAAAAAATAATCAAATGGGTATGTATTAAATCACAAAAAGCACCAAACTTTGATCTCTATTACACCATTCACACCCCAAAACAATGAAATCTAGCAATGTTAGCTTGAGTAGCAGCAGCTGTAAATGTAATAGAATAGAACACTTTGTTTACCCCATTTTCTCTCTCTTTCAATAGGTCGCAAAAAGTGGCATTTTCTCTCTCTCTCTAGATAGTGGGTTCTTTGGAATTATGTTCTGACAACACTGATGACTCGTTAACTGTAAAAATATTTTTCTCAGAGTGAAAATATTAATTTGAATTTGGATAATTTAACTCAGTATTAATACCGTATCCTAATGAGATTATGTTATTTAATGCTATGAATATGTTTTGTTTAAACTGATTTATTTGGATTAACTAAGGAGTAAGGAACAACAACGTAAACTTAAGGTTTTAACCTGTCCTTTATCGTTATTTTTGAATTTTTAATAATACGGTTATTCGAATTTACTAGTTTACCCTTGTTTTTTTTGTATTTTTTCTTTCCTTTTTTTAAATTCCATTTTAAATCAATATTTTCTTTTTTCAAAAAATATCTTTTTGGTACAATCAAATAATTGGTGTGCACAATATGTAAACTATTGGCTACTGAATTATATGTAAATTCATTTTAGTAAAAGTAAACTTTTTTTTTTATATGTATTCAAACTTTAATAATGTAGGCATATAAAATTAATACCATATAAAATTTAAAATAAAAAATTTAAAAGTAATAAAGCATATGCGCGCCCAAATTTTTATTTGTGTTTTTTGAATTATTTTATCAAAAAAATAGAAGTTATAAATATAATTTCAGAATCAGACGCGTTTCGGTTGATTTTTTACCACAAAAACAAATATGTCAATAAAAAAATAAAAAATATAAAAAAATTAATTAATTTATACTAATTAGGTAGTAATAATATAACTTTTTCTTTTATTTTTAACCCAATAGTTATTTCTTATTTTTTATACCAAAAGAAAAAGTATTTCTTAATTTTATTTTGACTATTAATTTTTTTCATGTATTTACTTTTTTCTACTAAATATATTAAATTTCAATATCAGTAGATACTTGGAATTTTGTAAAATTGACTTTTATTGAGGATTTGAATTTGCTTACCTTAATATGCATTTTTAATCTTTAATTGGATAATATTCAAGTTTTTCTTAATAATTTTGTAAAATAACCTTGTTTTAGTTGTATTTTTTTAAAAGCAATATTTTAGATAATGTTTCACGCCCAACGGTTTCCTTTCTCTATACTTACACATTTTTTCGAAAACAAAATGCGGTAATCAAATATCAAATTTGTAATTTAATTATTTATTTAAAAGCTGTTTTGATTTATTGGTCTTTGATTACATTTTTTTTATAAATTAAATAAATATATTTTTTTTATCACCACCAGTTTCATTAAATTTTGGAGTTAAGCGTCAATCACCACTGAATCAACTAACAATTGGTAATAGGCTTTGGCTAATATGCATAAAGATTTTACTTATGCACCATGCATAAGTCTACATAAGTCATTGGATCATGTTTTAAATTCAATATTGAGTATTGATTATTGAGTATTGAGTGGTGAGTATTGAGTATTGAGTAATAACAATTGATGTATAGAATTTGATTCAATGATCCAAGGGTCCATAATAATCTATGCATGATGCATAGATTTTTATCTATGCACGGTAACTGCACCCAATATCACTTTTGTAATGAGAATTTTTAAAATAATATAAACCATGTTAATAAATCATAAATGATTTTTTGTGGTTAATAATAATTGAAAATATTTAAGTGTTATTATTAGACAATATTTTGAGTATGCTTGAGAGAGAAAATTTAAAAAGGATAAAGTTTTTTCTTTTTAATTACACAAGCTATAAAATATTTTAAGGACAATGTTATCTTGTATCATTAAGTCCCACGTTAAGATAAGAGCTAAATCTAAAGAAAATCATTTTGGAAATGGGGGCATTGACTTTATTAGAATTTTAGAGTTTGTCTATTCATTTTTTTTACCACACTTTTATTTAGTATGAGTTTTTAAGAGGTCCTCTTAGGCACTAAATGTGTAATTTACCTGAATAACTTCATAAATTTCACATATTCTTTTTTTTTTAACAATACTTATTTTCTTCATGAAATAACCACTAAAATTCTTAATTTGTGCGTAAGATATTATTCTACATTTATGAATTGATCCTTTATTATCGATATTTAAATGTATTGAGTTTGGTGAAAAATATATATGTTGAAGAAGTCTCATAGTATTATTTAGTTTTATGAAAGAAGGAGGAGTCTAGGACTATATATAGGATTAAAGTTTTTTGAAGTCCTACATCGCTTAATTTTGTGAAAGAATGGGAACTCCAAGGCTATATATAGGATTCAAATTTTATTTACAAGATGTACCAATTAAAAACACTTTAAGCATGTATTAGATTTTCTTTGTTCTCTTATACTCTTGTATTAGAGTATTGTGAGATGTAGTTAAATATTTGTTTTAGAGGATGTGGGTGTACTGGGGGTCTGGGTTAATTGAGGGTATATAATGTGTCGTAATAATTTTTACATAGTATTATTCTCTGGTTGTCTATTGACAAAGCCCGTGGTTTTTTCTCCAGTTTTGGAGTTTCTACGTTAATCTCTTGAGTTGTTATTATGTTCCTCTTTTTTTATGCTTTGTTTATCACAGCAACTAGTATTAGAGTTTTTGGTCCGATCCAAGAATAAATGTTCTTAGTATGCTTTGTGGTTGCAACTTTGTTTGATCTTCCATATTAGAAAAGAAGGGGTAATGTTGTGAAAAAGTTGTTGAGTTGCAATCACAAATTCCGTTGTGCAGTTTGGGCTAAAGTCAATGATGTGTTGATACAATCAAGTTTACACAAGGTGCAAGATTATGTCGGTGGTTGAAGAACTTCCTACCACCAAGAAAGTTACACCATAAGTTTTCAACCTAGTTTTTTACATGTGGAATATTTGGAGTGGTTTACCTTCAAATAAAATTTATTCTTCATAATAAAGTATATGATTGTCGGAGATGACAATGTGAAATTCTTGAAGTGGTTTATCTTCAAGTGAAAGTATGATAGTTTTTAAAACTATGATTGTCGGTAAAGACAATGTGAAAAATTCTTGGAGTGGTGTAGCTTCAAGTGACTATACTCTTTATGGTGGAGTATGATTGTCGGTGAAGACAATGAAGTTTAATGTATTATTTTTAATCTAGGTGGAGATTGGTTGAAAATATACATGTTGATACTCTTTATGGTGGAGTATGGAAAACAATGAAAGTTGATGTATTATTTTTAATCAAGACGAAGATTGTTGGGTTTGGTTGAAAATATATATGTTGAAGAAGTCTCACATTGCTTAGTTTTATGAAGGAAGAAGGTATCCAAGGCTATATACAGGATTGAAGTTCTTATACGTCCTACATCGCTTAATTTTGTGAAAGAAGGGAGAGTCCAAGCTATATATAAGATTCAAGTTTTTCTTAAATATGGTATAATATGATTGTATTGATTAGTTTAGCTGAGAGATCATCAACTAATCAATACGATTGATCTTGCACCATTATTTAGATATGAATAATGTTGTTGATCAACGCATGATAGTATGAAATGTTAACAAAATTATATGTATTGATCATGAAAGTGCATGTGGTTATGGTTATTACAGTCTAATTCCATCATATTTCTATCATTGCTAAATCCTAAGTTTACTTTATTGGTTTTACAAATTCTATAATTATTTTGAAACCAATCTTATCAACATTTTCACTTAAAATATAATAGTTACTAGAATGATGTTATTGCACCAGTACCTACGGATGTGATACATAAATACTTACTTTTGATACTTCATTAAAATGATGTCATCGACAGTGTCATTGTTCTGTTCGAGAACCAAACATGTTGATGCAATTTTTTTATGGAAGGTACAAGCTACTCTGGTGTGATTGCGCTGGATGGACCTTCAAGGTTAGCACTCTATTAGACGAGAATACGAAAATGCAAATATTTAGATGGGGTGAATAGACCTCATAAAAATAAACTAACCAAATTGAAAATACATTTAGTTTGAAAAACTTATAAGAGTTTAGAAAACAATTTGCATTGCGGAAGCAAAGTGTGTATAAAATTAATTAGGCTTATGGGATGATATATACACAAAACATCTTAATTGATATACAAGTACAAAAATCAAACCAGGTAACTAGTCAAATTAATCAAAATGGTATATCGAATAATGATCAACTCATATGAGAGGTGTAAGTATACAAATTAAATACATATTAGAATTCTAAGACCATAATTTCTAGTATTAATCAACACCGAGAGAATTCACAATGCCAACCTAACAAAACATACGCCTAGAAAATAAATCTCTACTAAGACAATAAACCCAACAACATACAATTCGATGAAAGCGATAAAGACAACCTAAACATGCAATTCTAAGAAATTAAAATAGAGAGAAAGAAATAAGAGAGTACGTCATATTTATAGTGGTCCGACATCGTCTTCACTATACCTACTCCACTCTCCAATGGTTTCCCATTGAAAAAATTTGATCTTCCACTATAATTTGTGACAAATTACAAGATTTTCAGTATAATCATTATCTGAATAACGCTAAAAATATAAAAATCTTCTATCCAAATCCTTGTTGATTTGTACACAATATCCAATTTGAATACTTGTGAAATCTTTGCTCAAAATTATCTTGAATCTTCCAGCACCAAGAATGATGCTCCAAAGTTTGCGTTATGCATTGATCTTTACCCGATCCTATTGGCATCTTGAGGATTAACCTGCCAGAAGATTGAGAAGAACTCCCACTTTGTTCGTAGGCTTCCATACAACACTAACAAAGTAATTATGGAGAGAAGAACCCCCTTTTTTTTGCTGGACTTGTCAAAACTAGTCATAATCACTCACACTTTGCAAACCTCTGAAAACATAAGAAATCTTCAAAGAAACGTAAACCACAATAACAAACTCTCCTAAAAAATCACACACCTCAAAAGATGATATTTATATCCACACGAAAATGGAAAAAGAATTATGTAGAAGATGAAAGAATTCATTTCCAAAAAACTCAAAACTGATTCCAAACTCTTTTGAAAGTGAGAAAACAAGTGTGCTGTGAAATTTCAAATCAATCGTGTAAGTGTAGGTTTTCAAACTTTGTGAAAAGTTTTGAGTGCGAAAGCTTTTGTATGTGCTATATACCTAGCACAAAAATGAGTGAAAATAATGTTTGATTTGAGTCATAAGCAAAAGCAATCAAAACATAAACCAAGGAGGCGAAGGCAATGCAACTTCACACTCCAACAGCCAATTTAGTATGTGAATAAAGGGTGTAAAGTGGATTGTGAATAGAATTATACTTTTTGTTGTTCGCATTGTGGTATATCTGCAATGAGCAATAGTTAGGCATATACTATATTGGGTATGTGGCCGACACAGAACACAAGCATGACAATGATCTTTATCATTTTAAGCAAGTTTATACATTTGTTTATATTTTTATATAACCTGCTAATTTATTGGATTTGATTGTTGAACTTTATTTATGCGAGGAAAAACTTCAAAAAATTAATTATTATTTGACTCTTAGGTTGAAAAAATGTCTCATATGAATAATAGAGAAATGGTGTAATTAGAAGAGGCCTTGGGGCGGGGTAAAGGCATATGCTTAGCCTATCGTCCTTCCTAACTCGCCTTTTCATTTGCTCGAGCGGCCCTCTTTCAGATAGGGCATTCGATCTCTAAATATGTCACTTGGAACCTTGGTGTCTACGTACATAGCGTAAGATCGTGTGTAAAATGTGTATCGAGTTAACAAACGTCACACAAGAGATCGTGGGATTTAACTGTGCTCCTTAAATTTTAGTGAAGAAACTACCCAGTCCATGAGTGGTTGTAGTATCCTATGAAAACATGGATCCAAGCCCTGGGGATTATAAATACCTTAGTACCGGGATACACTAGGGAGTAAAACCGAGAAAATAATCACATACCAATGTTTTTCACCTAACATATTGAAGCAACCGCAAAACTCATCAAATAAACAATGAAGTCGCCATCGAACATATATTTATCCTAAGCGAAGGAATGGAAAATATCGAAGAAAACCAGATAAATAAGCAATGGTCACAGAGAAAGGGTAAGGGTGTGTGTTACGCAAGGGAAAGGTATTAGCACCCCTCACGTCTGTGGTACTCCACATGATCCATTCTTGCTAGTTTCTAATCTAAGTGTGTGTATGTGTGTGTGTGTGTGTGTGTGTGTGTGTGTGTGTGTGATCGATAAAATAGCAAGTGTAAGTGTACTATTTTTCCAATGTAGTAATAATGGGAAATCCTAAAGGATCGATCTCAAGGATTGCGTGATGTTATAGAGTTATATCTCAATTCAATTAAACAAAAGCCTTGGGGTTTTGGTTTGGAAAATTTTGAATTAAATAGCAAATAAACGTAAAAGGTTAACTTAGCCAAATATGAGTAACATGCCAAGGTAGGTGTGTGCATTAACATGTAACAACTTTGAATCCTTATTTCAATAACAATTTATAACTTATCAATTATCGGTTCTTAAGGATGTTTGCTCTTAATTCCTTAGGGGGCAAACCTTAGAAGATTCATCCTAAATCTTAAATCCTTAGCGAATCATGATGAAATCAAGCCTTTGAATTATCAAGAATGTTCTGGTTACTATCGGGTATCCCTATTCTTGGGAAATATCTACTATAGTCTAATTGTACAAAAACCCTAACAATGGCGGTCCAGCCTAATTGCAAGTCATACATCAATCTTGTTGGTCCGACGCGGAAAGCTTTAGAAACATTGTACAATTAAATTGAACATGAAAGATAATAGATTACTAAAATTGGGAAATCAAAGTCATTAAAGATGTTGTAACACGGTGGGAGAATTGACTTTTTTAAATGTGCGGATAGCAACAGTCGCCACCGACTTTTATTTTATCCAATTGGAAAGGCAAAAAGAACAGGAAATACCTTTGAAAGATTTTGAGTTCGGGGGGTGATTTATACAAAGGGAAGGTGTAAGCACCCTTTGTATCAATGGTTATCCATGGGCTCTTAATTGCTTAGCTCACTTTGTTTATTTGAAAGGTGTCGTGTGTGTTTAGAAAAGATTTGAATAAGGACTTTAGCTTGAAAATAAGTGTAGCCTTTTTTAATTGATTTGAAAAAGGGGTGTGAAAAGTAATTTGAAAGTTTGTTGTGAGCAAGAAGTTAAGAGTACCTACCCTAAGTTCGTCTTTCTTGTTCTTTAAGCATTTCGTTTGAAAGGGCTATCCATACTATAAGGAGGGTAGGTAGTCTTTTCATTGGATTTAAATAGGGTCGTCGAGAATTACCGTTCGCCATAAGGCTATCCATACCATAAAGAGGGTAGGAAGTCTCAGGGGAGGATATAAT
Source organism: Vicia villosa (assembly GCF_029867415.1). Classification (NCBI taxonomy): domain Eukaryota; kingdom Viridiplantae; phylum Streptophyta; class Magnoliopsida; order Fabales; family Fabaceae; genus Vicia; species Vicia villosa. The sequence goes on along the minus strand of NC_081180.1, from coordinate 89,465,507 downwards.
AGTCATTTTAGGCAACCAATGAGGATACCTTAGCATTTGAAAGGGAAGATCATCATCTTATCGTAGGCAACATCAAAGGGTCTTATGATCTTTGATGATGATAATGAACTGAGGGCAACATTTGCTAAGGCATCCTTGTATCTGAGGGACTTGACTATTTTTAATTGAAAGGCAGCAATAAGAGGAGTTACCCTAAAGGTGTGTGGGCGCAACAATCACGTGATTATATTTAAATATTTATCTTGCATTAGGCAAAATAAATTCATTAAATCGTTGTCACTCCCTAAATTACTAACCACGCAGTTTAAAAATCAGAATAATATAAACACAGTTATAGCAGCAGTTATAAGGTATGGAAAGTAAAGGCAGGAAAATAAAGGCAGAAAATTAAAAGCCCTAAGCTATTACAAAAAAACCTTACAAGCCTATACACATTTTCTAGAATTTAAATGGCAAAAATAAATAAAAGAAATCAATCAAAGGCATGCGACATACACTGGAGTAAGAGATGAGGAGAGAATTCGTGCATAAAAGAAATTCAATGTTTAAATACAAAATGGTAAACCTAAACCTTAAAGGTTAACTTAGTGGCTAAAAAAACCTAAAGGCAAACCGAAGGATAAAAACCTAAGGGTTAACCTGGACTTATAGTTAATGGACAACACCTACCTTAATGGTTTCTATGATTTTTGAAGTTGAGGTTAATTACTAAGCCTAACTGCACTAAATTACAAGGAAAAGTCAGTTGACCTAATTAGCCTAAATTAACCTAAAGAGGAAATATAATCCTATTTACTAAATTAATTAACTAAATGAGATTTTAAGATTAAATTAAATTAATTAAAATTAACTAAAATAAAATAAAAACCTAATCCTAATTTTATTAAACTAATTAAAATCCTAATTATTAAAAATATTAAATTGATTAATCAAAAACCTAATGCCTAAATTAAACCCTAATATTATATTAACTAATTCAAAAATAAAAACCTAATTCTAATTTTAATTGGTTAAAGTAAAAGAGTTAGTTGTTAAATAGCTAAAAAAACAACTTAAAATAAGCAAATAACACAATGAAACAAAACCTGGGCGCTGAAAATTCTGTGAGGTTGGCCTGTTAGGTTCCATGGTGTGTCTGCGTATCCCCAAGCGTTGGATCCAACAGTGCAACAATCTGAGGGCTGAGAAGAAACGATGTATCATACGTGTGTAGGTATGGAAGGCACCGGATCCGTGTTTGAAAGATTTGAAAAAAATATTGTAAAACCTGGGGATCGAACCTAGGTAACTTCACCCAACATCCACGCCTTTTGCCAACTATGTTGCTTTCCTACGTTGTTAATTAAACAAGACACAAAGAATAAATAAAGAAATAACTGTTAATGTGGAAATTCAACGCGGATCCCACTATCCCCTGACGAGCCAATCAGAACAAGGACAGTCTTCGCCGCCGGAACAGTGCTTTCCGTCACCTTCTCCGGTGAAGCAATAATGGCAACCTACGAAAATTAACCAAAACAAAAAGCAAAATAGCCCAGATCCACTAAACCAGACCTTGTGAGTTCAATGGTACAATTTTTATATCCTGAAAGTGCCTGGAATATAAAGTTCGAAGCTCCACCATTTTCGAGCCCTAACAGTGGCAAAGTACTATTCCTGCATCAAAACTTATAAAAGATGGTACTAAAACGTCCTAAACATCAATATGATCATGGATGTATGAATTAAATGCATTTATATTGCGTGAATAGACATATTGAATTCAAGAAAAATTGGCCAACCGGTGAAGACGGCTGCACTCGTTCTGACCTGTGAGTGGCTTCAAGACTGATCAAGGATGTCCCTTGCATTTTCAGAAAAGCAATGAAACGTTTGAAATTGGCTGCAACATGCCATATCTAGCATTGGGGGGTTTAGCTACTCATAGGATTCAAAGAAATTACACAAATATCAAATAAAGACATTGCAATATAGATGATGAACTTTGATCTTCAATCGCTCCCGCTCATGAAAGTTCTTTGTTCTTCCCCAATTGCATAAGCTTCAATCTTCAATCGTACAATTCTCCGTGTGCCAACAAAGATCCAAGTCTCTTCAAAAACTAGGTCTAAATAGTGTTAGGTTATTCCTCAATAATGCAAGATGTCAAAAATGAATCAGAAAATTCAAAAACTTAAAAAACCAAAAATTTGAGCGGACTTGCTTACATGGTTGTGTCGCCTGACACTGGCGTCCGTGTCAGCTTCTGATCCTGCTTTACACGCATTTTTTCTGCCTCTTCAGCTGACACGGCCGTGTCGCCTGACACTAGCGCCCGTGTCAGCTTCTGCCCATGTTTCAGGATCTTCTTTTCTTGCATTTGAGCTGACACGGCCGTGTCGTAGGACACTGGCGCCCGTGTCAGCTTCTGCCCCTGTGCACTTGCTTCCAGATTTATTCCATTTTGCACTTTTTCGCACTAATTTGTCCCGATTTATTCGTCTGAGCCTAAAAACTTTAAAACACACAACCAACACATAAAATAAAGAAGAATGAAATGAAATGTTTAAAATATAAATCAAAGATAACTAAAATAAACGGTGAATAAACGTGTAAAAACCACCGATCAGTGTGTGTATCATGCAATGTGCAAAGAGAAATATGCAATTGAAGAAAAAGCAAGATAGAAGAAAATTCAAACAAAATAAGAAAAGAAAAGTTTGCTCGTTAGGGCGTTCGTACCCTGTGCCCACGCACCCTTTTTTGAGTAATCAGAGGTATCGTAGCCCGACTAACTAATTTCTGTTTGTTTTGTGTTTTTTAGGTGGACAGTTACATTCACACTCCGCGGCTCGACCTTTGGAGACTTAAGCTGGGAATGGAGCGGAAATAACATGCTCTTAAGAAAATGAAAATCAAATAGTTTGGCTTGTGTTTTAAGCAATGCATAAAAGGATACCTAGAACAAAGGGAAGGAAAGGGTAACTTCTACCTAAATTAGCATGCAAAGGGAATGACTACGCTAAAACTAACAACCTATAGGGAAAACAAATGCAAGCAAAAGTATCATACAAACATATCCAAGTAATAGAAAAATGGTCCCGCCATATCCAAGGGGAGCGGATCACCCGATTCAACCAAGCATCAAACCAAGCGCAATAAGGAGATCAGGCCATAAACAAGAGGAGTGAGTCCCTCTTAGCAACCGAGCCGTCACATTGTGGGAAAAGGGTATCTTAACCGTGGTATCATATCACCGGGGCATGAAAGGATCTCGGGGAAAAGGTGCGTGTGTACACCAAGCGTCAGCGTCAAACAACACAAGCTATAAGAAATGTGGGGGTTTAGCTGTTAAACATGTCCACTTACCCTCTTGGGGCCTTCGACTCAATGATCTTTAGCACATGTTCAGAGCTCGAAACTTGTAAATAGTGAGCATAGGAACGACTGGACTGAAAGTTACGGGGGTTGACTGCGAACCCTCTCCGCTTGCCTTCTCGAGGACTTACAATTGCCTTTGTTAGGACTTTCTGCAAGCACAAACGTAAACACACCAACAAAAATAGAGCGTGTTGAAACATATTCTGTTAATGTTTTGAATATTACAAACTACTTTATCTAAAGAAATTCCAAAGTGATTTCATCAATTAATCATCCAAATAATTTATGGTCTCTATCAAACAAAGAGTTAAAATGATGATTCAAGATTGAGCTGACAAAGAACAAAGCTTTAAGAACATATGGATTCTCAGAAGTTAAATAAGTTACTCTTCAGAATTATGGTCCCAGAGTTACTCTTCAGAATGACAGTCCCAGAGTTACTCTCCAGAATTATGGCCCCAGAGTTACTCTCCAGAATCATGGTCCCAGAGTTACTCGTCCCAGAGTTACTTGTTCCAGAGTTACTCGTCCCAGAGTTACTCGTCCCAGAGTTACTTGTCCCAGAGTTACTCGTCCCAGAGTTACTCCTCCAGATTTACTTTGCCAAGAATAAGTCTTTGTTGAAATGGTCAAATGTCAGAACTTGCAGATTGTCAGCAGTACCAAGTCAAGCCAAGACCAAGTCCAAAGCTGCCAGCACTTCTCATGACAAACTCTCGGCACTTCCTTCTCACTTTGCTTTGCTCTATAAATACAAGACTTATGCTTCATTCTCATGCACCGAAAATATCCACAAGCATACAAAGAAAACCAAAGTCTTTATTCACAAAGCAATCATACTCTCTATATATTATCTTTAGCTCTCACTACCATATAGTGATCAAAATATATTAAGAGTTATCATACACATTCTATATTTAAATACTCACTGCCATATGGAGAGTATTTAGGAATTTATTGTAAACCTCCTAAGACCACAAAGTATATGATAGATATACAAACTAATCATTTTGTAAGCTATCTGTAAGCTATACCATTCAGAAGTGTAAGCCTGGTGAGGCTAAGAATACATAGAAGAAAAAGGTTATTGTAAGAAGTATTCAATAAAGGATAATCTCACAGGGTGTGGGGACTAACCAAGTTGGTGAACCAGGATAAGTTTTCTTGTGTTCTTTATTTATTGTCCTTTATTCATATTATCTACAACTATACTTCATCACACACTTTAACACCAATTACTTAAAACCTTTAAAGTTATTACTAATCTTTTTCTTCTGATCAAAGGCAACTTTTTAAATACTTAGATAAATTTTAAAAGGGACACAATCCAACCCCCTTGTTGTGTCGTACCTTATTCCATCAATTGGTATCAGAGCTACGGGCTCTGAATATACAGAACACTTAACCGTGTTAGAGTTAATCGATCAAACAGGAAATGACTGATACAAAGTTTATAGCTGAAGGAGGATCATCACACAGGCCTCCTTACTTTAATGGTTCTGACTACTACTACTGGAAAGGTAAGATGAGATTGTTTCTACTATCTCAAGATAACAACATGTGGTCTGTGGTTGAAAATGGCAACTACACTCCAATGACTACTGCAACAGACACAGTTGCGTCAGTTCCAAAAACTCAGTCACAATGGACAAAAGAAGAAAACGACAAGGTACTACTAAACTCTAAAGCTCAATTTATATTATCATGTGCTCTTAGCAGGGAAGAATATGACCGGATAGAGGAATGCACAACTGCCAAAGAAATCTGGGATGCTCTCAAAATACATCATGAAGGAACAAATCATGTTAAAGAATAAAGAATTGATCTAGGAGTCAGGAAATTTGAAACCTTCGAAATGAAGGAAGAAGAAACCATAGATAAAATGTTCTCCTGATTCACTGTAATTGTCAATGAACTTAGATCACTTGGTAAAGCTTATACTGCTCATGAAAGAATCAGAAAAATTCTAAGATGTCTCCCGAAAATTTGGAGACCTATGGTAACAGCTATATCACAAGCAAAAGATCTAAAGGTTCTACAAGTTGAAGAACTTATAGGATCTCTTCGTGCTCATGAAGGTATCCTCAATGAAGATAAACCACAAAGAAAAGGAAAAATGATAGCTCTTAAAACCTCTCAAAATTCTGCATCTAAAATCACCACTTCACAAGGAACAACTGAAGAAGATACCGGATGTCTATCTGAGGATGAAAATGATCTGGCTTTAATCTCTAGAAGAATTCAACAAATGATTTTAAAAAGAAATCAAAACAGAAAATCATTTCAACCCAGGAAAGAATACCAAAAACCTGAGATTGATAAAAGCAAGATTACATGCTATGGATGCAACAAACTTGGACACTTCAAAACAGAATGTCCACTCAAAACTCATAGGAACTTCTCCTCTAAAAAATCCATGCTTGCACAATGGGATGACTCAGAGAACTCTAACTCTGAAGCCGAAGATGAGGAAGCCAACTTATGCCTGATGACTAACTCCGACTCTGAAGAGGTAAATACACTAAACTATTGTTATACCTGCAAAGAAATAGGAATTCTATTCGATAATTTATTAGAAGATTCAAATATCTTAACTCAGAAATGCTTATTTCAAAAAGAACAGATTCACACTCTTAAAACTGAAAAAGAAGATCTAATAAAATCCAACCTAAAACATTTAGAAACCATTAAGGAGTTACAAAAAGCATATTCTTGTTTGTCATTACATCAGAAAGTTATTAATGAAAAAATCAAACCTCTTAACAATCAAGATAAAATTGAAAATCTTGAAAGTCAAGTAGAAACTCTTACTAAAGATATAACCTCCTTTGTAAAATCTACTGAAACATTTCAAAAAATAATGGGATCTCAATCAGGGGTCTTTGATAAAGCTGGCTTAGGATTTAAACAATCTGAAAATCAAATGATCTATGAAAATTTTTTCCTTCCAAATAAAAATAGAACTAAAATCCAAATAAAAGAAAAAAATATTTTAAAAGAAAAAATATTACCAAACCAAAATGTTGTTATTGCAAGAAAACAAATCATCTTGAAAAACATTGTTATTTCAAAAAGAAAACCACTATATCAAAAGATCATATTTCTAACAATAAAGGACCCAAAGAAATATGGGTACCTAAAAGGCTACTAACGCATAATGCAGGAATGTCTTCTGATTCTCAAGAAAAAGCCTTGGTACTTGGACAGTGGCTGCTCAAGACATATGACTGGAGATAGGGAAAGTTTTGTCTCTTTCAAAAATAAAGAAGGAGGAACTGTAACCTTTGGAAACAATGATAAAGCAAAAATCAAAGGTATTGGTTCCATAGGTAAAAAAGGTAATATCTTTATAAACAATGTGCAATATGTGGAAGGATTAAAACACAATCTTCTTAGCATTAGTCAACTATGTGATGATGGCTATGAAGTTAGTTTTAATCAAAATTCATGCATTGTAAAAATCCCATCTTCTGACAAAATTCTTTTTCTAGGAAAAAGGCACAAAAATCTTTACACATTTTATTTAGATGATCTTTCATCTGAATCTTGCCTTTTATCTAGGGAAAAGGATAAGTGGCTATGGCACAGAAGATGTGGTCATACAAGTATGAAAAATATTTCAACACTTTCAAAATTAGATCTTGTTAGAGGTCTTCCCAAACTCAATTTTGAAAAAGACTCAATTTGTGAAGCTTGCATAAAAGGCAAACAGGTCAAAAGTAGTTTTCATTCAAAAAATATTGTGTCAACACACAAACCTTTGGAACTCCTTCATATTGATTTGTTTGGTCCTGTAAAAACTTCAAGTCTAAGTGGAAAAAGATATGGCTTTGTCATTGTTGATGATTTCTCAAGGTACACATGGGTACTTTTCTTAAAAAATAAAGATGACTCTTTTGAAGCATTCAAAATCTTTTGCAAAAAAGTTCAAAATGAAAGAAACTCAAATATTGTTGCTGTAAGAAGTGATCATGAAGGAGAATTTGAAAATATTTCCTTTAAAACCTTCTTTGATGAAAATGGTATATCTCACAATTTCTCCTGTCCAAGAACACCTCAACAAAATGGTGTTGTAGAAAGGAAAAATAGAACTTTACAAGAAATGGCTAGAACTATGATAAATGAATCAAATGTTGAAAAATATTTCTGGGCTGAAGCTATCAATACTTCTTGCTATGTTTTAAATAGAGTAACCATAAGGAAAATTTTGAAGAAAACTCCTTATGAACTATGGAAAAATAGAACTCCAAATATTTCATATTTTCATATCTTTGGATGCTATTGCTATATTCTTAACAACAAAGATTCTCTAGGAAAATTTGATTCAAAATCTGACAAAGGCATCTTTCTTGGTTATTCCTCAACATCAAAAGGTTACCGAATTTACAATTTGAAAAATCAATGTGTAGAAGAAAGCATGCATGTTATGTTTGATGAACTAAATGTTGCAGCTTTAGAAAATTCTCACGAGGATGAAGTAACCGATTTAGAAGCAATTCCTAACACTCAATCAACAGATACAAGCAACACTATGAACATTATTCAAGAAGCTAAAAACAACTCTGAACAACCTACAACAAATCCTCCAAAAGGATGGAAAAGTGTAACTGATCATCCTCATGAACAAATAATAGGAGACACCTCTGATCAGGTAAGAACTAGAAATTTCTTTAAAGATAACTCTAATAACATGGCAATGATATCTCAGGTAGAACCAAAGAATATCAATGATGCATTAAAAGATGAATCTTGGATGGAAGCCATGACAGAAGAATTATCTCAGTTTGAGAAAAGCCAAGTTTGGAAACTAGTTCCTTACCCTCAAGATAAAACTATTATTGGTACAAGATGGGTGTTCAGAAATAAACTTGATGAAAATGGAAAAGTAATCAGAAACAAAGCTAGACTCGTAGCTCAAGGTTATAATCAACAAGAAGGTATAGATTATGATGAAACATATGCACCCGTGGCAAGGTTAGAAGCTATTCGAATTCTTTTAGCATATGCTGCTCATAAAAATATTAAACTTTTTCAAATGGATGTAAAAAGTGCATTTTTAAATGGGTTCCTAAACGAGGAAGTATATGTTCATCAACCACCTGGTTTTGAAAAACATTCTCATCCTAATCACGTTTTTAAACTAACAAAAGCATTATATGGTCTTAAACAAGCTCCTAGAGCTTGGTATGAAAGACTTAGTATTTTTCTCATTAAAAATGATTTTCTCAGAGGAAAAATTGATACAACTCTTTTCAAAAAATCACACAAAAATGACTTACTAATAGTTCAAGTTTATGTTGATGACATCATATTTGGGTCAACAAATGAAAAAATGTGTGATGATTTTTCAAAACTGATGCAAAGTGAATTTGAAATGAGTATGATGGGTGAACTCAACTTCTTTCTGGGTTTACAAATAAAACAACTCAAAAATGGCATCTTCATATGTCAAGAAAAATACATTAAAGATTTATTAAAAAAATTTGGAATGAATGAAGCAAAAATTATGGTAACACCTATGCATCCCTCTTCAAATCTTGATAAAGATGAACAAGGACTATCTGTATCAGAAAAAGAATATCGAGGTATGATTGGTTCATTATTATATTTAACTGCCAGTAGACCTGACATTGTCTTTTCAGTAGGTCTTTGTGCACGTTTTCAAACTTACCCTAAGGAATCACATTTAACTGCTGTCAAACGCATATTTCGATATCTCGTTGGTACCACTGACATTGGCCTATGGTATGAAAAAGGAAATCACATCAACTTAATAGCTTACTGTGATGCTGATTATGCTGGAGATAAAATAGAAAGAAAAAGTACAAGTGGAGCCTGTCAATTCCTAGGACAAGCTCTTATTACATGGTCTTGCAGAAAGCAAAATACAATTGCTTTATCAACAACTGAAGCAGAATACGTGTCTGCTGCAAATTGCTGCTCACAAATTTTATGGATAAAAAATCAACTGGAAGACTACTCACTTCAATACTCCAAGGTATCAATTTTTTGTGATAATACCAGTGCTATAAACTTGTCAAAAAATCCTATTCAACACTCGAGATCTAAACACATTGAAATAAAACATCATTTTATAAGAGATCACGTTCAAAAAGAAAACATAGAACTCATTTTTGTAGATACAAACAATCAATTAGCAGATATTTTCACCAAACCTCTAGTGGAAGATAGATTTAATTTTCTAAAATCAAAATTATCTATTATCAAAATACCTAAGTAAATATAGCTCCTTTTATTTTCTTTCCTTTACCTATTATTCTTTAAAAAAAAAAACAAAAAAAAAACAAAAATATCTTAATATATATATATATATATATATATATATATATACATTGTTTTGTTGCTATTAATATTTAGAATTTTAATTAAATCAAAACTTGCTTTTAATAAGCATTGTCCAAAGAATCACGTGTGTTTCTCCCTTGTCCTTCTCGTTTCTCTATACTTCTTCATCATTACACAGAAAAAACTGCCTCTTCCCTTACCAATCAAATCAGCACACCTTCTACCAACCTCCCATCAGATCAGTGGTCTTCCCAACGTTCTCAAATGATTCAACTTACTCTCTCTTAAACCCTTCAAATGGTATTCAAAATCATCACTACTATTGTTCCATTTGCTGATACTGTATTCACTCTTCCTTCAAAAACTCAGAAAAACCTCTCCATGGAAAAACCACCCACCAAACGCCGCACCACCACCACTCGACAAAAATCCACCATGAAATCCACTGATTCTCGTCCAACGCCCACCACTCCCACCCGTCGCTCAGCACGACATGCAAACACCCCCCACGATTCCACTCCATCCGAGCAAACTACAGAAAAATCTCAAAACCCTAATCTTTCTCTTCCCTCAACCCAGATCGTTTCTGCTCCTCAACCCACCAAACCATCTTCCTCGCACGTTTCCACTCAATCAAGCGAAGGAACTTCTCTTGTCTCTTCGTATTTCCAAGCCTATGACCATCCATCTGAAATCTCAACAAAAGAATTCATCTCTGATGATGATGTTCGTGCTCTCTTTAACGAAAAATGACGTTCACTTCCTATCGTCGCCGGCAAAACCGTCAACTTGGATAGTTACTCTATCTGGGGTTACGACATAAACGAACTCGCAATAGCCACAGGTTGGACCAACTTTCTCCAACTCTCTGATGTCTTCTACCCTAGACTAGTTAGAAATTTTTTTGCTGCTATTAAACCCTCTGAAAGTGATACACAGCTAATCTCATCTGTAAAGGGTCGTCAAATAACCCTAACTCCAAAGCTCCTTTGCGACATTTTGCATGTCCCAAACAATAGACTTCATCTCTTTAATGATGACTGGCCCTCATCTTATGACCTAGACATTGAATCCTACAGACTCTCCATCACCAAACATCAAACTGACCGTTTTGTGTCTGCCAACCTTGAACCCCTCAGCCATATCATTCATAACTTCTGCATTCACACTATCCTTCCAAGAAAAGGCAGTATGGAACGAATCACTGATAAAGACCTCCTTGTTATCTATCATTTCTCAAAGAAAACTCCTCTCAATATAGGATATTTGGTGCTCAACTATATCAAACACACTGGTCTTAGAGCAAGAAGCGCCCCCTATGGTATGCTTCTTACCAAAATATTCAAGCACTTTAATGTTCCTCTGGACGATGAGGACTCCTTCGAGATCAACAAAATCCTGGATGCCTCCAAGTTGAAGCGCATGAAAATTCCTTCACTCAAGCGTGCACCATCACCTAAACCTGAGGCCAAATCAAAGCGCAGGCGTCTTGTCAAGCAATATGCTCCAACTGAACCTTTAACAACAGGTACTGAATCTCCTAACTCTCCAAACATCCTGACCACAAATTCTCCCATTCCATTATCTGTGGCTCTTCCAAACACTGCTGACCTAGAATCCCCATAAAAGCCCTCACCGATCTCTCCTCATGCCTCTAAATCCGTATCTCCAAACCCAAAGGAAACAAATAAACAATCTCCTGTAATCACACAATGCATTGACCTCACATCTACATCACCAATCCCAGTAGAATCCTCACCACAAACAGTTGTCATCACTCAAGCTCCAGTTTCTCTCCATACTGAAACTATCTCAAATGTTTCAAGTCCTCCAACCCTAGAGACTTCTAACACTGACATGATCAACATTTTCGCTCTTGAAAACCTTCTCTCAAGTCCTCCTAGTGCTTCAGCTCATCAACCACCCTCACCAATATCTCCTTACACTCCTGCTTCAGCTCAGCTGTCCTCACTCATATCCATGCTTGAGGCTGAATTATTAACTCCACCCACTTCAAATCAACAAACTTCGATTATTCCCCATGTTGCCACATACACTTCCCCTACTATGACAACAAATCCTCTCTCCACGACCTCACCTCTGAACTCTCCAAATTCCTACAAAGAACCTTCTCCTAGAAGAATTCAACTCTTCTCCATCAATCATACTGACTCTGATGATCTTACTGCTCAGATCGAAGCATTCTTTAATAACTCCAGTCAGCCACCTGAACAATCTGATCCTACAGAATCACACGCTATGCCTTCTGTTCCACCACTTGATCCTTATGTATTCCAATCAAACTCCCCAATATTTTCTTCTCCCAAGGAAGACGATGTTAACTCTTTTAACGTTCAAACACTGCTTGCTCCAAGGTATGACTCGTCACCTCCAAGAAACACCACTAATAATTCAAATACCCTTCCTCAAAATCCCATTGCATCCATCACATCCTCATTCTTTAACAATTTCCCCAGCATTGGTAATCGTCCTCCAGTTTATCCTCGATCTGCAACCTCATCTGAAACGGTTAACCCCCATCAGGGCGTCAACCTTCGATCATTTACTGCTCTCCAAAAGCAGTTAATGGCTTACCAAAAATTCTGGATTGATTATGTCACTGAACAAGTATGCCCGAGGTTTCCAGGAATGCCTCCTCCGGATCCCTCTCAGATTCAGTTTCCATTTCTGCCATTATCTTCTGAGGCAACATCTGATGATGAACCATCTGGTTCTTAATCTTCTCGTCCTCTATCTTTTGGTGCCCCCTTTCTTTTTGTATGTTTGACAAAAGGGGGAGAACAAGCTTTGACCAAAGCTTTGTCTTGTTTAAGTTCTTTGTACTTTATTTATCTTTAGTTCACTAGGACTTTGCATTATATTTAGCAGTAGTCCTCTAGGATCTTTTTGTGCTTGTGTATCAAAATATTGATGTAAATCAATTAATATATTATTCCTCAAACATTAATCAAAAACTGCTATCTAATCAACATGTGTTTCAAATGCTGATAAAATTATTTACTATATATGAACTAACATTGAGGGGGAGCATTTGCCCTTTCAAAGTATACATCTTTTCAGGGGGAGTTTCAAAGTCCTTACTCAAAGAAATTAAAATAAAAAGTTTGTCACCATTCAAAAAGGGGGAGAATGTTGAAACATATTCTGTTAATGTTTTGAATATTACAAACTATTTTATCTAAAGAAATTCCAAAGTGATTTCATCAATTAATCATCCAAATAATTTATGGTCTCTATCAAACAAAAAGTTAAAATGATGATTCAAGATTGAGCTGACAAAGAACAAAGCTTTAAGAACATATGGATTCTCAGAAGTTAAATAAGTTACTCTTCAGAATTATGGTCCCAGAGTTACTCTTCAGAATGACAGTCCCAGAGTTACTCTCCAGAATTATGGCCCCAGAGTTACTCTCCAGAATCATGGTCCCAGAGTTACTCGTCCCAGAGTTACTTGTTCCAGAGTTACTCGTCCCAGAGTTACTCGTCCCAGAGTTACTTGTCCCAGAGTTACTCGTCCCAGAGTTACTCCTCCAGATTTACTTTGCCAAGAATAAGTCTTTGTTGAAATGGTCAAATGTCAGAACTTGCAGATTGTCAGCAGTACCAAGTCAAGCCAAGACCAAGTCCAAAGCTGCCAACACTTCTCATGACAAACTCTCGGCACTTCCTTCTCACTTTGCTTTGCTCTATAAATACAAGACTTATGCTTCATTCTCATGCACCGAAAATATCCACAAGCATACAAAGAAAACCAAAGTCTTTATTCACAAAGCAATCATACTCTCTATATATTATCTTTAGCTCTCACTACCATATAGTGATCAAAATATATTAAGAGTTATCATACACATTCTATATTTAAATACTCACTGCCATATGGAGAGTATTTAGGAATTTATTGTAAACCTCCTAAGACCACAAAGTATATGATAGATATACAAACTAATCATTTTGTAAGCTATCTGTAAGCTATACCATTCAGAAGTGTAAGCCTGGTGAGGCTAAGAATACATAGAAGAAAAAGGTTATTGTAAGAAGTATTCAATAAAGGATAATCTCACAGGGTGTGGGGACTGGACTAACCAAGTTGGTGAACCAGGATAAGTTTTCTTGTGTTCTTTATTTATTGTCCTTTATTCATATTATCTACAACTATACTTCATCACACACTTTAACACCAATTACTTAAAACCTTTAAAGTTATTACTAATCTTTTTCTTCTGATCAAAGGCAACTTTTTAAATACTTAGATAAATTTTAAAAGGGACACAATCCAACCCCTCTTGTTGTGTCGTACCTTATTCCATCAGAGCGTCCCACGAGGACTTCCAGATGCAGGATGCCTAGTCCTACTTCTCATGTTATGTATGATGCGGAAAGCGAGAAAGTGCAGGAAAGAAATAAAATGAAACAATATAAATACCAAATGGGTTATGATCCGTAGACAACAACTAAAGAAATAAGAAATTCGAAAAATGCGCGAGCGAGCTAGCAATAAGCAACAAGCAAATAGTCAGCAATTCGATATACCGCATAGTCATGCAATCATATCAACGTTGTGAAAATAAATCACGCGTCGATATGTGCGTCGAGTACAAACATACAATACACCTGTAGGGAAAACAAGTAATCCAGACAAATAGGTATAAAGTATACACGCGTCTCATGAGCGAGAATGCGAATCAAAAGAAATATAGCGTCATGTTATGCAAATAAAGCGGAACACAGATGAATGAACGTCGATCGGGAATTGCTTTCAAAATGCCTTGCATACTAGCACACACGTTAGAGATAACAAAAAGCCGCAATAGGAATTGCATTAATGCATTATAAAGCTAAATAGAAAATGAATAAAGAAATAAGAGATGAAAAATAAGCGAAAGAAATAATAAGACCCAAACGAGGCAGCAACTATATGGGCACAAAACACATGCAAAATGCATCACACATGTACCGACACCACAACAAGTATCCACAAGCGGACAAACACGAGCACAAACGCACTACATGACTTAAAACACACAAATTGGGTGTTAAACACGTTATTAAGCATAAAAGAATCAACAAACAAGATATAGGAGTGAAATGACACACAAATACCAACCAAATATGAATACAAGATAAATGGAAATTAAAGAAGTTATTTACATGTCAAACGGAGCAAAGAAACGTTGAAAACGAGAAAAACGATAAAAAGTCAAACTCGTCAGAATTAAACGAGATTTTCATGGTAACCTATAAACGTTCCAAGGAATTCAAATATGCAATCGGAATTTATTAAATCGGCCTGGAAGCACGACTTTCGAGACATGACACAAGCAAAATCGACAAAAAAGTCGGCTGAAACCAAAATTAAACTTCACCAGCAGCTCTAGAAATATCATTCTACTTGAGAAACATTATTCACACTTGCAAAAATTTAAAGCGGTTAACAAGATATGGTGTTTTGAAACGAAGCCGACACGACGTGTCCGTTTTGCAAAAATTGGTAAAAAGACAAGTAAGCATGGCATAGTAGAAAATTCTCAGCATTTAAAGGCATTATTTAGAATATCATCAAGTCCTATTACCACCTTGAATCAACATCCAAACAATATGCAAAGCACACAACACTTCACTTCCAATTTCTATGTTTTTCATGAGTCAAAAATGGTGAAATTGCAACACAATTAAGTCAATTAAAAAAACTACACAATAATGATTCTAAAAGAATCCCAAATAACTCACAAAAATACATTCAAACTCGAGAATTTAGCACATGGCACTTAGCACAAAAGACATATAATTTGCAAGTTGGAATTTAGCACAAAACATGGTTTCAACTTTCAAGTAAGCCTCAAAGTATCAAATTCTCAACAAATAACTCCAAATTTATGCACCAATCAACTATCACAAAATAGAACTCAAGGTGAAATTAGACAAACACAACAAGTAGCATTATTACCATTTTCAAGATTTTGCCAACTTTCCACAAAGCAACAACAACACATAGCAACAAGTAAGGATTAAGCATCTATTGAAACATCAATTGCTAACTCAAGCAAATAAGCATCTAATCCTCAACCAATTCCACACTTATTCATCACCAACAACACTTAAAATTACTCAAAAATTCATCAAGTATTATCAACAACAAAACCAATCCAATTATTCAACAATTCATATAAAGATGGCACAATGCAAATTTTCAGCACTATTCACATTTAATCAACACCACAACAACATAAAAAACTCCTAGCATTAATCACAATCAAGAATAAATGCATTTCACTACCAATTCAACAAACACCTCATGTGCATCAATTTGATTTTTGAACATTATGAGCACATATCATCAACAATAACTAACACTAAACCTCACATTCAAACAATTCAACATAAACATCATCAATCAATTATCACATTCAAGTAACATGTTAATTCAATTCATCAATTCATGATCCATGTTCAAGCATCAAAGCAAGGATACCAAGAAGCTTACCACAAAAGTGAGAAGAGGAGGTCGAGAGAGAGAGACCACACGTCGCAATCGGAGGAGGAGGGAAGATCGCTCAAAGAATCGCGATCGGAGGCGATACGCGGAGGGACTCGCGGCGGTGACCGGTGGTCCTCACGGTGGCGCGAAGGCTCACGCGTGGTGATACTGGCCAGATGGTAGTGGAAACGGCGATTGGAAGAGAGGAGAGTAGAGGATCTTGAGTTTTGGTAATTTGTTCACCTATGTTCTTGATGTTCATATGAGTTCATGATAAGGTTGTTATTAAATTCAAAGAAAAGGAGTTTGATTGTAGAGAGAAGTGAGAGCAAAATGAGAGAATGTTTGTCCGGAGAGAGAGTGAGAATTGATGAATGAATGAAAATAGTAGTAAAATAGAATATATAGTGTAAGTGTGAAATGCCCGAAATACCCTTGACGCATCTCTTTTTAGCTCGTTTTTGGGGGAATGTGACTCGGCGTGAAATTCAGAAACGGGACCAATGCCAACATGAAGATAACCAAACTTATGGATCGTAGCCGCCGAAATGGGCTTCATACGATAAAAATCAAAGAAGTTATGAATTTTTGAACTTTGCCCGGCGTACTTGAAAACACAATTTTTGCTAAAACACCAAGGCGCTCTTGTAATTTTCTGGGATTTTAGTAGAAGAGTTTATTGACGGTCCGAACATATGAAATGTCGTGAATAATGAGACGAAGCTACAGTTAAAAAATGAGCCAAATTGGGCGAGCGGATTGTGAGATATGAATTTTTTGGCGTCTAAAAACCTGCGGTTCAACACCGTTTTTCACTGTAAAAACTCAGGTAATTTGCGAATTTGAGAACCTTCTTTACATAATACATTGTCGAACCTAAAAAACGAAATGGAGTAGACCTAGAGACATAACTTTGGGCATAGGTCTCGCTTTAGAACAGAAATCCGACTAGGAGATATGAATTTTTGAGTATCCTAAAGACTGCAGTGCGGCGAACCCGAAGTTTCAGAAAAAATTAATTCCTGCCACTTTCCTCGATGAATTAACTTTCGGATTAAACACGAAAGATGTAGAGAACGTCGAAACAAGCTCATACCACCTTCCACACGAGAATTACAAATTTTGCATTTTCACCATAGAAAGAGATATTCGCACCGAACTTTCTTAAAACCATGAGAACTCTTTATTATTTTTCTTCGATTTTCGAACTACGAAATAAACATCCTTCATAAATTATGGCACCGATAAAGAGGGAAAATTTTGGGGTGCAACACATATGCTAGCTATCAATACCACAATAACCCTAAAGCCTCATACAACCCTTATTCAGCGGGGGTTATTACATATTTGTACTTTTAGAAAGTACAAATGGCGCCCACCGTGGGGCCCTGGTAAAAACAACCTTGGCTACCATCACAACATTCAACCAGAGTATTATCTTCGCGTTCATAATTCATCATGATAAACAAAAAGACATTGGCTCCGGTCAGCAAGGAATCTGACGACAGGTAAAGTGTCATAGTAGAGATGCATGCTGCAATTGTTGAACTTTGTCGTTAGAACTACACCTTGGAGGATAATGTTCTTCTTATCCAATAGCATCATCAAGAAACATACATGATGGATGAACTGGAAGTATTGAATCCCCAACCTCTATCACGCGAGATATATTAGGTGCTTGTCTTAGATAACTTCAAGCCACCACTGTTGGCTAAATTTGATGGACACATCGATCCATATGAGCATGTAGCTTCCATCACCACACATACGACCATCATTGGCGCACCTAAATTCTTGAAGTGTAAGCTTTTGTCCACCACCTTTAGAGACGCAGTCATGAGATGGTATATGGGCTTCCCTAGGCTCCCTGTCACTAGCTATCAAGACCTAATGATGAAGCTACTCCACTAACTCGCCACAAGCATGCATAAGGTCCCTCAGAGTCGGTGAGGGAATATACCACCTACTTTAGTAAAGCAACAATCAAGGTAGTCCATCCAAACAAAGAAATGTTTGTATGAGCATTTCAAAACGGGCTCAGGGCAAGAAACTTCAATGAATACCTCGCCCAAAGACCAACAGAGTCTTTAGCTGAAGTAGTTACGCGAGCAAAATGTTACATTAATAGCAAATAGAGCAATATCAAAAAGAAGGCTCAGGATGCAAAAGAATGCACTCCCAATGTAGACAACATACGAAGGAACCAACATATATCACTCATGAGAGACAAGACAACCTTAAAAAAAACGGAAAGCCTTTGAAGAGCTTTATGCCTTTGAACACTCGCCGAGAGCAAATATGTAGGGAAGTTATTTACATGCATAACATCCCTCCACCACCAACCCCGAAGACGGACATCATAAAAGAATATGATTATGATTCACAATGTAATACAATATAATTAATTTAAAAATTGTGTTAAACATTAGAAACAAAAATATAGAAAAACCTTTTTTTATATAAATAATAAAATAATGAAAATATTTGTTGCAGTCTATTTTAGGAAGTGAATTCCGTGAAAATAAAATAAAATATTGATTCTATTGAATACATATTTGATCAAAACTGTTAGATTAAATTAATATTAAAGGATGAAATTTGGAGTAAATTTTTAGACTTACTCTTGGAGTAAATATATTTCTCCTATATATGTTTAAAAGAGTTACTCCAAGAGTAAGTTTAAAAGAGTTACTCTAAATCTTAACTCTTCGTCTTCGTTAATGCAACAACTTTAATTCTTCATTTAATCTAGTTATTTTTGGAAATATTTTTCTATATGAAAGATTAATTAAAACTGTTAAATTAATGAAGATCAAGGGTTAAGATTTGGAGTAACTCTATTAAGTTTACTTTTAGAATAAAAATAATAAGTAATTAAATGTGGAGAGAGAAAATTATTACTTATTATTTTTAACCACTAAATTGAAAAGAATTAATGGTTAGGATGTGGAGTAAGTTGTAATAACGTATCAAATGAGAATTTTGACTATAATGAGAACAAAGAACTTTTAATAATAACTATTGAATTTGAATTAATAACTCAAATTTATCTCATATTTTAAATACATATTACCTAAATATCTTGTTTGATTAATTATTAATTAAATATTTTAAAACGTGAAGCAAATTTAAATAATTAAATTTAATTCTATGATTATTATTAAAAGTTCTTAGTTCTTATATATATATATATATATATATATATATATATATATATATATATATATATATATATATATATATATATATATAGAGAGAGAGAGAGAGAGAGAGAGAGAGAGAGAGAGAGATATTAAATTACACCAATATATTACACTAATAATTACATTCATTTAAAATCTATGATATTATTTTAATCTAATGATTAAAAATAACCACTTAATGACTCATAATTCTTACTTAAAATGATTTCCTCATATTTTTGGTAATAAATCGTTTCCATTTTATTAAATCATCATTTCTACTTCTCAGAAAATAAAATAAATTTCTCCCTTTTATAACAATTAAATAATAATTTATCTAAAAAACATGATTTTAAATATTTCCTAAAAATTCATCATTAAAAAAAAAACTCTTCTTATTTTTAAACAATTTTTTTTCTATTTTCTTTAAATTAAATCACATTCTGTTCACTTAATATAAATAATAAAGTTGTTTCATTTTTAAATACTATACAAAATAATACTAAAAAAATATATAAAAAAAAACAAAAAATAAATAATGAATAATTAGTACATGATAATTTAGTTGTGAATAAAATATAATCTTATTTTTAAAAATAGTGAAATTTATTTAAATTAAGAATGCCCATTTTTTATTAAGAAATATTAAAAATAACGTATTTTAAGAAATAATAATAAAAATCACGTGATTTTTATTAACATTTCTTAAAAATACATGATTTCTAATATTTTTTAGTAAATTTCATAAAATATTGTTTAATTTAAATTTTAAACAAATCACAATTTTTTTTTGGAATCAAGAAACACTTTATTGAATACCAAAAACCCTTACAAACAAGGCAATCTAACGATCCAACTGCTATACTGATCTAACAAGCATAAAACAAACTTTAAGGAATTAACAACTTGCCTATATGGTATCTCAAGTTGGATTTCATCCAACATCTTTGGATAATATTGTGAATAATTTGTGGGCCTATGGTGTTGATGTCAACTTTTTCTCCAAAACATATGTTGTTTCGGTACTTCCAACTGAGATTGATAGTTTCCGCAAATGCACATTTGAAAAGCATAGTTTTCCATCCCTTTATTTTGCACATTTGAAGGGCCCACTTCAGTTGTCCTCCCCTTCCCTGGAGTTCATGTTTTATCTGCAGCCAATCCAAAACAGTCACCCATATTTTCCTTGTTGGTACACACTCAAAGAGCAAGTGTTGTCGTTTCCTGATTAGAACAAAAATAACATTTATCATCAGCTCGAAATCCAAATTTGTGCATTCTTTCCTTTGTTGCAAGACTACAGGGGCACGCCATCCACATAGTAAACACAGCTTTGGGCCGAGCCATATTCCCCTGCATAATTTTTTCCCACTCAATGATATGGAATTGCTCCTTGAATATATTATAAGTTGTTTTAGTTTGGAACTCGGACATCCCCCCAAACTTGTTCCAAACCTGTGGGTTGTTAACCAGCTTGGTTTTAGAATCCTTTTGAAAATCCACGAATGTGAATCCTTCACTAGGATAGTCATAAGGTCTTTCTCATGTATGTAATAGCAGCGTATCCACTGAATCCATAACCTGTCTTCTTTTCCACTAAGCTTCCATAACAATTTCAACATTGTTGATTTATTCCAAGAGCCAAGTGAGATGGGGTTTAGTCCCCCTTGATTCGTCGGTGCACATACCTTGCTCCAAGCCACCGGTGAAACCCTTGTTATAATGTCTTTGCACATACTAAAGATATGATGAACAAGTAGTTTCCACTTTATTTAACACATACTTTAGAAGAGGCAACACTTGCATCAAATAGTTGGCTATAGAAAATAAAACATTCTTAATCTGTTGCATTCGGTCAGCAAAGCTAAGAAGCTTTGAACTCCAGTGCCTGATTCTGCAAGTTATTTTCTCCACCATACTAAGACATTGGTTCACTGTTAATTTCCTTCTAGTTAGGGGAATTCCAAGGTAGCGGAACGGAAGAGTTCATTCTTTGAAGGTTGTCAACCTAAGGATTTCCTATTTGGTGGTTGTATCCACACTTCCAAAATATGCCTTGCATTTAACTGGGTTGACACTCGGCCCCGTTAACTCAAAAAAATTGTTAAAAGCTTTTAGCATTAACTCAATGTAGATCACCCCCCCCTTGAAAACAAGAGGAGGTCGTCCGCAAAGCTTAAGTTGATGATGTTGAGCTTCTCGCATTTTGAATGGAAGTTGAAGTTAGCATTTTTTTTAGCTTGTGCAGGCTTCTGTGGAGGTATTCCATGATAATCACAAACAGCAAAGGGGACAGGGGGTCCCCTTGCCTAAGCCTTCTTCTTGCCTTGAGGATTCTAGTGTGCATACCATTTATTTTGTACCTGTAAGACACAATAGTTATAATACTCATAATTCAGTTAATAAATGTGTGAGGGAAGCTCATTTCATGTATAATTGTTTTCAAAGCACTCCACTTCACCATGTCATAAGCCTTATGCAGATCCATTTGGAGCATGCATCTAGGAGTGTAATTCTTGGTGCTATACCCTTTAATTAGCTCATAAGACAATAGGATGTGGTCTTGAATATGTTGCCCTAGAATAAAGGCAACCCGGGATTTGTTAATTATCTTGTACAACACCTTTCCCAATCTATTTATCAGAATTCTAGAGATTATTTTGTAGATGCTGTACGACAGGAAATTGTAAGTTGCCTACACTACTCCATAGAAATTTGAGGGCCATTTCTCAAAACATTCATACCCATACCTTTAAGATTTCCAACATTTTCACCCACAATAGTGCGATATAGAATCTTAGGACTTCTTATTCAATTTCATTTTGCTCAATAACCATAATACCATTAGACGTGCAAAGTGCATTGATTTAATTAAGCTTCGTTCTGTTTTTCAGGTAGGCATGAAAATATGTGTTGTTGTTGTCACCATATTTTAGCCAATCCAATTTAGTTCTTTGTCTTAGATTTTACTCCTCAAAGTTACTCAACTTAAGGACTTTAATTGTACACTCTCTAACCCTGTCAATTTTCTGTGTACACATTTTATCATTTATAAAGTTTTTCTGAGCTTTCAACAACTATTCTCTAGCTTTCTATAGTTGATGTGTAATGCCTTTAAAGGATTTGCTTAACAACTTCATGTCATACTGTAACCTCAGAAGTTTTTGCCAAAGAATATACATTATAAATGACAATAGTTTTTGTTGGTCCTTAAGAACAGTGAAATATTATAATAATAAATTATTTTAAAAAAATTGTTTTTTTTAGATTAAAAAAATACGGATACAAAATTATGTGATTAACTAACTTCATAACATAACGTTATTAACCTACTTTTTAATTTCATTAACCAACTTCATAACTATTAAAAATCTAGGCATTTATTAACCAACTTCATAATATCATTAACCAACATTTTACATTGTATTAATTAATTTTGGTTACTGCTAAAACTGATTTTTAATATCTGAGTGTTTATTAACCAACTTCATCACTTCATTAGCCAATTTTTTACATTTCATTAACCAACTTTGTTTTACTATTAAAAATTATTTTTAATATCCGAGTGTTTATTAACCAACTCCATTACTTTATTAACCAATTTCATACATTTCATTAAAACTTTGGTTTATTACTAAAAGTCACTGTTCATGTACTGTTTACGGACACTGTCCTACTGTTCACAACACTCTTCATGTATTTTTCATTGACACTGTTTACGTTACTGTTCATAAATATAATTTTTTTATTTTCAAAAAACACTATTCCCCGTATAAATACGGTGAACAGTATTTGGTGTAAGAATTTTGTGTATAATTAGGATGTAAAAATAGCATATCTATATAATTTAATTTAAAGAAAGTAGAAAATAAATTGAAGTTTATTTAAAACTAAGAAGTGAATTTTATTTTTCACTTTGAATGATGAATTTTTTAAAAATATTTAATATCGTATTTTTTAGATAAATTATTATTTAATTGTTATAAAAGTGTGAGAAGTTTATTTTATTTTATGAGAAACAGAAATTATGATCTAATAAAATGAAAATAATTTATCACCAAAAATAGAAGGGAACTATTTTACGTAAGAACTATAAGTCACTAAGTGGTTATCTTTAACCATTAGATTAAAATAATATCAAAACTTTTAAATAAATGTAATTATTAGTGTAATATATTGGTGTAATTTAATATTTTTTACATATGACTTATTATTTATGTAACACTCCACACATAATTGACTAGTATATTATGCATGAAACGTTAAAACTGATATTGAGTACATACAAAAGCCAAATGTATAAGAAGATCTACATTGAATACAACATGGAAAAATTACTAAGAAGCATAATACATGAGTCTTCAATGGATCTTGCACAGCGGAATGTCAAAACCAACGAGGTCTTCGAGCCAACACCACTTCAAGCCATCAATCCGAACCTGCTATCTATCAAAAGCTACTAAACTGCACCTGAAAAAGATAAGTTGATTGGGGTGAGATTACTAAATCTTAGTGAGTCCTCCTATCCTATGGGTCCACTTGGATCCACGGGGTACATGCATCGAAACCGAATCCACCATTGATCCGGGGTTTATCCTCACATCCTGTATACAAACAGAGCAAACACATGAATCATCCATCATATGAGTCATCATATCACAAGTACACAAATAGTACAACAAACACGTATGCAAACCCATACCAATGTACGGGGAATCCAGAAGCGCGTTAATGCCTTGACTAGGTTATAAAATACACACCCTCGATGAGTTACACCCATGCCTATTGCCAAGAGACTCGTACAAGCACACTGCAAGAATAGTTAAGCGGGTTCGCACAAGCCTATTTGGCCGCGAGATGACATTAGCCGAAATGGCGTCATTGTCCCGGTAACCACCTTTACGCACGTGTGTTCACACCAAGTACTGAACCGTCGTCTTGACGTATGAGCCCATCGCGCGAAAGCCTAGTGCTTAGTCTACTTGACTTCACTAGAGGTGAGTTACATCATTATATATTAGCCTATATGGCCATATAACCCCACCATACCGAGCACGCAAGTGTGTTAACGCCAAGTGAGTAAAAAGCCCCGTACGACACTCACAAGCACACTGCAACGGTAGCTCAGGTGCGAGCCCCAATGATCATAAGATCGAGCTATAACAAGGACCACAAAGTCCGGGACACTCCATTGACCACAAGGTCGGAGTCATGTTCCCAACCTAGCCCCTAGCCCGCTTCGATTCAAGCATACACACGCATAACAAGCGCTAAGTCACACAATACAATCAATGCCGATCGTTTAACCAAAACGATAGTGTCAACAGGATTTCATGCACATCACATAATTGCATATCATCTCAAACATGGATATAATATTCATAATAGAAATAGACATTCTACTTAATGCATGATATAATAATTAATAACAATCGGAAAGACATAAATTCTCGTGATAAGTTAATATTCTGGTTTGGGGACCAATTTAATTAGAAAGTACACGTCGCTAGCTTTCCAACGATATAAAGTTTGCGCGAAACAGACTTACGACGCAAAAGTTATGAATTTCCGAAGTTTGTTGATTTTTGCACTTTTGCCCAGGGTAACCGGTTACCCAGAAGCCAGTAACCGGTTACTGGCATGCAAAATGCCTAGAAACGCAGTTTTTTACAGAGTAACCGGTTACCCAGAAGCCAGTAACCGATTACCCTGAAGCAGAATCAATTTTTCTGCATTTTAAGAGTTCTAAAACAATCCCAAATGCTCTATAATTGATTCCCTGCATCACTAACATAGCCCCAACGAATTTTATCATGCATATATATTCAGAATCATCAACATGCAAGGGATTAGGGCAATACAAACATATTTAGCATCATTGGTTCATCAATTATCTCACAATCCCTAAACCCCAATTTATAACCCCTACATGCAAAACCCTATGGTATCTAACTAAGGACTCACCTTGGATCAAATGGAGGTTGAGATGATGATCATGCAGCCATTGGACCCTTAACTTGTTCAAAGATTCACCTTCTTCTTCAACAAACCCGTAGCTGCATTTTACACACATTCAGCAAGGATCACTCAACTTTGAACCTATTTATCCCCATCAATACAGCACCTACAAATGCGAACCATATATGCAAATTGTAGAGAATTTCGTTAGCTTTCCAACGAGACCAGAACCGTTACGATCAAAGTTATGAGCAAGAAGTTATGACCTGTTTTGTGAGTACTGTCTATGGTGTACGAAAATGGAACTTGAAGATGACATCCATGAGCTTCTCTTCTAAACTCCCTCCACTTTAGTTATAAAAAATCTGACTTAGAAACACCATAATACCATGCTTTATTTACTCTTATGCCATAAGTTCATGCAAGATGTGTTCAAAGTCCAATTTGTCCCGCAACTAAGCCATAACTACAATCTTGCCATTGGTTGGTTTCTAACCAACATCTTTCTATTCCAACTAACCTTCTCTTAATTATCATTAATCCATTATTTCCCTCTAACACTTCATAATTATATGAATAATCATGCCTAGACTAACATGGGGTATTACAATTTATTTTAAAAAATAGGTTATTTATATGACGTTTGATCCAATGTTATTAATGGTTGAAATTTATGTCAAAGGTTCCTACCTATATATATAATTTGATTCCATTTTAAAAAATCAATCTATATTTCCGTCCGATTCCGATCGATTTTCACGTAATGACATTTAAATATATTTAATAATATTAAATATATTCAATAATATCAAATTTTTTGAATTGTTTGGTAGTTATTATGTAGATTTATTTGAATTTGAATTGCTGCTAGGTAGCTTAATCCGGTTCTTGCTGCTAGCTTAATTAGGGCGGGGCCTCATGCCCTCATTCACAACGAACGCGTAAATTTGCAGCACATGCATGCACATAGCTAGGCGATCCTTACCATTCCTTTTTATTTTCAACCATGTGGTGTGGCCCACTATCGACATGAATGACTCATTATAGTATTTTAGTATTTTCTTATATGAAAACAATAATAATTAAGTCTATTTATTTAGTTTTGATGTCTAGTAGTAGCTATATAAAAATATATTTAATTAATAGTTATATAAAATGTAATCAATATATTTAATTGATAACTATATAAAATGTAATCAATATATTTAATTGATAACATATAATATAAAATGTAATTATTATATTTAATTGATAAAATGATACAAAGGTGTCAAATTTAGTAATATAACACATCTGATAACTCTATATCTTATATCATATCTATATAACAAAATTCACCGTTGGATTGAAAACTAACATCATATAGATAATGTTCATAAATTTTAACATTAATTAAAAAATATTTGATATATTAACTCGATGTATAAAAATCAAAGTCTTACAAAATTCCAACAAAACCGTTAATTTTGATATTTCTCTTTAACATCTTCTTCGTTAACTTTGTTTGAATTTTATATATGAGAACTAAAGTTCCACAATCATATTCCATTCTAACGTGCCACAATCATATTCTTTTTTTTTCATCTTCTCCTTTCATATATCTTATCTTATTTTAGGTTTTTTCTTTGGCCACCTCCCTATGGGGGTCACCCCCAGCGAAAATCCCAAAATACCCCTGCTTCGGAAATGAACTTCCGAAGCGCTTTTTTATTTTAAAAAATTTCCTTAATTCGGAAGTGCATCTCCGAAAACACCCCATGGGGGTGTCTTCGGAGATGAACTTCCGAAAACACCTCATGGGGGGTGTCTTCGGAAATGAACTTCCGAATTATGCAAAAACTGTGTTTTTTTTTAATGTTTTTTCATAACAGTCTCGCATTTTAATTAAACGCAAATGCCAAATAAAATAAGCAATAGATAAACTGAAAATACTAATATGATAAATAAACAAAAAAAAATACTAATCCGATGAAAATAATATATACAAACCGAAAAAAATAAAAATAGTGTGCTAAAGATACAATCCGATAACAAAAAATATATAAACCCGACCACTACTGGGTGTGCCTAAACCTCTCGCCCTGAGACCTCCTCTGCCGCGTGTATGTCGCCGCACGGTCCGCATCAAGGACGATCATCTCCATCACCGCGACTGCCTCTGGACCGCCCCGCTCCACGATACCTCGATCCAACGCGTCCCGCCCAATCATCGATATCCGCTGGCAGATCGGCATGAGATCAATGGCGTGATCATCCTCGGCCTGCTGGTTCTCCAGGATCTCCTCGTGTGCTGGCCTAGGAGCGCCGGGAATGTCGGGTCTCAGAAGAGGATGTGACACCCAGTAGAACCATGTGACGTATCCCTCCTCACTGTGCCAGTCCTGGGTGACCCGAGTGATACGGTACTCCAGCGGTACCACATGATCCTCCCAATGCTCTCATATGGCAGTGAGCTGCACTCGGGTCACAGTGTCGGGAGCAGCCTCAAAGGGTGACCTGGGTATCCGCTGCACGAATCCGAACTGACGCATGCACCGCTCAGGGAGATATCGAACCATGATGCCGGTCCCGCATGCCAACCAGCCTGAATATATAGCAATGCCGTCAAAGGGGACAATCTGAGCGTAGTCGACGAACGGCCTCCAGGTGACGTCGTCGTGCATCGTGCGGTCCAAGTACAGACGGTATGGTCCCACCGCATCGTTCCCCCTCTGGAGAGCGTATCTGGCGGCCCTGGGCGTGACGTCCACGTACGCAGGATCGATGTGAAAGCCGTGGATGCGGGAGAAGTAGGAGATGATCCAGCTCTGAAACAGAAACAAGATAATGTATTAAAATTAAATACGAAACATATATAAATAAATAAATACGATAATGTATTAAAATAAAACGTACCGTAAGCAGTGTGCAGGATCCGACCAACTGCCTCGTCCTCCAGTTGGAGGCCTCATTCAGCTTCTGGTAGAGATATACCAGAGTAGCTGACCCCCAGTTCCACTGGTGAACGGTATCCAGGTCCATGAAATAGCGGAGGTAGGCCACGTCGACGTACCTGGCACTCTTGTCCACAAAGCATGCAGCGCCTACTACATGCATGTACCAGCACCGGAGAGCGCAACCGCGGTGGTACTCCCTGAATAGGTCGTTATCCTCCTGCTCGGTCTCGGCCGTCGCGTCCAGGTGGAACTCAAAATAGATGCTCAGTGTAGTGAACCGGACATGAGGCCCACAAGTCGTGACGCACTCAAAGTGAGCAACCTCGTGCGGCAGGCCCAAATAGTGCATCATCCACTCAATGGCCTCGACCCTCTGGATCCTGGAGTGGTGCAACAGCGGCCCCCTAATAGGCAGGTGGAGAAGACACTGGACGTCATGCAAGGTGATCGTCAACTCCCCCACCGGCAAGTGGAAAAAAGACGTCTCCTTGTGCCAGCGCGCCACAAATGCCCCCTGCATGCCGGTGCTGATGGTGGTGTACCCGGTCATGCAGAGCCCGCTAAGCCCTGAACCTCGCACATGGTCGTTAAACCACTGAGTTGCTGGTTTAAATAGACCGAAAATCTTCCTGGAGTGGTTCACCATTTTCAATGGCTCTCTCTCCTGTTACAAAAAAAAACAAATAAGCGAGAAATAAACGGTAAAATTATAAAAAATGGTGACAAATAAACGGATAAGTTAAAAAAAATACCTCTCCCTCCCAGATCCTCCGAGCGACGTGATCCTGGTAGTGAATCAGCAGGGAAGTGTCAAAAGGCCCTCCCGGATAGCTATCCACCTCCTGCTCCTCCTGCTCCTCCTCCTCCCCGACTGGAGGGTCAACATCCGGTATGACCTCCTCCTCCTCCTCATCCTCATCCTCCTCCTCTCGCTGGCGGGAAGAAGATACCCGAGCCAGCCTACTCCTAGAGCCTGAAGCAGATGAACTCTCCACCAAGTCCAGTGGAACGTGCACACGGCGTCCCCGGCCCCGCCCGCGTGTCGACGCCAGCTGCGCCGCCGCCCGCTCGCGTCTAGCCGACGCAGTCTGGGACTCCCTGCCCTGTCTGATGCGTGCTGGCTGGTTGCCTGACATGTTCCTGTAAACAATCGAAATCGATTAATATGCGAGACAAATGAAAAAACAAAAAAAAATGCACTTCTGATACAGTTCGGAAGTTCATTTCCGAAACTGGGATGGAGGTGTTTTCGGAAATGAACTTCCGAAACACCCCTGCGCAGAGCTTTTCTGCAACCTACAATGGCAGACCCCAAAATCAAACTTTAAACCTATGTCTACACATTCTAAACATCCTAAATACCGGTACCAACCTAACCTAATACATATTTTCCTATTTGTAAACACCCTAATATCACTTTTAAGCATAGATCTAAAACTCAAAATGCTTACCGATTGAAGAGGTTGGAGTGCTTTTTAATGTAGTATAGGAAGCTTGTTGGAGCCTTTGATGTTGCCTTGGAAGTCTTTTTTATCAAAATTTCGCCTTTGGTGTTGTTTGATGTTGGATTAGGGTAAATGAATGGGGGAGGGGGAGTGTTCTGCTTAATCTGCAGAACGTGTCTTATTTCGAATGTTCATTTCCGAAATTGTGGTTTCGGAAATGAACTTCCGAAATAAGACAATTTTTTTTAAAAAAAAGGCGCTTTCGGAGATGAACTTCCGAAAACACCTTTTTCATGCAGTTCGGAAGTTCATTTCCAAAGTCAGGGGTAGTTTGGATTTTTCACTGGAGGTGAACTAGAAGGTTGGGAGGTTGGCAAAGAAATTTTCTTATTTTATCATATTGATATCTTATCGTATGCACCAAATATACTCTAATAGTATTGCGAAAGATTTATAATATTATACTATTAATGTTTATCGACAAGTATTAATCTAGATAAAGTGAATTGCATTAAAAATTAGAAATATTTAAATAATTAATAAATTAGATCATATGTTATAAACAATTTAGTTAATCATATTTATATTAAAAATTAGTTTAATCTGTATAACTAACGAGTTTAATAAATATGAAATATGATAATATAAAATAATTTTATGCCATTGTTCAATAAGAGTTTATTAATAAGAATTTATTAAATAGCTCCGTCACATCACTAACTCAAAAACTTCTATGATTTCGCAGAATACTCGACAAACAATATGAATTTATTTTCGCAATGAAGGATCATCTATTATTTTCTCTTAACTAATTTGATTTTACATTTTTCTTATAAATAAAAAATTCATATCTAAAAATACTTTCAAATAAATAATCTTATTAGAAATATATTTTCTTTACTAATCAGTATTTTTCAAAAAAATATACTTTTTTGAAAATAAAAAATTGAAAACTTTAATAAATTTTTTTGAAAATAAAAAATTGAAAACTTTAATTATTTTTTTTGAAAATAATGTTTTTCTAAATTAAATATGAAAAAACTAATTTTTTCCCAATAATAAATTTTATTTTAATTTTTTTTCTTGAATTTTTAATTTCTAGTTTGTTTCCTTCCTAATAAAAAATAAAATTTTTAAAATATTATTTTATTTAAAAATAAAAAATAATTTTTTCTTAAAAATACGTTAGTTCTAAAAGAATTCAAAATATATAATCAGTTTATAAATGAAAATTAATTATAATTCAATTTATAAATATAAATTAATTTTAAATCAATTTAAATTTGAACTAAAATCACTTTAATGATTAAGTCATTATTAATTTTTTTTTGAATAAACAATTTGTATCTAGCGGAATTCGAACTTGAGTACTTGAGAGGAGCATACTCTCAAGACCCAAACGTTTTACCGCTAGACTACACACACTCACACTTTATTAATTATTATTAATGTAGTTTGATTCAGTGCAGTATATAAGTTATAAACACTTCTAATACTATTAGATCTAATATTATATTGCATATTTAAACCTAACTAAGTTAGGTTTATTAACGTTTCATCTAAAAAATATTATTACTTTTTTATGTTGAAGAACGGTATCAAACCATTGACATTTATATTTATAACTTTAATCTTTTCTTGGTGGCAACAGAAGGTTTAACCAAGACGATGCAAAAGGCCGTTAGTATAGGTGATTTAACGAGTTTTTTAGTGAACGATCACAACCATTTTGAAACCCTCCAATTTGCGGATGATACATTAATCCTTTGTGAACCTTTAGAGAATAATTTGTGGAGCTTGAAACGTATTTTACGAGGTTTCGAACTACTTTCGGGTCTGTGTGTGAATCTTGCTAAAATCAAGTTAATTGGCTTAAATGTTGAAGAGGACTTCATCCAAGTCGCCTCAGGGTTTCTTTCCTGCAATATAGGTTCAGTTCCTTTTTCTTTTCTTGGGATTCAAATAGGAGTTAATCCTAGGAGAAAGGAAGTGTGGAATCTGGTTCAGTTAAAGTTGTGAAAGAGACTATCTTTATGGGGGGGGGGGGGGTTTCTCCATTTATCCTTAGGTGATAAAGTCGTGTTAATTACCACTATTTTTTCTAGTTTGCATGTATATTACTTTTTCGTTCTTCAAGGCTCAAAAAGTGATGTTTAATGAGGTAACTAAGATTCAACATCAACTTTTGTGGGGAGGTACCGAGGATAAACGAAAAGTTAATTGGCTCAGCTGGAACTTAATTTGTATTCCAAAGAAGGGGTGGTTATGTTTAAAGCATAACAAGAGATTTAATTTGGCGTTGTTGAGTAAGTGACATTGGCGTATTCTCAACGACAAAAATCCTATCTTGTTTGATTTTTTCATCTTACAGGTACGATGACTTGAAGATGAAGATCTTGGCTCCAATTCCGTCGGCTACTTCTAAACATGATTATCTATGGTGGCGAGATGTTCCCTTGTTAATCTGAATTGGTTTTCTTCTTTTATTCATTGTATATTAGGAAAGGGAAATCAAATCAAATTTTGGAATTCAAAATGACTTGGTCTGAACCCTTTAAACATGCAGTACCCTTCTCTGTTTACGAAAGCTTCAAATGCGGCTTTTACAATTTAAAATGCAGGTAGTGGTAAGGTTAAGTCTGGAAATGGAATTTAGGAGTCCAACTTGTTGACTTGAAATCAGAAGAGAAAGCTCTTTCTTAAAAAATGTTGTGTATTCTTGCTTCAATTAAACTGGTAAATGGTTGTGAGGCTACATTTTTTTGGTGGCGCAACATTAGTGGGCTTTTGGTAAAAAAACAGTTACAAAGCTATCTCAGATTAGAATAATGAATATGTTGTAATTGATGACTTGCGGTTGATGAGCTTTCATAAGGTTTGGAAGTCGAAGGTGTCGAGCAAGGTTCAAGATTCTTGTTGAAATTTTCTGCATAATCAGATTCCATCTACATCTCAATTGGTCAAGCAAGGAATTATTAAAGGTGCACATAATATGGCTTGTCTTATGTGTTTCATTGATGAAGAAGATTGTATGCATATGTCCTTATCTTGCAAAATTAGTTCAAAAGTTTGGGAAGATGTGTTTGATTGGTTAGATTTTCATCATGTTTTTGGAATGACTTCCATCTCTTCTCATTTTGTTTCTTTCTGCAAGTAGGTGAAGAATATAGTATTGGCAAAATTATATTCTTTATCTTGGTGTGTTCACTACTATGAAAAATAATTTTCACAACGGATGTGAAATGCATATAATGACAGTCGTATGTCCGTTGTCAGATAGCGCATGATTTTAAGTATGTTGCTTTCCACTACAGACGTGTGATCATGGTGATAAAATAGTTATATTTGTATATAATTTTGTGGCACTTATCGACTTATTTTGTTGGAATATAGTAAATAACCCTCAACTTGTATGTAAATATGAATTTATTTCGTCATTGTGTAATTATTGTGTATAGTTGCGTTATCACGTAAATATAATTGAGTTTGATTATTTTTATCTCATTTTTTGTAGGTATTCAAGCAATGACATTTAGTTATTGTAATATAGATCATTGAATAAGCTTTTCAATGCTTCTGGCCATCCGTAAATTGGATTTACCATTCAAAAGTTATGTAAAAAACAAGAGCTGATGTTTTCTCGGGACAACGGGTTCCGCGCTAAGCGCCCTCTATGCTGGCTAGGTGCAGTTTACAACTTTTAAACTTGTATAAATAGATTTAGAACAAATTTTTAGGTCATGGTCTGAGTATTTTTTGCTCCGAACTATATTCTTTGACGTTATAGCTTAGAAAACAACATTTGGAGTTGCATCTTGATGATCGGAGGTGGGTTTGCTTCAATCGGAATTGACGAACCGAGAGATTCTTGTTCATCTTCTTCTATCTTCTCTTTGTACCCTCATTTTTGGGGTTTTGTATGTAAGTCTAGTTATTTTGTATGTATATTTGTTGCTCATGGCATTGTATAAAATCTAGTTTACAAATCAATGCTGGTGTTTATCCTTATTTTTGCTTTGTGCTTGAATTTGAGTTGCTATAGACATATACTCCTCAAATCTTGTTCTTGGATGAATATTTGCTAGGTTCTAGACTCTAGAGATAGATTTAGGCCTAGTAATCATAGTGGGTATATACTCTTAATGCCTTTGTGTTGGTTGAATTACGCAAGACATCGCCGACGAGATCAAAACAATTGATATCTCAACTTTGTGTTAGACATAACCTTTGTTGTGAGTGATACATGATGATATTGACGAGTAATTTAGATTGAGTGCAACTGAGTAATAAATTTAAGTATTTGAAGGGTAGATGAAATTCAATCTTGACGAGTTCTCTTTTATCCAAAGAATGCATTTATTTTCTTGTTCATAATTTACTTTATGCAATTTAAGCTTTAAACCACTCAACCCAAGCTCAGAAATACAGAAACTGTTGAAAGATATTCTTTCCCTCGCATCGATCTATATGGAGACGATAAATCTCAGAATACTTCCAAATCTTTTGTTTGCCGCTCTACCGCGTCAACATCTACCTATCACAACAGTTATCTTTAACAACTGTTGATATATATATATATATATATATATATATATATATATATATATATATATATATATATATATATATATATATATATATATAGGGGACATATCAAATAAGAACTTTGCCTATTATGAGAACTGAGAACTTTTAATAATAACCATAGGATTTAAAATCAATGCCTTAGATTTCACTAAAATTTTAAGAAACAATAATTAATACATAGATTATGGTTTAAATACATATCACATCAATACAAAATCTCAGCATTGATTTTAAATCGTATGTTTGTTATTAAAAGTTCTCAGTTCCCATAATAGCTAAAGTTCTCATCTGATACGTCCCCACTATATATATATATATATATATATATATATATATATATATATATATATATATATATATATATATATGAGAATGCATTCTTTATATGAGAATGATGAGAATAAAAACTAACCATTGAATTTATATTTAATGATTGAGATTAAAAGATATTTTTAAAATTTGATTAATGATTTCTCTTTCCTCTTAATGACACATTATTTAGTGAAAACAACAATTTAATCTCAACCTTTCCTTTATAAATCCGATGGTTCTTATTCATTATCACATTCTCGTATAACTTATATATATATATATATAGAGAGAGAGAGAGAGGGGGAGAGAGAGAGAGAGAGAAAGTGAGTGAGAGAGAGGACGTATCCTATGAGAATGTCATTTTTATGTGAGAACATGAGAATGATTCTAAACATGAGAATGACTTATTTGCTACCAAACCAAGAAGAAAATTCACTATGATAGTATCAGTTCAAAGCCTAAACAGTCTCGTTTTACAACTTATCTCCAAATCACTACCTTATGCAACTTCTACCTAGAATCCTCTAGATATGAGGTCCCCCTCTCATTTTCCACAATCACCTCAGTGATAAAAACAGTCACAAACCTGTGACAGGAACCAAATCAGAAGATTACACTTCTTATAAACAATACTTAGTTTTGCTTAAAAGCTTTTTGTACACATCCTAGAAAATATTGTCTGGGTCGGGTTCTATGACCCGCATGAACCAAAATCTGAGATCTTTTAGTGTCCAGATACTTCAAGGGGAGTATGCACACGTATACAACCTGTATAAGGAAATGGTGAGGGTGCAACCTTTAGTCGGAGGAATTAGAGAAGTCATGAAGTGGATCATTAAGGCAGATTTTGTAGGATGTTTCATTGAAGCCACTTTAAGGTTGACAACGGACGTTGCCAATCATGGCATAACGGAGAGGAATCTAATAGATCCCTCTTAAATGAGGTTTTTTATGATCAAAGCTATATAAAGGGGCTCCAAAAGAGGGATAAACAAGACATCTTCTCGGGATACTACACTGATAATAGCACCCGAATCCCCATAATATCTCATAGATTCATCTCATTGAGGCTCTCCTTGTTCCTACAACTAAGAACAATACTCAACTCTTTGCTTAAAAGCTCATGAGCGAGAATAATCAGTGTACCTCAATGTATCAAAAGACACATGAGTGACATACAAAGAAAAACACAAAAACTCTAAAATACTCCCAAGACCCTAAACCCTTATTTTTGCACCCACGATTTCTTTGTTGTGAATGCTTGCTATTTTAGGTTTAACAAGTCCTTATTTATAGAATTTTGCAATATGGGCTTGGACTCTTCAATCAAATCCAATCTTCTACTTTCAAATCAGCTGCAAGATCTTTACACAAAAATAGGAACAAATATTCAAAGTTTTCTAAAACGTCTCCAAGATCCTTTTTAATGAAACTAAATCAAATTTGCACTGTTCCTAATAAAATCTCCTTGACATGCGCAAATTAATGAGATATATCCAAAAGGAATCTAAAAAAACAAATCAAATTGGTCAAGAGATATAACAACAGTGCCAGCTGTATAATAGGCCAAGATGTCAATACATCTGGCTCAACATCTGTCTGAAACACATGACAGCAGAACCTGTTTTAACAATTGGTCAAGATGCCACAACATCAGTTAAAAATCATGTTTTAGCAAAATTTATACCAATCATAAAGCCAGGGATCTAACAAAATGTTTCACAAATGCACCTTTTATTAACAAGATTCGTGGAAAATGAAGACGAAGAAATGATCTACTTGTCTCAGAAAAAACTGAAGTTGATCTACTTTGTGTTTCTATGATGAAAAAGTACAAGGCTGATGAAACTTCCACAATAACTTCACCCTTCTTGTATTTCTTTTCCATAGCAACACAAACTATGTGTGAACCACACCCATTCTTTGTGACTTATCAATATTTTATTCTTATTCAAAAAAACATTTATCAACAACAACAACAACAACATACAATGACATTTGTCAACAAAACCATAACAACATACAACAAAATATCAACTCATAAAATGTTTCACGAGTGTACCTTTTATTGAAAAGATTCGTGGAAAATAAAGATGTTCTTCTTGTATTGTTTCTTCATAGCAACACAAATCATTTGTGAACATACATGTTAAAAAACACCATATGCCATATGTAAATAGTGTCATACATGAAACTGAGATATCACAAAAGAACGAAAAATCATGCAAGGTGAAAACTCTTTGTAATACAAAATAGAACGATAAAAGAGGAAAACGTATGAAAAGCAAAGATAAAGGGAAGTACCTATACACAGAAAAATAGAAGAAAACGTATGAATAACATGGAAGAAAGCTAATGAAGAAGAAGAAAGATAAAGCGTATGAACTTGATTACCTTTTAGTATTAAGAAACTTATGAGGACGACTTCGCTGCATGTGGAAGAGAGAGATGTTAGGGGTTTGTTTTGAGACTGACAACTATTCTATGTTGAAGCTTGATAACTTCGCTCATATATATGTAAAACTTATCACCACGACAATTATAAAAAACCGTGATAAAATGTAAGTAATATTCACAAAGGTTTCTGGTAATAATTATGCTAATAAGTATATCAAAATTAATATATTTATATGACTATAAGGACAAACCCTTTTGTAGCAAAAAAAATAAAATTGTTGGTACTTGAAATCGAAACAAGTAACCTTTCATCTATCACAATAGTGGATATGCAGGACCGTGATGAAATGTCTTATAATAAAATAATAAATAATTCAGGCGAGTGAAAGGAATTATTACTACGGTTGTTTAAACGATCGTAGTAATATGATGTTTTCAAAGATATATTTTATAGTAGTGATTATTTGTTGAATTTTGTGACTTTGTAGGAACTCAATTTTATCCGTGTTACACCTTATTAAAATAATGTTTTGTTTTGTTCCCCTTTTTTGTTGTAATTATAACTTAGTATCCCTTATACGTGTTCTAATTCATGTTTGCTTATCTAATTTTTTAAATAAATTTTTTAGCTTTTTCACTTCAAGTACCAAACTATTTTTACATTTCTACTTCAAATTCATCTAAAGTCAACATTCGCGAATCATCATTTTAAATGAAATAATCTCATCAAAGTTTTCAAAATTCATGTGTAATTTTCATGGATAGGTACACATAACCTTCATAGTTCAATCCTCAATTCATAGCTTGGAATGAAGAATAAGAACAAAAGAGTAATATGATAGAAAATAATAATGCGATCTTCCTCTTGATGTTACTCCCAACCAAAGCTACCTTTCTTTTAAAGACAACAATTACGTGACACCGACCCACATGATGTGATGTGATATTCCTCTACTATTTGACCCTAAGAGCATGAATATCGGTGGTATCTTAATAATATAAAGCCACTCAATGTCAGAAAATAATAATATTTAAATGCAATGGTTCAGTTATCAATAAACCACCGTTGCCTTTTGTGGCACCGTAGCTTTGGCAGGTTTTGAGAAATTTTTTTCCTTTTAACCAATCACAAATTGAATTGAAGCAAATTGTAGTATTAGTGGGACCCAATTTAAAATTTTAAATAAGTGGTATGGATATTTGAGAGATGTGTTTTAATAATTAAATAACTAAAAACTATAAAATAATATAATATATTAAGTGGGGTCCATTTATGCTACCAAATTGAGTGGTATGGATGTGGATGCTCTAACATTATTGCTATCATAAAAGGTGAATAAGACTTCTACATATATTTAACCCTACAAAACATATATACTATTGTATTATTTGTGGAAAAATTGATCTACCTCTCTTTTATAAGTCTTAACTCACATTCACTTCTATTGCATCACAACCCCACCAAGTACCAACCACAGCTTGCAATGCAATTTGTATTTGAAACTCTAAAATATGGTATGGTCCCATTGTTAGAAAATTAATTGAAACCGAATGGAATCGAGGCTAGAATCGTGAACGAAATCACTTTCCTTATAGTATTTCAAGCACTCCCAATTTGTCTTGGAGTTTCTACGCAGGAATACCCAGGATAATTCAGCCTTATCGAGTTTGCGCAAGACCGGCGAAAACTCGAATGTAGCGAAGAGTGCTCTGGAATTATTCTAAAGGATTTGCATTTTTTCTGATTAAGAATTCTGAATCCAAAGTTATGATTTTATAGGCCATGCTGATATTGTTTCACAAGGTAGCGACCCTTGGTGAAACAATTTCTTTTCCAAGAGTTATGACTTTTGGCCCACAGCATGGTTCACCAACAGTTGCAACATTCCATGAAGAGTTACCACTCTTCGAATTCAAAATTCAAATCATAACATATTTTCCTTGTCATTTTGGAACACAATCATATTATTAATTATCATTAATAATTTGCAACAATCCCCCACTTGTTCTAATAATGACAAGTCTAATTCCAGAATATAGAAAGCAAAAAAGTGTTAATACAGTTAAGTATCTTTCGATTTGAACTTAACCTTAGTAAAGACAACGCAAAGCCTAATCGGAATGTTAGGTAGCTATGCTTTGAACCGTTATCCCATGTGATCAGACCGGCGTTACTATACACACACTCTTTAAAGGTTCTTCGCCTACATATCTCGCCTAGCACTATTTATGGCCATGTGCTTTTCCTGTTTTTCATGAATTTTTCATGAGAGAAACTCCAACTCTCATTTTAAGACGGCACCATCTCGAAATTCATATAGGTGAAGTTTCATTTGTATCTATTTCTTGAGATACATATCCTCCTCGATATAAAACTTCATTAAGAGTTTTTAAAGAAACTCAACCCTCAATTATGTAATAGTCAACATTGTCACAAAATGTTGCACCAACTTCCAAATCAACGACTTGTTGTTACCCATTGAATCTTAGGTTAAGATGTATTAACTTCAGATTGGGTTGCTATCATTGTTGGAACACTTATTCAAGGAGTTTCAACCTCACACCTTTTGAGTTTGTCTTTACTAAATCCCTGACCAGTGGTTTAGTAAATGAATCATTCAAATTATAGATCGATCGTATATATGTGAATGAAATGATTACATCTTTAATCAATTTTCTCACGAAAGAATGTCTAAGGCCTCAGTGCCCAGATTTTTCATTTTACACTTACACCTTTGAAACATCATCTTTAGCCAATGGAACTTCCAACAGAAAGTCCTTCAATCATTCAACTTCTTTGACCAGTGGAAGCGAGATCCACAAACTATGGATCCATGGTCAAAAGAGTGTTGCATCTTTGTTTCTTGATCTTCCAATAAATCTCACCACCAACTAGTGTAAATATATGATCCCCAACACTCGATATCCAACTCATATTGGTATATCCTTCTTATATGGCAGGAAACCTACCATAACGGAGGTCAAGATTTTGGTTTTTTAAAAGATAATCAAAATCCTTGTGATGGCCTTCCAATGCTCACCATTTGGATTGCTAGTAAATCTACTCATTTACTATTTGCAACTCCTATATCGCATATAGTACATTGCATTAGAAAACCAATTTCACTTGTGTATTCTAATATAGCCATAACTCTTCCATCATTATTTTAACACTAAGATCAAATTGAATATTCACCTTTTAAAACGTGACAGTTTGAATTTATCAAGTACTTTCTCAACAAAGTATATTTGACTAAGTTCATAACCCCCACTATTTTCGCATTATTTTGATCTCCAAAATAGTGTCAATTTATCCAAGATCTTTCATCTTGAATGTGGTTTTCTCAACCCCCACTCTTTCGCTTTACTTTAATCGAAAAGAGTGTCCACTATTTCAAGAATTTTCATCTTGAATGTGGAAGCTATAGAAACCTCTTTGTTTCTAAGATTTCATTCATCTCGTTGCTAATGATCAACATGTAATCAACATAGAGACAAAGGAATATCACAATATTCTTACACAACTTTGTGTACAAACACTTATCACAAGAATTAGGTGAAGAAGATTTTAGATAATCATGCATGATGATGCAAGAAGGTTTTTAGATGAAGTGAGAGATGAAATTAAGAGCAATTTAAAATAGTATAATATAAATTGCAACAAGTACCTTGGTTATTTTCACTTCTCTCAAATCTTCACTTGAATTTATATGTTAAACCTTCTTGGTTAACTTCATCATTGACGTGCATGACACTTTTGATCCTTTTTCTTCTTTGATAGTCTTTGTCTTCATCAAAACTAGATATAAGATATATTCTTCACAATCTCCCCCTTTTTGATGATGACAAACTCTTTGAATTCTTGTTTTGATAAGATTGGGAATTCTCCCCCTAACTTGTGTGTCTCCTCTTTAATTTGTAAGTTTCCTCCTTAATCGAAGAATCTTACAATGACAAAGTCAAACTTTTAATGTCATTGTTTCGGTGCTTGTTTTAATCCATACATGGTTTTAACAAGCTTGTACACCTTTTTGTTCATCAATAGAAAGTATATAACCTTTTGATTTCTCCATGAAAATCTCCTCATCGAGATCTCCACTTTAGGAATGTCATTTTGACACCCTTTTGATGAACTATAAGTTCATGCAAAAACTAATGCAAACAATACTCTAATTGTTGCCGTCCTTGCTAATAGTGCATGTGTTTAAATAATTAACACATTCCTTTTGTCTAAACATTTGGCTATTAATCTAGACTTGTAGGTGTTTAGTGTACCATCTTTATGATACTTCCTTCTAAACACTCACTTGCATCCAACCAAGTATGATTTGACATTGTTGATTCCATTTCATCTTGGATAACATCATTCCAAGAGAAGTCCCTTGAAATTACATCTTCATTGTAACTCTTTATGATCATCTTCCACTTGAAGAATAATAGGAATCTTACAAACAAAATTCTCACATTTTTCTTCTATTGAATACAAGAAATATGCCGACAATCGATTTATAAATCATTAGCCTTTTAGACTTTCTGCCAATTCTAAGTTCGATTTGTTTTTCAACAATCATTGATGAACTTTCTATTTGTATTTTCAACAATCCTTGGAGAACCTTCCTCACAAGGTTTTTAACTTTTGAGAATTTCGAATTCTTTATCCTCTGCAATAAGGTTCTCAAAATTCTATATAAGGGGATTTAATAAGACTCCAAATTCATAGAAGTCATGAACCATCTTTAAATGATCTTCATGTTGTGTCTTATAATAAAACGTCTCATTGAACATAAACATGTTAGTCACATAGAATAAAAATCAAAACTCAATTGCATAATTTAAAATCATGAACTTCAATAAATTTGATGACTTTAATAATTAGCAAATTTTAATATAATATTTCAAAATAAAATTTGAAATCCAATTTATATGAATACCAATAAATAATAAATTTCTTTAAAAAAAAAATTAATGTATTTCTCTATCACAATTGCATCTACAAATCACAAATATCTTAATATGAAATCATATGAATTTAATTGTGTACCTTTTGTATAAAATTCTGCACTCGATAATGAACCATTGTATTCATATTATTTTGAATTTGATTATCAAAAGTTGCAACGGTTCAAGGGGTAATTACACTGCTCCAGTAGACAAAATTTCAAAATCTTGTCTCTGTTCATTCTGGCACCGACAACTCTACTATGATTTATACCACACCATCAAACGACATATATGTTGGAGCAATGTTTCTGTAAATAATATAAACAGTGCTTCGTTTCGAATGCATATATATTTTCAAACTTTCATATTATCGTATAACACCACAAACCATTGTAGGATTTAACATTTCATTTACCATATGAAATAGAAAAAGTTTATAACAAGTAAGGCTCATCTACCAAAAATAAATAAATAAAATGGATTAAGCACTATTACGTGTCCATGTAAACAAAATTTTGTAAGTTTAATTTCAAACAATTTTTCTTCAAATCAACACCAACATACATATAGTACCGTTAGCATGTTTCGGTGTTGTACCACATACTGCTATATGCATATGGGTACACTGCATCACTATAAATGCTTATCTCAAACTAATACTCATAGGTTAATCAAAGCCAATGAATATAATTTTTTTTCATACAATATGTTAAACATATTCCAAGATCAATTCTCGTAATATAAACATTGGTCAAAGTGACTGCACACTAAAACAATTCTTTTCTTTAGGAATTTAAGTGCATAATTTACAACACAACCAATTGTATATTATTTAATGAAAAAATCATTGTAACCATACTATGATATCAATTTTTCATTCAGGATGTTAATATCATGATTTTTATTGTGTTTTAATTCCAAAAGACAATAATAAGAACGTACCCGGATTTATCATGATAATTATTTTCTTGTGTTCTTGATTTGGATTTGTTTTTCTTCTCTTTTCATTCTTCCATTTTATACTTTAAACCGAAACCTCGATTGCCATTATTTGACCTACTATAAGAGTTATGACTTTTGGCCCACAGCATGGTTCACCAACAGTTGCAACATTCCATGAAGAGTTACCACTCTTCGAATTCAAAATTCAAATCATAACATATTTTCCTTGTCATTTTGGAACACAATCATATTATTAATTATCATTAATAATTTGCAACACCCATATAAAGCAATTAATCATATTGTTTTTTCGTTTCTTAGTACAAGGTGTGTGGTACCTTCATCTCTCCCTCAAAGATTCTGAAAAGTTAGGATAAAATATAAGTTATATTTCATCGATATAAGAGGAAGGGATAGTGCTAAAAGTTTAGAAAAGGGAAAGTGTGAAGGGACATGTTTAGAGAGAGGAATTAACAAAAGAAAAGGGGCATGGTGTGCTTTCATTTATTTTGCTTATCATCCCACGTGCAGCAACAACATTCAACGTGATTGTTTAGATTCACTTGAAAAAGTGAATTTAGTGTTAGAAATATTATTTATTATTGTTTTATTTATTATTTATGTTTTGGTAAGACTTATCCTAGTTTAATTGAAAGTTTAGTTGAAATCAATAGACATTGTCAAATTAATAGGGTTTAGTGGTTAGCTCCATATTAAAAAGATTTAGTGGTTAGTTTAATTTTTAAAGTTGTTTTTAAGAAGTACTCTATTTTGATCTTAATAAGTGGAATAAGATAGCAATTTCCTTCTAATTGCATGTGTATCTTTTTCTCTCTAAAATTAACAGTGGATTCAAAGTATTGTTGGACGTGTGAGATAAATTAAATGTCTATGAAGACATCAAGTTTAAGGGAGGATGTTAAAAATATTATTTATTAATATTGTTTTATTTATCATTTATGCTTTGGCCAGACTTATCCTTAGTTGAAGTTAGTAGACATGAACTATATGCAGTCGGATTAATAGAGCTTAGTGGTTAGTTGCCATAGTTTATAGCAAGTTTAGTTGAACTCAGTATACATGGCCTATATGTAGTCAAGTTAATAGGACTTAGTGGTTAGTTCCATATTAATAGGACTTAGTGGTTAGCTTGTTTTCTAAATTTGTTTTTAAGTAGTACTATTTTTTTATCTTAACAAGTGGAATAAGATAGCAGTTTTCTTCTACTTGTACGGATATTTTTTCTCTCTAAAATTAACATTTAAAAACATTAGTTATCACTCAAAATAAAATAAATCTAACAAAATTATTCTTTATTGTTGACAAAAAAACTGAGAAATTACAAAAGTTAAAAAAAGAGTAATAAATACTGAAAAATAATACAAAATAAAAAAAACTAATATTTAATTAATAATTTAAAGTAATTTATCAAAAAGTGACTTATAAGTGACAAATACAATTTTAGTGTTACACTATAGTAATTAAATTTGGGGACAACTTCTCTACCCATCACAAAAGGTTGGGTAGTGTACCTTCAACCAATCACAAGGTTACAATTAATATTAACTCATTTAATTAATTATAAAATAGTATAGTTGTTCGTTGTTTCCAAGACATTTTACATTAGAGGTAATTTTACCCAATTTTTTGAGTTGGGTAAATAAAAATTCACCATTAAATTTTAGGACACCAACAAAAAAATACATGTCTAGTCCCGTTAACACAACTATGATAATTATATAAGAACGTTAAATATGAGGGTGTAAATTACAATCTGCGACATCTCACTTATTCTTCTTAATAAAGTGAACTCCAACCAACAACTCTAGATAACTTTAAAAAACAACTCAGTTTTTTTATACAAGTGTTAAGAAAAATAATAAAATAAATAAATAAATTTGTTTAACAATTTTACAAAATATGATTGTTATGTATTGGATATTAACTATTTTCATTAAGGCCATTATGGAAGATAATGACTAGCCATTTGTAAAATGGGCTCACATACGATCTTGATATGCAGATGAATAG
Organism: Vicia villosa; assembly: GCF_029867415.1. NCBI lineage: Eukaryota > Viridiplantae > Streptophyta > Magnoliopsida > Fabales > Fabaceae > Vicia > Vicia villosa. Next base: position 89,420,614 of record NC_081180.1, on the reverse strand, counting down.
AGATTAATAATGAACATCAATTTTATCACACTCTTCACATATAGTACTATGTTAGCTATTTACCTCTGATTTGCAAATTCTAAATTCATTATAGAGATGGACTCTTGTGAACCGAATATTTTTGCTTGTAGCACAAGAAACTCACTGAATTTTTTTAATAGTGGAAACAAAGTGAAAGGAGAATGAATCAAAAAGGATAAAATGCAGAAAAGTGATGCAAAGCAAAAATAATCAAGTCTCTTCTGATTTTGAGGTGTAGCTAAAAGAAATAATATATTTAATTTTTCATCAATAAAATGATTCATATTATTAGTCCTTTTTTCAGCCTAAATAAGTCTCTCATGTGTTTTGATCTTACAATGTACATTTCTTACATCCTAAAAGATTCAAACAGTAACATTTTGAACAATTTTTTCAGGGACATACAACAAACATTGAAATTAAGAGGATAATATTAATAACGTAAGCATTGACTGGAGTTGTACATTGTGGCATCAACAAAAGTAAGGTTTAAGAAATCAATTACATTCAGAAAGAAATCTAATTATGGTTCCTATAGGATTTGATTCCACAGGCTCTTGATGTGGCTTCCAAACTATTCAGTCCAAGATGTTCTCGGATTTGTAATGCTTCTGTTTGTTCCAGTCCCAGATAAGACGTGGCTTCCAAACAATACAGTCATCTATCTTTCTACCATTTATATTCTCACATCCTTGACAGGTACAGCTTGGGGAGCAACCAACACCATCCTTAAAGCATTCACAATATTTCTTCATGCACCCCGATTTATTGCAGTTGCATCCGCTTTTGTTAGGGTCCTCCTACAAGAAAAACATCATTAATATCGAATCAAGTTTTAATTTATTTAAGATGTAGAATCAGAAATTCTTACAACTTTAGGCACATTCTTCTTGCGAGCTTCCAGGACAGTATCTTCATTAATAGGTTTATTCAAGCAGTTTTGACATGAGCAAGGTCCTGTGCAGTAAACTCCAGCAGCAAAGCACTCACAATATCTGAAAAAAAATATATACATTAAGCTCATTCACAACTTATACTAGTAGAGTAATCTTTGTTCTATCACCCAAAAAAAAAAGGAGCAGTTTCTATATCTTACCGTTTCAAACACTGTGATTTTACACATTTACAGTTATTGCATGCCCCTTCTAATTCCCCTGTTTTCGTCTTCTTCGGGATACTCTGATAGAAATCAGCACTTTCCTCCTGATTTTCATGTGTTAAGCCAGAAGCATCCAGATCAATCTGACCCGTCCTCTTCCTTTTCAAGTTCGGAGGATTCAACTGTTTATTCGTTATATCCTGAAATGGCATTATGTGAGTACTTCCACATATTTGATTACTTGCATTCCACTCATCAGATTTTGCTGTGTAAGGACAGATGTTTGAAGCATTAACGGTCATATTATTCTCTAGACAACGCCTATCTAGAGCGTGCCCTTGTATACTGCGTCCGATACAAACAACCTATACACATAAACAAAAGTATTATTTACAATGATTGATTTGTTCAACATGCAATACAAAACGTAGCAAATTTTATAATAATGATTCTTTCTACGAAGGTGATGAGAATAATTTGATTTTCTCACCTCATCATTACATCTCTCCATTGGATTTCTATCCATTATTAGAGATTGCATTTTACTAGTAATGTTTTTGCCATCACAATCTGGAACTTCAATGTTTGCCTCAATCTGACCTACTTCCTTAATATAATGTCCACCTTCAACTGAATCTTTCGTAGAACCATCTTGTACATAGGTACCATTTGGTACTGGCATGCCAAGTAAGTCTAGAGGACGGTAAGGATCATCACTTGAGATTAAAGGATGATGTTGGGGGATGCTAGATAACTCAGGTGAGTAATCTTGGGCGGGAATAACTTTATCAGCTTCTTCTTGTGAATGTATTTTATTTATATCCTCAAAAAAAAGGTCAAGCATTGATGTGCCCAAAGAGTTATTTCTAGCAAAGAATAAGAGAGAGGTATCAAATAAACAGAAACATCAATTATCATAACTCACAATACTCCATAAACAGGAAAAAGAATATTTTACAAGTACCTTATAGGGACTACGGATTCATCATATAAGGTGGCATAGGATGATAAGGCATCATCAAATGTTGCAGGAGGAGAAGAATCAAAGGCAAGTGAATTCAAGGATGCTCCAACATACTTGTTGGTCTCTAAAGGAGGTAGACCATTGAGATAATTATGCAAAGCCTCATTCTGCATAAAAATATGAAAAAGAGTAAATGGGAAAATTGCATGCACACACAACCTGAAAAATAAAATCTACTGAGGCCTGCTTTAAACATTTCAATTTATGCAGGTTATTAAAGTCTAAATCTATTAGGGTTTAGGGAGAAAATGTACATGAATAATAAAAAGCACATGAGGCAAGAAAAAATCCTCAATAAAATATCTAACTTGATTGTAAATAGAGAGAATTTGCAAGAGCACTAACTACGTAGTGTACCGACACTGTGTACATTGAGTAAACGTTGAAAGAACACTCGGTATAAAACTGAATTCCTTTTTATTAAACTATTCATTGTTTTACAACATTTAAGATTAGTAGCTATTATTAACAAGTTCTGATGAAAAAGAAACACATGCAATGCAAGAACATGAATATGCATTGATAGTAAGTGGTGAAACAAACAAACCTCTTTGGAAAGAGGTGGTGCCATCTTCTCCATGAAGAAATAACTCATTATTAAAAGTTACACTAACACTCTAAAAATAATATTGAATCAGTGTAGTTTAGTATTTATATACTCAAACCATAACAAACTAGAGTTTAAGCCGTAAAAAATAGTACCTATATCTTATTATCTTATTTTATCATGAAAAGAAAAGAAAAAACCGAATGAGAAAAATTAGCTACTGTATAATAAATAAAATTACTAGAGTATTCTCTCAAAAAGACCGTACAGTGGCACTGCAAAACGGACATGAGAGATGAAAACGGAGGAGAAATAGATTGTATTTCTCTCAAAAGATCCCGTAGGATTCGGATGGACACATAACAATTCTATATATTTGAAGTGAAAACCTTTGTACTATTATAAACCGCCAAACAACCTTTTAAAGAATTTTAATATATTTAAGAAAATACTTTCACTGATTCAATCCTAACATTTTGATTTACAAATATTCAATTACAATTTTTTTATTAATTAAAAAATAAAAATAAAATGGTCTCTCTCCTCCCTTTGTATAACCACCCTATAATCCCAATTAAAAACGAAATTAAATTTTAAATAAATTAATTTTTTTTCTCATTTTATTGGTTGTTCTAAAAATATGAACTTAAGTTCGTATCCATGCAAGTATTTGATTTTTTTAATAAAGTTTAATTGTAATTTTTGATTTTTTTTTAAAGTTTTAAATCCTTTCATTTTAAAATCTAATTTGTTAGTCTCTTAATTTCAATTTTTTTAAAGATTTTAGTCTCTACTTTGAGTGTCATTTTTATAACGTGACAAATTAATTGATGATATGAAGCGGTTAGATGAAAAAAAATTAAATTCTACCTAAGTTATAATTTTTTTAGGGAGAAAACTTAAATACAATTTTTTAGATGTGATTTTTATTATTTTTCAATGAAAATATGACAAATGAGATGCTTGGGACCTACCCGAGGGTTCCTCTGACGGGAACTAGAAAAATCAAGGGATTGAACACCGTGCCCATTTGTTGTGTAAGGAATTAACTATTTTATGGTTACCATCTTCGACTTCTTATCTGAACGATTTGAGAGTATTATTGGTCATTATTGGCACCCCAGAAAGAGGGTAATTTGTTCCCTCAACTAGTTGCGCCATTCGACCAGGATAAGTCACTATTGTCCCTGGGATAAGTAAGGATTCCCAAGAGATGTAATAACCATTACATTGTCTGCGAACATGGACGCGCTAGGTTGAAGGCTTGCCATTATTGATGATTGCATACCATAAGGTTGTGTTTGACCATTCAAGGGAATTGAAAAAATTGTTGCAAAGAAAGGCCTTTGGTATACAACCACGCTTTGGTGTGTCCTAGGAGTAGTAGGAACGCTCGACACTCGTGGTGGCATAATTACCGTCCCTTGTGAGATAGTCGGATTATTTATATGACTGATGTCAGAGCCATTTTCTCCTCCAACAATCGACGTATCCACTGCATCCTGAGATGGTACGTTCATTTGTCCTTCTTTGTTTTAGTAGTCATTTTGTGGGAGGTGGAGTATTCCTTGATAGCGAACGTGTCATTTCTAACAGTTTCTTACCACTCTTTAAGTGCATACAACCAACATAATTTCATAGAAGAAGAACTAACAATATTTTGTAACAAAGACACTTTTTTTAAAAAAATCTACTTATGAATCTAATGCACAAATAGTTCCCATTTGGTGTTAGAATAATGAAGAAAGATAATAACTAATATAATAATGGAATAAAGTTATACATTTTCATCTTTTCTGTGGGGATACTCTGACAAAAATCAGTACTCTCCTCCTTATTTTCATGTGTTAAGCAAGAAGCATCCAGATCAATCTGACCTGTCCTTTTCCTTTTCATGTTTGGAGGATTCAACTGTTTGTTCGTTAGGTCCTGAAATGGCATTTTGAGAGTACTCCCGCAGATTTGATTACTAGCATTCCACTCATCAAATTTTGGTGTATAGGAACTGATGTTTGAAGCGTTAATGGTCATCTTATTTTCTAGACAGTGCTTATTTAGAGCAAGCCCTTGTTTAACGCATCCAATACAAATAACCTATATACAAAAACAAAATTACTTTTTACAATGATTAATTTGTTCAACAAATTTTGACGCAAGTAGAAAGAAAGAAAATTGAAGATTAATAACATTGTTATGACATGCAATACAAAATGTAGCAAATTTTATCATAATGATTCTTCTCACCTCATTATTCCATCTATCAATTGGATTTCTATCCATTAAAGTTAAATATTGCATTTCACTAATAATGTTTTTGACATCACAATCTGGAACTTTAATGTTTGCCTCACTCTGACCTACTTCTTGAATATAATCTTCACCTTCAACTGAATCTTTCAAAGAACCATTTTGTACATAGGTAACCTTTTGTACTGGCATGCCAAGTAAGTCAAGAGGATAGTAAGGATCATCACTTGAAATTAAAGGATGATGTCCATAGGTACCATCTGGTACTGGCATGCCAAATAAGTCGAGAGGATTGTAAGGATCATCACTTGAGATTAAAGGATGTACATAGGCACTATTTGGTACTGGCATGCCAAGTAAGTCAAGAGGATAGTAAGGAACTAAGGATCATCACTTGAGATTAAAGGCCGATGTTCGGGGATGCTAGATAACTCAGGCAAGTAATCTTCGACGGGAATAACTTTGAGTCCAAAGGGTTATTTCTAGCAAAGAATAAGAGAGCGATATCAAATATGGTAACTCACAATCATCCATAAACAAGAAAAGAATAATTTACAAGTACCTCATAGGGTCATATATAAGTTGAGATAGGTTGATAAGACGTAGGAGAATGATGTAGGAGGAGAAGAATCCATGGCAAGTGAATTCAAAGATGATCCAACATACTTGTTGGTCTCTAAAAGAGGTAGACTCTTGAGGCAGTTAAAAAAAGACTCATCCTGCATAAACATATAAAAAATTAAAGCCTAAATCTATTAGGGTTTAGGGAGAAAATCTACATGGATAATAAAAAGACTGTACATTAAGTTAGCATGCAATGCAAGAAATACAAGAAACAAAGAAAATAAAGGTTGATAATATGCATTTGGTGAAACAAACAAACCTCTTTTGAATCCATCTCCAAGAAGAATAAAGTTTGATATTACACTGTACTTAGTTTTTATTTATATACTAAAATCTCACGGTCAAATCATAACAAAGTAATCCTAACGTACTCCCTCTGGCCATTATTATAAGCAAATATTCTCTTTTTAGGTTCATTGAATAATAAATGTATCTGATCTTTTATGTAAACCAGATACATTCATTATTCAATGAACTTAAAAAGAGAATATTTACTTATAATTCAGACCGGAGGGAGTAATCCCTAAACAAGATTATTCATTTTATTTTATCTTATTTTATCCATTTTATTTTATGTAAAGTTAGTACCCGCCACATTCTCATTCCTCTAAAAACGTTTATAGTAAAAATATTTCCCAAATACTTAAATGTTAAATTTGAACATAATAGAAATTTAATTTCTAATTAAATATCGTAATTTATCAATATCTACCAATCAATTTATCTATTTTCCATACTAACATATGCTTTTATAATGTATAAATTTTTCCATTCAAAATATTTAAGACTGTTAGTTTTTCCTCACTCTCTCCCTAAAACAACACTTAAAAAGAAACGGAGAGAGTAAATGTAAAAAAAAAAACTTCAATTACATTCAGAAAGAAATCTAATTATGGTTCTTATGGGATGGAACAGTTATTGATGCAATAACATTTGATTCCACAGGCTGATAGGCTCTTGATGTGGCTTCCAAACAATACAGTTATCTATCTTTCTACCATGTATATTCTCACATTCTTGACAGTTACAGCTTTGGGAACAACGGTCCACACGCCTCAATATATTTGAATATTTTATCTTCGGAAAAGAAAATCAAAGAGACATCAAGCTCATGTGCACTATACGCTCCCTTGTTAGACGAAAAAAGAATCCCAGTGGGGAGAGACATGCTAACAACCCCTATAGTTAACAAACGTCCATGCCATACCGGAGAACCACGTCGGAGAAAAAAACAGATACATGTTTAGGTAAAGGAAGAGAGAAGGCGGAGGTTCTCTCTCATCCTTTATATTATATTCTTATATTATGGTAAAGATATTGTATATGTTAAATTGAAAAATAGTGTTTATCATTTTTTTTAGTTTTGGTAAGAGAGGTTGTGCAACCTCAATTTAATTAACCTAGGGAAAACTCAATTTATTTAAATCTATGCAAATTCAGTTGATTTCAACTTTCAAATTTTTTTCTTATTGTAGTCAATCATGATGGAGTGGAATAAAGAAGTGATGTGGACTGTGTTTTTGATCCGGTATAATAGGATGGATCTACAAAATTAATACTTCTAACATTTAAATTTGTGAATGAATTAGAAATAGTTTGAGTGTAAGATTGATGTGATTCAATCTTTAATTTTTACATAGAATTTTATCACACATATCTATTATCTATTGGTGAAAGTGGCTACTTCTTTCATTCTTCCGGACACTGTTAGGGTAGTTATTGATGATAAAGCCTTTTTGTTAACCATGAGGGGATATGATTTTGGCACTCCTCGTCTTGGTTCAGGCAAAGGGAAATCTTTAAAGTCCGAGGAGTCTTCAGATTCGGAAAATATGTGGTATAACGATATGCAAGATGAGGAAGAGGGTGTTGCTTCAGTATTCTCGGAGGACAATATCGAGCAATTCTCGGATACGGGTGGTGGGAAGGGCGCAATGGTCGTGAAGGAATGTGAAGAATAAGAAGGAATGAAGAGTCCGGTTGACCCAGAAGGTTCCAATGCTGGCGTTTTGAGTTGTGGTTCTAATTATAGAAATTCTGTAGAGGAGGAGCCTTTGGTTGGTGTGTTCGACATGGCCCTTGAACGTGTGAACGATAAGTCCTTGTCTCTAGATGAGAAGGAACCTTCAAATGTCCTTTCCGCTCTCAGGTCACATGAGCGCAAAGGGGGAGGAGGTTAATGCTGCCGCTTTGTTTGGTGGTGACTCTTTGAGGGGTAGGGATGCTTTTGATGAAGCGATTGACATTTTGAAGGAGAATTTGATTTTGGGGGATAGTTTGATTAGTAGTCAGCCTTGTAATTCTGCTGTGTCTGCTTCAGTTGGAACGCGAGTCATCGACTTAGTTTTGGAGAGGGATGTTTTGGTACGGTTAGGGGATGATAAGGATGATATTATTATTGATCGTAATCCTGGTTCGATTAATTGTGATTTTCCCGCTGTTGGGAATTCTTTGCTCAAGTCTCGAAGGAGGAGGAAGTCTGTCAAATCTGTGTCTCAATTGGGAGGTACGATGCAATTGCTGAATTTGAAGGTTGCCAAGAAGAAGTTTGGGAGAGTTAAAAGAAGAAAAGAAGTGGATAAGGATGGCTTTAAGGGTGCTGCAGCAGCAGTTTCGGGCTGGGAGTTATCTGCTGATGTGAACCGGTCTGCTCCAGCATCCTTGCGTGAGGCTGTTGTTTGCGATAGCTTCCGCCCGGCTGCTGGGAATTTCCTCTCTATTCCAGCAAAGCATACCACAACAAATCCGCAACTTCAGTTTTCTTCTAACGCGGTTTATCAAGTTGTCGGTCCTGCATAATCGGATATTGTTAGATGTAACCAAAGGATTGTCAATAATTTTGGTCTTGATGCTGGGGATAAATTATGGAAAGCTATTTCAAATCTTGGGGTAGTGGCGGTTGATGATAGAAGGGATTGTCAAAATTGTGTTGTTTTATTGAATAAATTGGCGTCGAGGTGTTCGGTGGGAGAAAATGAGATTTCTAATTCTTTGAAATGATAGTAGGCTCTTTGAATATTAGGGGAGGGGGAAGCAGAATAAAGAGGAAGCGTATTAGTTGTTTAATACAACGGGGCAATGCTGATTTGTTTTTTGTTCAAGAAACTAAGCTGAAAAAATATTTTGGAGGCGGTGGCTAGGAGCTTTTGGGGAAATGGGGATTTTGATTACTTGTTCTCTAAATCAAATGGTATGTCAGGAGGTCTTCTTATCCTTTGGAAAGCTAGTTCTAATTCGGTGCTGTATAGCTTTCGTGGTTCCGGTTTTCTGGGCATGTTAGTTGGAAGAATCACTTGTATTAATTGTGAATGTGTACTCCACTTGTTTTATGTCTTTGAAGCGCATTGTTGGACGTGTGTGATAAATTGAATGTCTCTGAAGACATCCCGTTTAAGGGAGGATGTTATAAATATTATTTATTATTGTTTTATTTATTATTTATGCTTTGGCCAGACTTATCCTAGTTTATAGGAAGTTTAGTTGAAGTCAGTAGACATGAGCTATATGCAGCCAGATTAATAGGGCTTAGTGGTTAGCTTTTTAAAGCAGACTTTGTTTTGATCTTAATAAGTGGAATAAGATAGCAGTTTTCTTCTATGTACGTGTACATTTCTCTCTCTAAAATGAATAGTTGAATCATAGCATTGTTGAGTGTGTATGATAAATTGAATGTCTAAAGACTTTTAGTTTAAGGAAAAATGTTAAAAATATTATTTTTAATTGTTTTATTTATTATTTATGCTTTGGTCAAAGTTGCACTAGTTTATAGGAAGTTTAGTTGAACTCAGTAGATATGGGTTATATGTAGTCAAATTAATAGGACTTAATGGTTAGTTCCATATTAATAGGACTTAGAGGTTAGTTCCATATTAATAGGATTTTGCGGTAAGCTTGATTTTTAAATTTGTTTTTAAGCAGTACTATTTTTTGATCTTATTAAGTGGAATAAGATAACAGTTTTCTTCTACTTGTACGGATATTTTTTTCTTTTTAAAATTAAAATTAAAAACATTAGTTATCACTCAAAATAAAATAAATCTAACAAAATTATTCTTTATTATTGACAACAAACAGAGAAATTACAAAAGTTAAAAAAAAAGAGTAATAAATAGTGAAAAATAATACAAAATAAAAAATACTAATATTTAATTAATAATTTAAAGTAATTTATGGAAAAGTGACTTATAAGTGACAAATATAATTTTAGTGTTACGCTATAGTAATTAAATTTTAGGACACCAACAGAAAAATACATGTCTAGTTCCGTTAACACAACTATAATAATTATATAAGAACATTAAATCACAACTATAATAATTATATAAGAACATTAAATGCGAGAGTGTAAGTTTCAACCTTCTTAATAAAGTGAACTCCAACAACTCTAGATAACTTAAAAAAACAACTCGGTTTTTTTATACAAGTGTTAAGAAAAATAATAAGATAAATAAATTTGTTTAACAATTTTACAAAATTATGATTGTTATGTATTGGATATTAACTATTTCTTGCTTGTGGCACAAGAAACTCAATGAATTTTTTTAATAATGGAAACAAAGTGAAAGGAGAATGAATAAAAAGGATAAAATGCAGAAAAGTGATGCAAAGCAAAAATGAATCAAGTCTCTTCTGATTCGGAATCAGAGTGGCATGCCTCCTTTTCGCTTTCTCTTTATTAAACTAGGCCTATTCATAATCATATAACTATAAAATAACTGAAATCAGAACTAACTCTTCTTTAATAACATTGCTTAACAAACAAATAACTATTATCTATGAATGCTTGTGAGAAAGATGATGGGGAGATTTAGAATGTTAGATAAAAAAAGTTTTTGATAAATTTATATGAACAAGGATAATTTTGATATTATTATAAACTTTGAATTAAATTTGTGCGTATAATTGAATATCTTTGAGGTGTAACTAAAAGAAATAATATATTTAATTTTTCATCAATAAAATGATTCATATCATTAGTCCTTTTTTCGGCCTAAAGAAATTTAATTATGGTTCCTATAGGATTTGATTCCACAGTTTCTTGATGTGGCTTCCAAACTATTCAGTACAAGATGTTCTCGGATTTGTAATGCTTCTGTTTCTCCCAGATAAGATGTGGCTTCCAAACAATACAGTCATCTATCTTTCTACCATGTATATTCTCACATCCTTGACAGGTACAGCTTGGGGAGCAACCAACACCATCCTTAAAGCATTCGCAATATTTCTTCATGCACCCCGATTTATTGCAGTTGCATCCGCTTTTGTTAGGGTCCTCCTACAAGAAAAATATCATTAATATCGAATCAAGTTTTAATTTATTTAAGATGTAGAATCAGAAATTCTTACAACTTTAGGCACATTCTTCTTGCGAGCTTCCAGGACAATGTCTTCATTAATAGGTTTATTCAAGCAGTTTTGACATGAGCAAGGTCCTGTGCAGTAAACTCCAGCAGCAAAGCATTCACAATATCTGAAAAAATATATATACATTAAGCTCATTCACAACTTATACTAGTAGAGTAATCTTTGTTCTATCACCCAAAAAAAAAAAAAGGAGCAGTTTCTATATCTTACCGTTTCAAACACTGTGATTTTATACATTTACAGTTATTGCATGCCCCTTCTAATTCCCCCGTTTTCGTTTTCTTCTTCGGGATACTCTGATAGAAATCAGCACTTTCCTCCTGATTTTCATGTGTTAAGCCAGAAGCATCCAGATCAATCTGACCCGTCCTCTTCCTTTTCAAGTTCGGAGGATTCAACTGTTTATTCGTTATATCCTGAAATGGCATTATGTGAGTACTTCCACAGATTTGATTACTTGCATTCCACTCATCAGATTTTGCTGTATAAGAACTGATGTTTGAAGCATTAACGGTCATATTATTCTCTAGACAACGCCTATCTAGAGCGTGCCCTGGTATATGGCGTCCGATACAAACAACCTATTATATACCAAAACAAAAGTATTATTTACAATGATTGATTAGTTCAACAAATTGACACAGGAAGAAAGAAATTGAATATTTATAACATTGTTGTAACATGCAATACAAAACGTAGCAAATTTTATAATAATGATTCTTTCCACGAAGGTGATGCGAATAATTTGATTTTCTCACCTCATCACTACATCTCTCCATTGGATTTCTATCCATTATTAGAGATTGCATTTTACTAGTAATGTTTTTGCCATCACAATGTGGAACTTCAATGTTTGCCTCAATCTGACCTACTTCCTTAATATAATGTCCACCTTCAACTGAATCTTTCGTAGAACCATCTTGTACATAGGTACCATTTGGTACTGGCATGCCAAGTAAGTCTAGAGGACAGTAAGGATCATCACTTGAGATTAAAGGATGATGTTCGGGGATACAAGATAACTCAGGCGAGTAATCTTCGGTGGCAATAACTTTATCAGCTTCTTCTTGTGAATGTATTTTATTTATATCCTCAAAAAAAAGGTCAAGCATTGATGTGCCCAAAGAGTTATTTCTAGCAAAGAATAAGAGTGAGGTATCAAATAAACAGAAATATAAAATATCATAACTCACAATCATCGATAAACAGGAAAAGAATATTTTACAAGTACCTTATAGGGACTATGGATTCATCATATAAGGTGGCATAGGATGATAAGGCATCATCAAATGTTGCAGGAGGAGAAGAATCAAAGGCAAGTGAATTCAAAGATGCTCCAACATACTTGTTGGTCCCTAAAGGAGGTAGACTATTGAGGCAGTTAAAGAAAGACTCATCCTGCATAAACATTTTAGAAATTAAAGCCTACATCTATTAGGGTTTAGGGAGAAAATCTACATGATAATAAAAAGAATGTACATTGAGTTAGCATGCAATGCAAGAAATACAAGAAACAAAGAAAATAAAGGTTGATAATATGCATTCATAGTGAATGGTGAAACAAACAAACCTCTTTTGCATCCATCTCCAAGAAGATTAAAGTTTGATATTACACTCTACTCTACTGAGTTTCTTCTTATTTATATACTAAAATAAAATAAGTCTCACGGTCAAATCATAACAAACTAATCCTAACTTAATTCCTAAAAAAAGAGTATTCACTTTATCTTATTTTATCCATTTGAAAAGAAAGAAAAAAAACAGACTTGAGAAAAAATAGCAACGGTGAATAAAGTTAGTACCTGGCACATTCTCATTCCTCTAAAAATTATTTTATAGTAAAAATATTTCCCAAATGCTTGAGTGTTAAATTTGAACATAGTAGAAATTTAATTTCTAATTAAATATCGTAATTTATCAACATCTACCAATCTATTTATCTATCTTCCATACTAATATATGCTCTTATAATGTCTATAAATTTTTCCATTCAAAATATTTAAGACGGTTAGTTTTTCCTCACTCTCTCCCTATAAAGACCCTATTCTAATTTTTAAACAATTTTAAGAGTGGTTCTAATTTTTAAAATAGCACGTTAAATAAAGTAAAATTTAAGAAGTAATTATTTATTAAAATTAAAAATAGTATTAAAAACTAGAGTAAATAAAAAATAATTTAAAAATATTTTGACAAAAGCTTATATATGATTTTCGTATCTTTTATGATAATGGAGTTTCTATATTTATAAAGTATTAGTTAGATGTCACTACCACTAAATCAATTGTAATTATGTAATAACTAATAAGTCACAATTATAGAAAAATAAAAAAAATTCAAAGTTTACACAAATTATTTATTTTATTAGGTAAATACAACATACAAAATGTTATGCACAATCGTACTGACATTCTTCATGACATGTTTATCAAAATTATCATAGAGCAATTAAACACATACAAACATGTTGCACCCTCAAATTTGCCCTCCCATTTTTAACACAATTTGGTTTTTTCAAGGAATATGGAGCTTCTAAAGTCTCAAGAGGATTTCATAGCCTCCCACATGTCTCAAAGGATCCTTATACCAAGTCTCAAGCTTTGGTTCGCGAGATTGCCCAATCAAATGCTTAAAAAGTCAACAGTCGATTAGTTTGGCCTAAAAGTCAACATACAGTCAAAAGTCAAGATTTTGGTCAACATCTTTCATTTGAAGTGACATTCATCATTTGATTAAGGGTTGATCATGATTCAGCAAGAAAAGTTCAGAAATCAACAAAACTCAAAGTTTCTAAATTAGGTTTTTAAACTAAAAGTCAACTGAACTTTGACTAGTCATAACTTTCACAGGCTTCATCAGAAAATTCTCAATCAAAGCTCATTTGAAAGGAAATTCAATTATCTACAACTTTGTGTCTCACATCACTTGGACAGAAATGCTTCATTTGATAGATATGGGCCAAGACATTACAGGTCCTTCTAGAAGTTCACAAAAAACTGTTTTTTGATAGAGCAAATATCATCAAGATAAATTCTCCAAATGCACAAAATGTTTCAAATTGGGTTGTATAAGACATCTTGAGCTTTCCAAAAAGTCCTAGAATACCTTCATGTGATCAAAATTGAGGGAGATATGAGCTGTACAAGTTGGGTGAATTTCAAGGGATGCACAAAAGCCTAATTGAGTAATTTTACACTTTTGAACCAATGGGCCTAAGTTTTGGATTTCAAGCACATATATGATCCATAAGAAGGCCTATAAAACCACTCTTATATTTTTGGCTTTTTTATTTCTATTTATTTGAGTTTTATTCATTTAAATTGCAAATAAATCAAGTAAAGTACCAAAAATAATGAATTAAATTATGAGGCTTTATTTTGGATCATATAAAAGCCCAAAAAACACCTAGAGAACCATTTAATTTCGTTGGTGTGGAGTTTATATTTTATTTTATTTATTTTTGATAAAATCAAATTGATGCATGATTTGATTTCTCTAAATTATAAAATCATCCTTGGGGCTCAAGCAAATCAAATATATTTAATTGGAAAAAGATCGAAACAAATATAGCAATATTTCATGTGATTTTCAATCAATTTGTTTTCAATCTTTTCTCTCACCCATCTCTTGATTTCTTTCCAAATCTCTTGCCCTAATTCTCACCATTATAAGTACACTAGCCATTCAACATTGAAGGACACGAAACCCTAGTCTCTCAAACACCTCTCAAATTTCCAAAAATCTCCTAAAGGCCAATTTTTGAATTCCTTGTTCTAGCCCCATTCCGAGCCAAACAATCCTTTCAATCATCTCTCAAGATAGCATAAAGTAAGAATGGATCATTGTTGAGGTCCCATAATGTGTAAAACGCATACATCATGTTCTTCATGTTCTTCCATGTTTAATTTTCGTATTGTGCATATTATTGTGTTGTGATGTGATTTAATCTTTCATTTGAGTTCCTGGTATGTTTTTAGGAAGGTTTGGATCGGTAGGATGAAGCTTTCACGTATAGAACGTGAATCAACATTACTAGGGCATAAACAAGCTTGCCTTTTGTTTTCATGTTTGCGTAAGGTTTCAGGAAAAATTGACACCACCATCGTGTCCAGGAGATGATTTTAAGTGGGTCTGGGCTCTCATCTTGATTGTTTAACGTTGTTCTTTTGAGTTCTTGATTTTGAAGAATTGCTACAAATTTTCGTAACTAAAATCGTGGTGCATTCGAGGCAGATTCGTAGCAAAAAGTGTGTGGAAGATGATGAATAATGATGTTGAATGTTTGATCGTGCGTGGCGCGACGTGAATGGTCAGTCAGTGAATCTGCTCTCTCTCTCTCTCATTGGCTTGTGTGTGGATACGCGGGCCCAACTTTGGTTTCCTTTGACTTTTCCAATTATGGGTTGTGCTTCCTATTTAATTCTCTTTGACCTTAAAATGAATGGTGCAACTGGGAAGGAAGGTGAACATATCACATAATGAACCTGAGTTCAATCCCTTGCTTTTCACTTATTTTTGGTTTGTTTTTTCTTCTCCCTTTTCCACATATTAATCTAATTAATTCATTAACTATCAAATAATTATCCAATTAATTTTCTATACCAATTAAATATTTAGAATTAGGTTTTAGGAAAATTATTAATTAATTTCTATTTTTAATTAGTGTAGTTAACTTTAATTTGATTTAGATTTAGTTTTTTAGTTAATTTCTTTTAAACCAAAAAACAATTATTTTTTATTAATCTCTTTTTAATTAATTTAACAAATAATTTAGTAATTAGTTAGTTAATATAGGATTTAATCTTAACTAATTAAATTTTGCACATAATTTAATAATTAGGTTAATTTAGTTTTAATAATGAATTAGTTTAGGCCTAGGTTTTCACTTAAAAATTCAAAATCCTATTTCTCCTAACCCTAAATTCTCCTCTCTCTCATCCTCCAAAACTTTCTCACTTTACGATTTATCTGCTATTTATTTATTCGCGCATCTTTTTTTCAATATAATTGTAACTGCTTCTAGTTTGTAATAGTAATTAGGATTTTAATTTCCTTACTTTTCCACATCCCCGTTTTTGGATATGTAATCCTCCATCCCGAAGCCCTATAATAGCGTAGATTTACTTTTCCGCACTTTTTTTCAATTTTTTTTCTCAACCAGTCGTCATGCATGTGAATCTGAATTATGCCAGACTGTATCAATAAACTACTCGAGGAGTACTTCTAAGGAGACAAATACTATGGTGCAAATCTACACGTTAGACTCGTATTTCTTTTAGGGAATCAAGGGTGTTTAAACAAACCTCTTCTTGTCACATTATTCCGAACTTCCTGTCCTCAAACAATCATCCCTTCATCTCTATATACTATTCCCGATCGCTCTTTAAGATCAAAACTCTTCAACAAAAATTAAAATTTCGGTCAAAATTTGGGAAGAACTCAATGTTTGGTTTTACAAATCATAACAAAAACATAAAAAGAAAAATGCAAGAGTAAATCCTCCTCCAGACTTGAACTAAACATTGGCCCAAATGTTTCAGAACAAGCCCGAGAGGGGTGACTCACAGAGGATAGTGCAACTCTAACTGCAGCTTCCTAGCATTCACCAGAAAGTCCCCCTTTTTATTTCCTGAATCAAAAAACAAGCAAACACAATAAGAAAACTAGGTTGTTAAAAGCATGGGTTGCCTCCCACGAAGCGCTTCGTTTAACGTCGCATGGCTCGACGATCCATTCCCCTTGTTAGGGTGGCATATATGACACAAAGAACACATCATCTTTTTTCTTTCTTTTGTTTGGTAGCAATCCCATGAACTTAAAGTATTGATGATGTTGCTTCCAAATCCATTTTAGCTTGATTTTATTGAACAAGGCATAAATGTCTTCCAGTACTTTGTCAGTTTCTTGTCTTTCATCTGCCTTGTTGTAAAAATAGTTTTTGGGGATACTCTCTTGTTGAAGATTTTCTTGTTGGGTGACCACATCTTCACAAATTGTTAAATTTGTGGTTTTATCCAAAACTCGATCATCTTCAAGTTTCCTTATTTCTTCTTCCCCATATTTCTTTTTTACCTCAAATTCTTCTATTCTTACTGCATCCTCTTCATCTGATATTATGCATTTTTCTTCTGGTTCCACATATTCTTCTTCCAACTCTAACTTTCTCCAAATAAACCTATCTGGATAAAAGTTAGCTTCCTTAAATTCATTCATAAGGATTCTTACCTCTCTCTTATATGCTTTAAAAATTTTAGTCGCCTCTTTCAAGGTGACTCCTGAATCAGGCGACCAAAATGCAGGAGATACAGGTGGCAATGTATCAAAACAATACATAGCTACAAAACTCAGACAATTTGTTAGTAGCAAAGTATAGAAGAATTCATGAAGCAAAAATAATCAGACTTTTTTCTTTTTTTTTATAATAAAATCAAATTCAAATAAACAAAAACTGAAAACAAAATTTTAGTTGACGAGCAACAAAATTTCAATTGAACTAAAATTAAAACTCTATATTTTGACAGTCCCCGTCAACGGCGCCAAAAACTTGATCGTTAAAATAACAAGTATACTATTTTGCCTCTGTAGTAATAATAGGGAAATTTCCCGAATGTCGATCTCAAGGACTGCACGTTAATATCGAGTTTAAATAATGGTTCAATTAAACAAAAACTATATTTGGAGTTTTGTTTGCAAATTGTGACTAAAAATAATTAAAATAAGTAGAAAAGTAAATTGGCTTTTTGACAAATATGAGTATTATGCTAGGGTAAAGTGTGTGATTGTTCCTGTAATAACCTTGGATTTAGATCTCTTCAACAAGTTCATAACCTTTAATTACCGCCCTTTAGATTATTTTCCCCTAAGTCCTTAGTGGGAAAACCTTTGAACATTCATCCTAAATCCTAAGTCCTTAGAGAATTATGATGAAATCAAGCCTTTATGTTATCAAGAGTTAACTGGTAACTATAGGGTATCCCTAGTCCTAGGTGATATCTACTATAGTCTAATCGTGCAAAAACCTTAACAACCGCTGTCCAGCTGGTTGTTAACCGTAAATCAATCTTGTTGGTCCGACAAAGAAAGCATAAAAACCTTGTACAATTAAATTAAATAAGAAAACAAATCTATTGATGAACTCAGGAATTCAAAATCATTACAGAATCAAATCAGGGACACCCCCTAGCATTAGGGTTTAGTTACTCATATTGTTCAAAGAAAACAAAATATAAAATAGATACATTACCAGAATTGAGATGAAAGTTGATCTTCGACCGCTTCCGTTCATGAAGACCTTCTTCTTTCCCAAACCCTTGTTTTCTCCAATCTTCAATCGTGTCTTCTCCTTGCCAAAAAGTCCTCTAATTCATCGTTAAAACTCTTCTAAATAGTGCAGACTCACTTAGGTTGGTTGGAAGTACCCAAAATGCCCCTTTGGGTCAACACTTAATAAAAAATCACAAAAATCAGCAAAATCAGCGTTTTAGCCAACACTGCCCGTGTCAGGCAACCAGGGTGGCCGTGTTGGCCCTCTGAACTTAAATTTTCGAAATCACTCCCAGCACTGCTGACACGGGTTCCCGTGTTAGGTAACACGGGTCGTGCCAGTCCTTAACTTCAGAATTTGGCTTTTGAGTTCTTCAGCAAAGTTGTAGCCCTTTTCGTTAGCGAAATTTTGCCACCGGAGCCGCGTCATTCCGAGTTACGAAGCTCTAGTTATGATCAAAATACTGCACGCATGTCACGATGAGAAACATGCTGAAAATTTCCAGATCTCACACTTGCTAACACGAGCCGTGTCAGCCCCGTGACTTTCATCTCTTTTGCATTTTCTTGGCCACGCTTTATCCTAACACGGCCAGTTTCAGGTGACACAAGTGGTCGTGTTAGACCTCATGTAGCTTGATTTTTCACTTCCTTCGAAACTCCCTTTTTGTACTTTTGCGCATTGATTTGTCTCGATTTATTCCTTTAAGCTTGCAAACAGTAAAATACACAACCAAAGCATAAAATGTAGAAGAATGAAGTAAAACACTTGACAAACCAAAGACGACTAAAATCAACGGTAAATAAACGTGTAAAAACCACTGATCAGGGATACCTTAGCAAATGTTGTCTTTGAGTTAAATCATCATAGTCCCTCCGATTTAAAGATCGCGGTCCCTTCGATGTTGCCTACGATATTAATGATCTTGTCTCTCGATTAAACGATGATAGTCCCTTTGAATGCTAAGGTATCCTTACTTGTTGCCTTTTATGACTATTCACATCCAATGCTTAGGACTTCATACCCTCTTTATGGTATGGATAGCCCCTATGACTATTCGATGACCCTTTACATCCAATGAAAGGACTTCCCACTAACTAATGGTGTGGATAGCCCATTTCCCTAAATGAAAGAATTTAAGAACAAGATAGACCTTACAAACTTAGGGTAGGTAGTTCCTAATTGCTTGCTCACAACAAAACTTCAAATTACTCTTCACACCTTATATTTCAAGACTTCTTCAAAGACTACACCTTGTATACATTCCCACGAGAATCATTACAAAGTTAAAGATCTTTTACTAAAAACGTTTTTCTAAACACACACCGCACTTTCAAACAATTCAAAACATATCAAAGTGAGCTAAGCAATTAAGAGCTCATGGATAACCATGGATAAAAAGGGTTCTTACACCTTCCCTTTGTATAACCTACCCCCCAAACTCAATCTCTTTCAAAAAGGTCTTTCTTGTTCTTTTTGCCTTTCCTAATTCGATAAAATAAAAGTTGGTGGCAACTCTAGCTATCCGCACATTTAAAAAATTCAGTTCTCCCACCGTGTTACAGAACTGGCGACTTTGTTGGGGATTTCTTAAAAAGAGGGGTTACCTTACAGTTTAGTTCACTTTAATATTTGCTTGTTTGTAGTTGATTGCTTTACTTTTCAAGGTTGTTTTGGGCGTTGAATGGAAGATGAATCCTATTGGGGAACCAAGTCTCTGTTGGATTTTGGATTTTGGATTTTTTAAAAAAGAGGGATTACTTTTCAAGGTTGTTTTGGATTTTTTATTACCGCTTGGGGATGAAAGTAATTTGAAGGATCTTGATCTTGATGTGCCCTGACTGGAGATAAGAGAGGTGGATAACCTTCCGATGTACTATTTGACCAAATTTCAGCTGCGAGTGTTAACTCTACTAGAGATAGTGAGTTTGAATAAACCATGCTGGAGAAGAGGATTGTATCAAGGAACTTGCAGTGTTGGAGACGTACACTCCATTGGGGAACCAGGTCTCTGTTGGGAAGAGATTATTGGAAGATAACTTCTCGAGGAGTACTCCATGGAGATATTTTATGAGAACAACTCTGTGGGGAATATTCCCAGAGGTTTCAAACTTTCATTGCCCCGTGTCTTCAAGTATTTCGTCACTTGCTGTTGGAAAACATTTTCTTGACCATATATGGTCATTCGCTTGTGGGAGCCTACCTGCCCCTGGATTCAATAACCTGGTATGCATGATACTTGAGATTACGGGAACTAGAACTTCGCATGAGAGACTGATACTGACATCATGTGATAATGGTAGCTAAACAGCTCTTGCTGAAATTTGTGACTAATGCAACATGCCCCCAGTGGTGGCCTAGCCTTTCTGGTGGTTCAACGTCTTTGAGAGGTTCTATGAATTGTGACCAGATTTCCCCTGGTAGCTGGGGTGATAATGTGTCATGCCCCTTGTATATACAAGATTTTTAGCTGACAGAGTCAAGCGTAGGAAATATTTCTGCTTTTGATGCGCTTTTGAAGCGACTTTGTTTGTCGGGAGGACTTTCTGAGTTTTGTGCTATCACAAGCAACCTGCCCCAGTATCATGAGTTTAGGAACGATGCCCCTGATTGATCAACACTTCTGAGAGAGTCTTCGAGTTTTGACTTGATTGCCCCAGATTGACTGAACTATTACTCAACAGAGTATCCAACTGCTTTTGTGCCCCTGAGGATGATCAGAATTTGAGATATTCTCGCTCGAACTCAACAGAGTTCTGAAGACAACTTGTCCCTTGAAAGGATTAAAATTTTCATCTATAGTTCATGATGGAAGCTTTCCGGGTGTCAAGTACTTGTTCATATGCAAAGAATGTTTATTATGAGAAACATAATTCTAATGCAAAGTTCATGTTTGTCTTGAAGTTTAAAAAGGAAATTTTTGAAAGGATGTCAAAACATCGATTTTTTATGAAAGGTGGTGCGATACCAACTCAAGCGTTTAGCAAAACTCCTAGGAGTCAGTTTACCGTATTCTCGTTACACTATGCTTTCGAATTAACCCTGCCTCAATTAGGACTTTTGAGGGTTGTAACGTGGCCAAGTTCACGGTTTTAGAAAAAGAAGGATTTTAGGCTCGAAATTTTATTGTTGGCCACCCCCTTCGTGATGTTCTTCAACCTAAGTTCAGTTGACTCGATGCGTGTATTCGTCCTTCAAGAGGATCTTAAGACGATTGAGGAATCGATGAGGTGTTTAGACATGGCAGTCACTCTCCCTTTTGCATTTGGTGTCTGATCACACGATTTTGTTCTTTGACTTGATTGTTTCACGACCTCGTCCTTTTGCTTTTGCCTGGACAAATTCTTTTGAATTCTGATTTTGACGTCCAGCGGGATGCCCTAACTTTTGCCTAAGTCACTTGTTTTCAAGTTTGTTGACTTAGCAGGCTTTCAGTTTTCTTTTCTTTTTTTTCAATTCATACCTTTTTTTTAACAAGCCGTATGATCCTGAGACGTCTTCAATTTGTTGGAAAGGTTGTGACTGCCTCGTTTATTGGTTGACGAGGGATAGCCGTTGTGGTATCGTCATATTTTGACCTCCAAATGTGAGGGATTACCATTGCGGTTTCAACTTTCCTCAACCTTTTGAAGGATAACCATTGTTGTATCCTTAGATGCGTGTTCCTGATAAATTTTGAACGCTCAATCAGGTTAACTGAACACTACCCTGCCCCTGGGTTAAATGTGAGGGTTTTTTCGTATAGAAAAGAAACTCCTACTTCAAGGCTCAAAGGGGTTGACAAGGGAATAACTTCCTTATATCTCCAGTGTTTGGGGATTTGAAACAATGCATGTACATCATCAACAGGGTTTTACTCGAAAGCACACCATTTGAGATTATGGGTATTATATGTTCGTCATTCTCCCTTCAGAGTCATCATGCTTTATCACCGAGAGTTTGGTATCACAAGCAAAGAAAAACATATTAGAGCGAGAGCGAATGAATTTTTCCAAGACAAACATATTCAATGCATCATTATTATAGTTCAAAAACAAACAAGTATTGTATATAAACAGTATTGAACAAAAACAAGAAAGATTACGCATGAAAATGCATGAGAAATTACGAATTGCTAACATTGAGGAGATTTTCTCCGTATGGACTTATTGCTTCAGAAGGTCCATTGAGTCGAAAGAGAACTTCAAATCTGGCTTGTAGGTGTGAATATGATAGTCTTTTCATCAATCAGGTCTTGAACCTTGTCTCGGACCGGCTGACAATTATCGATCGACTGAGCAAGTGCCCCAGAGTGGAAACCAAACCAAATGTTTGTATCTGAAACTGCATATTACTTCTAGGGAGAGGGTTCCGACGAAGCCACAGAGGAATTTTGAGTACCCAGCTTTAGATATTTGAGGAAGAATATGAGAAACTCTTTGTCTGGAAACATGTTATGCAATGGTATGTATGTAAATGCGTATGCAATGTTTTCAAGAATCTTTATGGAATTTAGTTTGCAACATTGAAATGTAGTTGCAGCTTTGTTGAAGAACTTCGTCTTCCATTTTTGAACGTCCTTCTTTAAGAATCAAAGCTCACCATATCTAGTGGGTCATAGCCTCTGATTCAGGGAACTGTACTTTCGAGTTTGAAGGCATCTGGCTAGAGGAAAATAAATCCTCTTGCCCCTTGATAGGAAATTGGCTTTTGATAATCCTTCCCTAATAGCACTTGAAATGTGCGCCCTAAATTCATAAGATCCTTGAAAAAGGTTAGTCAATATGCTATGTTATGATGTCATGATATCCTGCATTAAGTACAAGGTGGCGAGGACGAGTAAGTTCTACAAGTAGTTCAAACCAAAATCCTGGAAATCAAATTGTTAGGGTATAAATAAATTCTGCAAGGAAACCAAACGGTTAGGGTATAAACAAATCCTGCAAGGAAACCAACCGATTAGGGTATAAACAAATCATGCAAGGAAACTAAATTGTTACGGTATAAACAAATCCTGCAAGGAAACCAAACGGTTAGGGTATAAACAAATCCTGCAAGGAAACCAAACGGTTAGATAACAATCAAGTCACACAAGTGTCCTTAATTTCAAAGGCTTGCATGAAGTCCATAGGTAAGTACCCTCCCCACTGAATTTTAGTTGGCTCAACATGTCGTAGATAAAGATCGGGTTCTAGGGAGCTCATATCATTAACCTTTCTCGAAGGCACTATTTCAGTTCAGCAATCGAATCACCGACCGAAAACGTCCTGAAAGTCCAGTCCATATGAGTGTAGCTTCGAGTATCAACCAACTTCAGTCGGAACCAAAGCCAGCCATCTCGCTACTTTCTAAAAGGCCAAAGTCAAGTTCAACTAGGGTTCTAAGGGCAAATTAGTGCTTAGTGACACTCAAGTCAGATCCCAAGGAACATCAGGACAAACCAAAGTGTCGCACTAACGATGGCTACCATATCAACCATAGCGGTATACGCCGTACAGTCTCCTTGGTCTCTTGCCATATACCTAGGGTATCTCGAGATTCGAGTTAGAATCTTTCACACAGAAACAATACCAAACAATACCCTTTAAAAAAATAAAGCAAACAAACAAAACAATGGTGATCTAAGCCTAAGGTAAACCCCTCTTTAAAATAGTCCACAGCATAGTCGCCAGTTCTGTAACTCGGTGGTTTGAAATGACCTTTAAAATGTCGCGGTTAAGCAAGAGTCGCCACCGACTTTTATTTTATCCAATATCTTGGAAGGTAAAAAAGAACAGAAAAAAGACTTTTTTTTAAATAAACGGGCTCGGGGGGTAAGTTATGAAAAGGGAAGGTATAAGCACCATTTTCATCCGTAGTTATATACGGGCTCTTAATTTGCTTAGCTCATTTTGTTTGTTTGCTTAAAAAGAGTGTGAGGTGTGTTTAGAAAAAGATTTTGAAAAGGACTTTAACTTGTAATGAAAGTGTAGCCTTTATTTTTGAAAGAAAGTGATATAAAAAGCTTTTTTATTTGTTTTTTATTGAGCAAGCAAATTAACAATAATTTACCCTAAATTTTGGTCTTTTCTATTTTTTTTACTTTCTTTTCTATTGAAGTATTAAAATAACATACGCCATCATCAAATTTGTGAAGTACTAGGATTTTAAAATGACACAGACCAGTATTAAAATTCTGAGGTAATTAATGTTATATCTTAAAAAAATGGAACTTCTTTTAAACAATTCAGTACAAGATCTTCCATTGTTAAATAAGCATTGGTCTGTCACATACAAATGAACAGAGAGATCAATAATGAACATCAAAAACAAAAAATCAACATATCAAATCTTGATTTTGTAATGCTTTTGTTTCTTCAAACTAAGATTTTGTTTCAGCCTCATAATCTATCCTTTCTACCATGTATATTCTCACATCCTCGACAGTTACAGCTTGGGGAGCAACGGTCCACACGCCTCAATATATTTGAATCTTTTATCTTTAGAAGGATACACCGCAATTCTGTCCCCAAAAAAAGAATTTCAACTATAATTATTTTTTGAAAAAAAACTTGGTCATATAAACACATTTCTGGATAATCTAAATGCCAAAACCAGTATACATAAAGAAAAAGTAGTAAAAATTGTTCATTACTCTTAGTAGTTTATCTCATGTAGAAACAACAGGCCATCCGAGTAATCAACACGCCGCCGCAGTTGTTTCCCGGTCGGGCGAAAAAGACCGCCTTTACCTAGCTCCTTAGCATCACAACAAATCTTTTCAAGCAATACAACAATACAATGAAATTCTTCCCAGAAAGTTCGAATTATAGATCAATAAGGCTCATATTATATAATCAGCTTAATTATAAAAGCTGAAACAAAAAAACACTTAAAAAGCCCTTGTCATGGAAATTTTCAGCGCCACTTCCATTTAATTGAAAACGAACATAGAGAACTCAAAGAGTAACAGCGAAATCAAATCAGAGCAAATAGCGAAAACAGATCGACCACAGTGGGAGTCGAACCCACGACCTTTTGATCCGAAGTCAAACGCGCTAATCCACTGCGCTATGCGGTCTTTTGTTGAGTGACTTGCATATTTTGGTGACTGGTAGCCATGGGTTCATTCATGGCAAGTAAAATTAAGCGCAGAACTATAAATATAGAAAGTGAAAAATGAAATATTACGTGAGGGGGTGGTGGCAATGTTTAAAGAGGATTAAAAGCTTGGCTTAAGGGGAAATCATAGCTTTGATGAAGGTTGGTTCAGGTTGAAGCGGTGTCCATAAATGAATATGGAGAATGTTTTAGAAAGATGATTGATTTGATGAAGACTTTATTATGACCCATTCTTGTATTAATCATAAGCGTCTTTTCAATAATTAAATAATTAAATGTCTAATAAATTTAAGATTTAAATAATATTTTTATCTTTGTAAATATGAGTGTTTTTTATTTTAATTTTAAAATGTTTTTGTTTGGTGGAGTTTTTAACTATATATTTTTTTAATATTAGTTTTTTTGACGTTAAATTTATGTTAAAAAAATGATGCGGCTAACATTGATAATTGATAATGTGAAATTATTTTTTTATTTTTTTCTTCTCACACTCTATAATTATGTGAAAATTATTGTTTGATGATTTTAAAAATGAGAACTAAATTCAAAATGGAAAGTATATTCCAACTCCTCCTTCTTTTTATTCCTATGCTCAAATCAGTCTTCTTACGAATTGCTTTTCATTTTTGTAGGGTGAGACATGACTACGTTTTCGGTTGGAAACTCTCTTCTGTTTCAAATTTCAGTATGTTGTTGCAATAGATCAATGAGAAAGTACATTTTGAATTTCACTTAAAACCCAAAAGGAGAGACGACAAGCGGCACGTTTGAGCAGGGTAATGTTCAATGTTGATTGTTCATATGTTAATGGTAATTCGGGAGTAATGTTTCAGTATTTATCTGATTTTGTTCATTGTTCAACATTCATAGGCATGGTCAAGTTGCAAGATGTTCGTGTGGGATGATGAACTTGAACGCAACATATCAAGTAAACCCATAAATTCAAGCGGTTGTAATTTCTCAAAGGTTGTGAAGAATTTAGATTGCATTATTAAAGATCTTGAGTCTAGGAAAAAAGAGAAGATGAAAATGAAGTTGGAAAATGAAAGTAAAAGACTTAACATGTTTAAGTTTTTGTTCATTGTATCAAGGAGTTTCTCAATTGCCTATCAAAACTGGTGTTGATTGTAATTTTAATGGTTATGCAGTTTTTTGGTTTTCGCCCCTCTAACAAGGACAATCATTGACCTTCGTCCTTGTACTGGTTAATTAATGAATGCATATCAAGTTTTGAATTTTATGATTTTTCGTCCATGTAAGTGTTTGATTTTTTGTTTTGTTTTTGATCCACGTGTCTTAATGAACTAAAATAAAGATTTGCATAAAATGATAACGTATTACATAACCAAAATAGATATAGCCCAAAAGGCGTATGAACTTGTCACAAAATACAAATTTATGTTATGTCTTAAGATACAACAAAATTAATCATAACTAACTCATAAAATTTGGTTCATGTCTACAAAGTCAAAAGGCGTAACAAGGTCTCAAAATACATCATAACTAAATCATAATTAAAATTTACTAAGATGTTTAATGTCTACAACTCTAAAGGTTGTGTTGGATCACTTCCTTCTCCCTTGATTTTTAATGCATTTAATAGCCATTTCTTTATCACTTCTCCTCAACTCTAATTTCCTTACAATTTTTGGTTCGGTTATCTTTTTATGTGTAACACAAACATTAAAACATTAGAATAACATTTTGATATAATAATTGTAAGAGCTCAACTAGTTTAAGAAGCCCAGCTAATTTAAGAGATGTATGATGCATAAATAACCACCTCAGGTACATCATGTTAAACTGTTGGAACAAGTGCGGACAAAATCTAATCAGATGCAGAAAGAGTTATACCAGAGTCATGTGCATCAGCCGGAACATGTGTACTTTGAGCATTTGAAACATGTGCAGTTAGAGCAGTTGGAACATGAGTAGTTTGTGATGTGACATGATTCACATTTGGTTGTGATTGTGTTGCCTCAAATGTTGTTGTAAGATTTGTATCAAGCATTTCAAACTCGGTTTAAGAAATTATAGATTAAGGTTGTTCTTATGTTGCAGTTTTCTTCGGAAAATTAATATGTCATCAATAACAATAATAAGTTATTCACATTATGGTCACAATTAAATACCTTTCTTTTTTGAACTTCAGGGTCAACCGTGTAACTAGTATAGTTTCTTGCATTATGGTCATGTATGCTACATCTTATGCAATAATAAGTTGTTTGTGACCTTCCCTTATTAGGGTTTTCATCAGACTCCCTCCTCCTCAATTTATTTGGCCTTCTAAGTCCTCTTTCATATGTTGGAGGTAACATCTCTTCAGTGTAAACTTCTGACCATATTCTTGTCCATTAATAGGACTTACATTATAACTATAGCATGCCACATAAGTTTTCTTGGAATAACAATCATCCACAAAATCTTCAAGACATTGGTTCCTAAACCCCTAATGCAGATATTGCATGTCTATAAGGGATCCCTACTATTTCCCAAAAATTACAAGTACATGTTTTTTTGAAGTGTCAACAATGAAACTATGTCGGGTATGCACTTGTTCAACTTGCCATATTGTTTCATCACACCATGATGGATTTTTTCTCAAAACCTTGCATCATTAATCTTTCAATTGTTCCATTAATTTACCCTCATTAACTCTGCAGAGTATCTCCACATCTTGTAGTATTGTTTGGTCGCATCGCCTTCAACCAAAGTTTTGGCAATTTGTTTGGTGTTCCATGCCATGTTCATATTTATCCCAACATTATAATTACTCCTAATACCAAAAAAAAATATCATGAATTTTAACACCATCAGAAGATGTCGTCGTAGTTGTCATAGTCTTAGCAACCCACTTGGAATTGGCAAAAATATTATTCAATATCCTACCACACGTACCAACTCATCTCTTAGTTATATACATGTTCTTATTCCCAACTTTACTTCCAACTGTCAAAAAATTACATTTTCCCTTGCAAATTATTCGTACTCTAACTTTGTCATTTTTCATATACTTTATCTCGCTCCTATTTAACACTGACTATTCAGCAATTTCATCTTTAAATTCATCTAATGATCCAAACTTCATCCCACTTTAAACTAGTAATACTTGTCCAAATCCTCCATCTTAAACCTAGGATACTTCCATTCCTTCTTTTGATCTAAGGCATCAAGGTCACTACTACCAAGCTCATCACTAGCATAGTTATTGGCCATCTCAATTGTACACCCCACTAGATGAACCTATATTATCAACATAAATTGGTAATTTCTTTGGAGTGTGCATGTGCTTCCTTGCTACAAGTTTTACCCTGCTTATTTTGCCCTCGACCTCAGCTTATTTATGAATTGAATCAAACAGTCATCCAACCCAAGATCCATTTTATCCTCATTATCATCAAATGATATCCATCACACTCAAAGTCATTATCATCACTACCATCATGTTCATCTTATTCAACATTATTTCCAACATCATTTTCTTCAACATTATTTCTAACATCAGTTACTTCATATAATTCAGCATTATTTCCAACATCAGCTACTTCATCTTCTTCAACATTATTCCCAACATCAATTACTTTATCTTCTTAAACTTTAAACACATCCATTCCTTTAAAATTATGCTCAACATATACGTGCGCAATACATTTCATTTCAACTATATATTTATAAACCTCGTCAATATCACTATCACTAACCATTTTATTGTACTTGTTCCCAAAATTGTTATACCACCATAACCAATATTTGGAATGATCAAGATGAATAATCTATTTCACATTACCAGTAGCTTCAAAGAAGTTTCACCTATCAAGATCAATGTCTACTACATGTTCTTGCCCTCTTTATAATATACTACATAATCCCTAACAAAGTTACACCCATAATGAAAATTCAAACTAAAACTCATCCCTGGAAATTTCAAGAACACACAACGAAAAGAACCAACTCTTATGATTTGAATTATAAAAAATATAGAACTTGGTTAATCAAAGAATATTTTTCTTGAACTGTTCGTCTTCCTCAATCGCATTCGTGAATCGTATACCACATTCGAATGATACTGTAACACCTCATACATATATGTCTAGAATAATACGTACATGGCATTAATTTTGGTATTGAAAATATAACATAAGTGTCTAAGTGATATCACAAATCCAACTACGATACAAAATATACAACTATAATACATGAATAATACATTTGATATCCCCGAAATATTATAAGATCATAAAAGCACAACAAAAATAAAACATTTGAAAGATCATTGCGTTCGGCTCATCATCTTACTCTTACCTTTATCCTGCCTCGAAGGACTTCAAACAACACCATGAGTGGGGTGAGATTACTAAATCTCACTGAGATCTAAACTACATCATAGAATCCACTCGGTTCTTCAAGGTGTACTAGTTCACTAACATAATAACTATCTATCTCGCATACCACATGGTTGTACAAGCTACCGATACGAGATCCAACGATCCCTGTGAAATCAAGCTTCCACACTTGTTTTGATGAAGACAAACAACTATTTCAAAAAGTGGAATGGCTCAAGACATCTAGCACATCAAGTTTTAAAAGCACTTTCAAGTCTTGAAAAAATTCCTATGAATGATCAAATTATTAAAGGTATAGCATTTAACTCTCAAAATATGCATACAATTGTTCAAATATATTTGGTCATATCATAAATTGCATTGGTTTTTATTGATTTCAAAAGGTACAAAAAATGGCTCTTTTAAAAGGAAGATTTTGGCTACTGGTGCTGCTGTAACCGGGTAGCAGCCATGCTGTAACCAGTTACAGCATGAAAAATTCAAATCTTTTTGGAACGTTGCTTTGTGTAACCGGGTAACAGCCATGCTGTAACCAGTTGCACACGAAACAGTAGCAAAAATTATGTTTGCTCTTATTTGAAATCCTAACACCTTTTTGTTTTAAACCATTGCACTCACTCATGGTTTATACCTTTTTGAAGAGGTATTATGCTAGTATAAAAACCTTTGTTTTTCAGATTTCTAATCACCTTTTCCAATAATTATTTTCAAATTTCTAAATTCATCATCTTTCAATATTTTCAAAGTGTTCTAACCAGAATTTTCAAGTGGATTTTTCTGCATTGTTTCTTCATCATAACATAAGAAAAATTCACATCATTTCTTGAACACTTGTTGTATATCCTTGAGAAATTTGTTTGTTTGGAAAAGAAGATCAATCAAGTGATTGATATATTGTTCAAACTTCAAAAACTCTCGTAATAATTCAAACATATTGTTGTTTACTTACTATCCAGGATTGTTGGAAGTAAGTGTGTGCATTGAAGAGGATTGTTCTTCTTGCACTTAGTATTGAAGATCTTAAAGGTTTTAAGAGCCTTTGATCTTTCTATAGGTTAGATAGTAAAGAATCACATTTGGTGTGGATAGGCTTGTACAATCATTCTAACTATAGTGAAATCTCTTTCGTGTTGAAAGGGGACTGGAGTACTCTCGGATTGTGAGGGGAACCAGTATATATCGTTGTGTCGTTTATTTTTCTGCATTTTACTCTTTCCATAACCTTACAATAAACCAGAAAAATAATCCACATATCTAAAAAAAACGATATAAATCTTAAGAACCTAATTCACCCCCCTCTTAGGCGCACTTCATAATTACATCATATATTTTTATTGAACTGTTCGTCTTCCTCAATCGCATTCGTGAATCGTATACCATATTTGAATGATATTGTAACACCTCATACATATATGTCTAGAATAATACGTCCATGGCATTAATTTTGGTACTGGAAAATATAACATAAGTGTCTAAGTGATATCACAAATCCAACTACGATACAAAATATACAACTATAATACATGAATAATACATTTGATATCCCCGAAATATTATAAGATCTTAAAATCACAACAAAAATAAAACATTTGAAAGATCATCGTGTTCGGCTCATCATCTTACTCTTACCTTTATCCTGCCTCGAAGGACTTCAAACAACACCATGAGCGGGATGAGATTACTAAATCTCACTGAGATCTAAACTACATCATAGAATCCACTCGGCTCTTCAAGGTGTATTAGTTCACTAACATAATAAATATTTATCTCGCACACCACATGGTTGTACAAGCTACCGATACGAGATCCAACGATCCTAACATAAGCATAAATTCCACCAAACGATCTTACACTATGCTTAGGATACCTCAGGATTCTTATAGAAATGTGAATGTTTTTCCCCGACCAATACTTGTTCATTGAGTGATATTCAGGTCACAGAGCATTTACTAATCGAGGCGAAATATTTCCTTGGCCAATACTCGTTATTCAAGTGGGATTTGGGTCATGAAATTCCCTCATGAAGTGAAAAGTCTTTCCCCGACCAATAACTCCAAATTTGAGTTAGGATTCAGGTCACTGACTCTCTTCATGAAGTGTAAATTCTTTCCAGGGCCAATACTCATCTCTCAAGTGGGATTCGGGACACGGGCACACTTCATCACGCTAGATTATATTTGCCCTGCCAATAACCATCACTCGAATGAGATTCGAGCCAAGAATATTCTAATAGGCTATTTGTAATAACTTTCCCATGCCAATACTCATCTCTTGAGTGGGATTCAATTCCTGATGGTTCACTAGCCATACTTTGTCCTTCCCTAGTCGCAAATGTAACACCCCAAATCTACCCCAAGCATTTATGCAGAAAATATCAGAGTATAAAAATTCTCAACAGGATCAGGATGTCACACATTCAACATAAACATAAACCTGTCATGCTTTTTAAACAAATACATAACACTATCAGGAATGGAGTGAACAAAACTCATAACATATATCTCAACTTTTGAATAACATAGTATTCATAGCATAACCCAAACTTAGGTTCGACATGCAACAGATTCACAATGATTCAACAATTCAGATATAACATCTTTTAAATCATAAAAAGGAACAATACAAACAAATCCTCAAATACATCATAAGGTTCAATAAGCAAATAACAACATCAAGCAAGTGTTCATTTCCCCCCAAGTGCTACGTATCAGAGCAATGACACCCAAAACTCGACTATAAGCGGAAACAGCTACTCCTCTGAATTACCTGCACGTTACCCACGTGGAGGCAACATTCAAACAGAAAGGGTGAGATATCAAACTATATAAATAGGATTATGATAAATCATATATTAGGTAAGGAATATAAATAAATCACCGTTTCACACAACATCAACATAAATAACACAAAGAACATCACTAAAGAATAGTCTTGATATCAACACATCGGCGTCTTCAACAAATCAACACATAAGCATCACAATGCATAGACAACAACTTCAACCAACAACAACTAACAAAGACTCGAATGCGACTCAACTATGCATATGCATGTGGTACCATTGGAGTAAAACTCCCAACTTAGAACATTGCCAGTAATTCCGAGGCATAAGGCAAAGCCTTCAACACGGTCACATATCAACATCACACCGTTCAACTTTATGTTATGCTATGCTATGCGGAAATATACAACGACCACAATTCGACAACGAAACAACGACATATCAACAACACAACCACGGTCACATATCAACATCACACCGTTCCACTTTAGCCAAAGGCTCACAACACAACTTATCAATTCATAGCGTTATATACACAATATCAAAATTTGCTATAATTCACACTATGAGGCTATTCACATAAGAATGCCCAAAATAATCATATTGGAAATCACAACATTAATCGCAACAAAAACATCCAAAACAAAATCACAAATTGCGACCAATTCGCAAAATAATCACAATATGCCAATATATTAAATAAGCCAAAACAACTTCCAAATTAACGTCTAACTCAATTAGAGATAACTTTAATTATCAAAACAACATCATTGACATCTCAATATATTATTCTCAACGTAAATGTTCAACCAAAACACATTTACGGTCAAATTCTCAAGATATCGCAACTTACCGATAAACCGAATAATTAATCTAAGTCTAAGTATTTTCTAACCAACTAGACTTATTGAAATTAATTCTACTATTAATTAAATTAACCAATTAATAATCATATTATATAAATTCCAATTCAATATTCTATTTTCAATTTATTATTTCATTTTCTATTACAAACCAAACATTTAATGTAAAGGATACTCAAATCCACACAATTTCGGTCGGTTCGTAAAATAGCACAATTTCAACAAAATATCACTACCACATTAACCTACTAATTAAACTTAGCTACCATATAAATTTTCATCAAATTCCGGACAACTAATTTATACCGCTTAATACAGATATCTCAGTCAAACGGGATTGTTTTGAATTACACTTTGTTAAGCTTCCACTGTTTTCAATTAATTTTCATCTCACAACTATGGTTCATTCCTATTTATAATATACCAATGTATATATATATATATATATATTCTTAAGTAACAGTATGGAAGCAATAAGCAAACAAAATATAGAAACGTTGAAATGGCTGGAAACAAAAAAATAAGATCACAACACACACCATTAGATAGCAATGGAAGAAATATAATAATATGACAATGTGGGGTAGTCTATTCCATTATATATGACATTATCTATGCTTCCTAATTATTAGTATAGAAACATGGAACTAACAGGCACATAGTACAGCAAAACAAAATAATAGAAATACAATTGGAACAGTATGAAACAGAGGTGAAAACCAACTACAACACACCATGAAAATGACATAAAAAGCTGTCCAACGTCATGTTTCTCTTGCCGGACAGCAAGACTCACCTAGACCATCACATTTTCCTTCGTTTTTCCTCGTTTCCGGTCACGCATATGATTTCATATTTATTTCTAATTCAATTTTTATGAACAGCAACTTTACGAAAATGAATTGAAATTTCACAAACAATAGAAAACATAATTTAACACCACACAATGACAATCTATACCATAACCCACATACAATCCATCATATTCCCATTTAGGTAGTAAGAATCCCCCCTTACCTTGGATTGAATGCAGCTTTAAAGAAAATCAATGGAAGATTTGGTAGAAATAGCACTTGAGAACAACACCCCTTGGCCTCCTTCTTCTCCTCTACACAACCCTAGCCTTTCTTTCTTTTCCTCTTTCTCTGTTACTTCACAACTTCAATTTCCACCAATGCCAAATGAGACCCCTCTTAGTTACTAAACCACCAAATGGGCCTAATAAAATTATACACCTTAATACATAGTAACACCACTATTTAAGCCCAATATCATTTCTACACTTAATATAAAAATAATACTTCCACTTAAATTCCATTAAAATAAAATCCAATTATTATAATATACCGATTTATCACTCAATGTCTCATATTTACGATCTAATCTTAATTACTCGAAAAATTCCCAAAATGCTAAACATTAACTCATTAATATTTTTAATACTAAAAATATTAAAATCTTCGATTAAATATCAATCTGCTATCCCGAACTAATAACGACTAAATCGTCCCAAAATGCGAAAATTTCAATAAACATCTCAATAAATAAATAATATTATTCTTAATATTATTCTTCCGACTATCCGACTAAAATCCGATTTTAACTTAATAAATCCAAATACGTCTCTTAAAATAATACCGACCATCCAAATTCGACTAAATCTAATATTTAAATCCTTTAATAATTTAATTAACCAATTAATTAAATTCGGGGCGTTACAGCAAATATCTATAGTTATAACTCGGGTCTCAGACAGTATTCGACTTCCCGCTCACAGTAACCAGTCATAGGCCTTAGTGTGGGCATCCTCACTACTAGCCTATCTTTTACCTTTCGAAACATAATGTTCCTTTCACACAACAAGGAGGGTGTGCCCTTGTGCTCAAACGTTACAACACTTTATAATTTGATTCACTTAAAGGTTCCTCACCTTTTGATTTCATTAATAATCTAATCAACTAGGAGAAACCTTATTTGTATTTGTTGTGAAAAACGATACCAATAACAAAGTATAATAGGGAATTAGGGAAGAGAATAAGAACACAAGAATTGGTTATAACTGCTATTCTTTCACTTTCTCTTAAAACAAGATTACAAGTTTACAAGAATAACAAATAACCTCTCTCACCCAAATTAGGATTTGCAGCTTAGCAATGATGAGAGACTAGTATGCTATTTATAATAAAACCTAACATACTAACTAATGGGCTTTTTCAGCAAGGCCCATTACACAAGCCAACTTAATAAACAAGCTAACTTAACAAATTAGGGTTTAAACACTAAAACCTAATTTAACATGCTAACAACCCTAGCATCTTCGACATCTGCATGCTAGACCCATCTTCGACTACAGCATGCACACTTCGACACCAGCATGTGAACAATCCTTCGACTTCATGCTTAACTCTGTCGAACTGTCGAACCAAGAAGCTACCTTTCGACAATACTAGAGTTCGATCCAATATCTCACAAATCTCCACCTTGGACCTAACTCTACAACGTCAAGGAACAGACTAGCTTTCTTCATGCAGCTTTATCAACTGCATACAGTGGAAAAACTTGCAACTCGGCAATGTCTTGGTGATCATATCAGCAGCATTGTCTTCAGTCGAAACCTTCAGCACTTGGACTTCTCCACGCTCGATTACTCCTCTGACGAAATGCAGCCTCACATCAATGTGCTTAGTTCGCTCATGATAGGCTGAATTCTTCGACAGGTGTATTGCACTTTGACTATCACATTTAACAGTGATACCTCGACCTTGAAGTTTCAGCTCCTTCGCAAAACCTTCAAGCCACAATGCTTCTTTCACAGCTTCAGTTAGGGCAATATACTCCGCTTCAGTGGTTGATAGAGCAACAACCTTCTGAAGTGTTGCTTTCCAACTAATTGCAGTGCCAAACATAGTGAAAACATATCCAGAAATAGATTTTCTGGAATCCATACAACCTGCATAATCAGAGTCGACATATCCTTCTATTACTGATTTACTATCTTCACCCAAGGCTCCACCATAAATTAGGACTCTATTCAGAGACCCATTTATGTACCTTAAAATCCACTTCAATGCTTGCCAGTGAGCCTTTCCAGGATTCGCCATGTACCTGCTTACAAGACTTACTGCGTATGCTATGTCGGGCCTAGTACAGACCATAGCATACATCAAAGAACCGACTATATTAGCATATGGGATGCTATTCATATAGGCTCTTTCAACATCAGTACTGGGACACTGATCAATACTCAGCTTGAATTGAGGGTTTGTTGGAGTCACAACTGGCTTCGAATTCGACATACCAAACTTTTCAAGAATCTTCCGTAGATATGCCTCTTGAGATAGGCATAACTTTGACTTCTTTCTATCTCTTCGAATGTCAATTCCAAGAATCCTGGAAGCAGCTCCCAGATCCTTCATATCGAACTCCTTATTGAGTTCAGCCTTCACCCTCGTCACATCTTCAACATTGTTGCTTGCTATGAGAATATCATCCACATAAAGCAACAAAATAACAAATGAATTACCAGATCAAAATCTGAAGTAAACGCAGTGGTCGAACTGACTTCTAATGAAACTTATGCGTGCCATGAACTTGTCGAATCTCCTATTCCACTGTCGAGGAGATTGTTTCAGCCCATACAAAGATCTCTTTAACTCGCACACATAATCTTCCTTCCCCTTTTCGACATACCCTTCAGGTTGCCTCATCAGGATCGTTTCATCTAAATCACCATACAAGAACGCAGTCTTCACATCCATTTGTTCCAGTTCAAGATCGAACTGTGCCACCATGGCAAGCAACATTCGAATGGACCTATGCTTCACAATAGGAGAAAACACATCATTGAAGTCGACACCTTCTTTCTGAGTGAAACCCCTTGCAACTAACCTTGCCTTGTATCTTTTCGACGTCACTCCTTCAATTCCTTCCTTAACTTTGAAAATCCATTTACAGCTGACTAACCTTGCCCCAACAGGTTTCTTGATCAGTTCCCAAGTATGATTATCATGAAGAGATTTCATCTCATCATCCATGGCCTTCAGCCATTCAGTCTTATTTCGACTCCTCATAACTTCCTTATAGTCTCTAGGTTCTTCGTCTAGAACCTCACTTGCAGAGATTAAGGCATAAGCTATAAGATCTGCATATCCAAGTCTTTGAGGTGGCTTGATGACTCTTCTCGACCTATCTCTCGACAATAGGTAGTCATCGTCAGTTTCCTCAACTTCAGCATCTTCTGCTTCTTCTTCGACTTCATCTGGGATATGCAATTCAGCATCAACATGCTCCACCTCAACAGGAATCTCTACCTGTTCCAGCTCTTCGTCAGATGTTTCTGTACTTCGACCAACATCATTAGTTTTCTTAAAAGCCATTTCAGCTTCATTGAAAACTACATCTCGACTGGTGATACACCTCCTGTGACCTGGCTCTAGGCACCATAGCCTATAAGCTTTGACTCCTTCAGGGTATCCCATGAACATGCATTTCAGAGCTCTAGGTTCTACCTTGTCTTGCCTAATGTGAGCATAGGCTACGCAGCCAAATACTCTCAGTTTGTCGAGATCTGGTGGATGTCCCGACCAAACTTCTTCAGGTGTCTTCATATCTAACGCTGTCGAAGGACATCTGTTTATCAGATATGTTGCTGTCGAAACAGCCTCAGCCCAGAACACCTTTGTTAACCCCGCACTAGTCAACATGCATCTGACTCTCTCCAAAATAGTTCGATTAAACCTTTCAGCCAAACCATTTTGCTGTGGAGTACCTGCAGTAGTTCTATGCCTTGCAATACCAGAGGCAGCACAAAAACTGTCGAATGCCTCATTGCAAAATTCAAGGCCATTGTCGGTTCTCAACCTCTTGACCTTTCTGCCAGTCTGATTTTCAACCAGAGTCTTCCAACTTTTGAAATTCTCAAAAGTTTCATCCTTAGTCTTCTGGATGAATACCCATAATTTTCTGGAATAATCATCTACTATGGATAGAAAATACCTTGCTCCTGAATGTGATGGACACCTTGCAGGCCCCCAAAGATCAGCATGGATGTAATCAAGGGATCCATGTGTTCTCTGTTTGCCTTTGTTGAACTTCACTCTGCAAGATTTTCCAAGTACACAGGGTTCACAAAACTTCAGCTTTTCGACTTTGTCTCCACCAAGCAGATTTTGTTTCCCTAATTCGACCAGACCCCTTTCACTGACATGGCCCAATCTCATGTGCCAGATTTCTGTTTTCGACAAAGGTTTCGTGGATGCAACATTTGTCGAACCACTTACAACTTCAGCCTCAAGGGTATACAAGCCTTGTTTCTTCACGCCTCTCAAGACTT
This sequence comes from Vicia villosa, assembly GCF_029867415.1. Taxonomy (NCBI): domain Eukaryota; kingdom Viridiplantae; phylum Streptophyta; class Magnoliopsida; order Fabales; family Fabaceae; genus Vicia; species Vicia villosa. Next base: position 89,382,027 of record NC_081180.1, on the reverse strand, counting down.
CCTTCGAACCCTTCATGACTCTTAGGATACTTTTCTCTCCTTGGAAAACATATCCTTTCTTGTCGAATTCACCAAGAGAAAGCAGATTTCTCTTCAAATCAGGAACATACCTGACTTCAGTCAACAACCTTATTGACTCATCATGGAGCTTGAATCTCACAGATCCAACACCTGCAATCTTGCAAGCCTTGTTGTTTCCCAGCAATACTGATCCACCATCTTGATCACATAATTCCTCGAACAAGTCTTTGTTTGGAGTCATGTGCCAAGTGCAACCTGAATCCATAATCCACTCCTTCTTAGAGTCACTGCTTGAAACCACAAGAACATCAGATGATTCGAAATCATCTTGAACAATGGCAGCGTTGCCATTATCCTTACCTCCATGATATTTCAAGCGTTCAGGGCACACCTTTCTTGTGTGACCCTCCTTCTTACAATGGTAGCATCGAATGCCAGATGCTTCGCCACTGTAAGTCTTCGACTGGCTTTTGCCTTTCTTCTTGTCGAACTTACCATCCTTTCGTAAGAGTTTTCCTTTAACGGCCAAACCTTCGCCAACAGTCGAAGGTTTATGCTCCTTTCGTTCATTCAAGTCCTTAGAGTACAAGGCTGATTGAACTTCTTCAAACGTCAGGGACTCCCTTCCATACAAGAGAGTTTCTTTGAAGTGAGCATGTGATCGAGGCAAAGAACACAATAGTAACAGCGCTTGATCTTCATCATCGATCTTCACATCAATATTTTCAAGATCAAGAATCAGCTTGTTGAACATATCCAACTGCTCAGCCAATACTTTGTCTTCAATCATCTTGAATGAATACAAAGCTTGCTTCAGGTAGAGTCGATTTACCAGCGATTTGGTCATATACAAACTTTCAAGTTTCACCCATAACCCTGATGCCGTCGTCTCCTTTGATACCTGTCGGAGAACCTTATCACCAAGGCTCAACAAAATTGCGCTGTGTGCTTTCTCGATCATATTTGTCTTCTCTGCTGCCGTCAATTCTGCATTCATGGCTGCCTCTCCCTTCAACGCTTCCAAACAACCCTGCTGAACCAGTAGGGCTTTCATCTTCAAGCGCCACAGACCGAAATCATTCACTCCGGTGAACTTTTCAATCTCATACTTTGTTGAAGGCATCTTCTCCACGCTCACCGCACCAATTTGTTGTGAAAAACGATACCAATAACAAAGTATAATAGGGAATTAGGGAAGAGAATAAGAACACAAGAATTGGTTATAACTGCTATTCTTTCACTTTCTCTTAAAACAAGATTACAAGTTTACAAGAATAACAAATAACCTCTCTCACCCAAATTAGGATTTGCAGCTTAGCAATGATGAGAGACTAGTATGCTATTTATAATAAAACCTAACATACTAACTAATGGGCTTTTTCAGCAAGGCCCATTACACAAGCCAACTTAATAAACAAGCTAACTTAACAAATTAGGGTTTAAACACTAAAACCTAATTTAACATGCTAACAACCCTAGCATCTTCGACATCTGCATGCTAGACCCATCTTCGACTACAGCATGCACACTTCGACACCAGCATGTGAACAATCCTTCGACTTCATGCTTAACTCTGTCGAACTGTCGAACCAAGAAGCTACCTTTCGACAATACTAGAGTTCGATCCAATATCTCACAGTATTACCTATTCATCATTTCATAAGTATTCACAAGGTGTATCTTTATTTGATAAAATCTGCACAACGCAATTATACTCGATCCCCATAAGTGTACTAAGGGATTGGATACGAAACAGGGCGAACTAGGGTTAAATGATTGCATAGGAGTATTCCATAAAGAAAAATGCTTGTCCTAGTTGTAACATACTTGAACTATGGTAAAGAGGTCATGGGTTCAATTATCCATCTTTATGGAAGCAATTGATTATCATGAACACCCAATCAATTGTCCCCTTGAAGATCATCAAAAATTCCCTTTTTAAACCCATAATTTCCATTCCTTTCATACATCCAAACACTCTAAATATACCCAGCAAATTCACAACACTCTTAACACAACAAGCATACAATATGCAATTTGATTCATCAAGCATCCATAAAAAAGCAAGAACATTGATTGTAACTTAAACCCCACTTACATTTCTATGATCTAAACCCCAACAATGCAAAGCTATGGACCTTATCATCAAGTATTCCCTAAGTGGAACTAAATATCCATTTGAAAGCCTAAACTAGAACTCACCTTACTGAGGAATTTTGAGTTATCTTGAAAGAATACAAGAGATGAAGTTGTTGCAAGAAACCTATGCTACTTTCCATATGCAAGGTACAAGATGAAGCAAGATGAAGATTTTATATCCTCCTTCCTTTCCAAATCGTCTCTCTCTCTCCCTCTCTCTCTCTCTCTCTTGGATCCAAACTTCTTCTCTCAATCTAATTTTTAGAAGGATAAGTGAGTTGTAGAAATGAGAAAAAAAATTCAATTTGAAGAATATGTACTTAATTGGTGAAAGTACAACTTTTCCCTTGCCAAACTAAATAAATTACCATTGTGTCACTCTTGATTAAAGATTGTCATTACCTCTCTAATTAACTTAATATCCACACTAATACATAATTAGCATGATAATTGAGTTGAGTTAAGATCTAGGACATTACAGATACCTTCTTTTACCTCAGTCATGTACCACAGTGAATTGTTTGTCATCTTCCTCATGCAATTGTCTCCTACACAAAGCTTTTTATTTTTCCTATTTCGAAACCCTAATTTGCAGGGACTAAATGTAAAAATGTATTTGGGTTTTTTTTAGGTATTTTTTGGTGGGAAACTATATTTTCCGTGTAATAATAGAGTGTTAGAAGAGGAAAATGGAAAATTAATTTCATATCATCAATGTTAACCACACCATATTTTTAACAGTAGTTTAACTTTAAGAACTGACATCAAAACAAAATCAACATTTAGGGACTCCATCCAAAAAAAGGATTTAGGGACTAAAATCAAAAACATGTCAACTTACAGGGACGAAAAGACTATTTAATCCTAAATTTAATTATAAGAAGTCAAAGTTGTTTAAACTTTAAGTTCTACTTCAGTTAACCAATCATCATTTCTGTCGATTCTTCCTCATCATCGACATTAGTGTTTTTGGTCCTTATTTTATCCATTATTTAGTTATGCAACTTCATCATCTTTACCAAATTCAATTGATCAACAATAACATCGGTTTAGAGATATTATTAGTAATTGAAATATAGTAATAAATTTAAATAATGAAATCATAATCACAATAGCTAACAACATACATACCAATATCATTTTTAATAGGTTAGATTGTCATACTTGAAAGTCTTTGTGTAGTTCTTCCAAGGATGAAATATCACAATTTTAATCTCTCTATTGTATTTTTGCAATTTCGTACTCGTGAATCTCCGTAAAGTCAACGAAGTATTTAAGATAGACCATATCAACGTAGGTTTCACTTTTGTCCACAAAAATAGATGCGCCAACCAGTACTAGATGTAACACCTCAATGCGCACACTAGGTGGTACTCAACCTGCATATCATCGCCATTGGCATCCTCATTATTCTGCAGCTGGGTTTTATAAAGTTCTTCAAAGAATTTAAATTTATCATTAGCACATATGGTGTCAGCTACCTCATTTGCAGCCTCACTTGAGTCAACCCTCTCACTAACTTCCTCTCGACCGAGCCTTATGTGGTTTAGTAATTTTCTTCAAATGGGAATATACATGAGGCATGAGACGTAATTTATGGTGATGGTCATCTCGCCAAGAAGAAGGTGGAAAGATGAAGTCTCTGAATTTCATCTCTCTGAAAATGTCGTTGGCATGTCATAGTTTATAGTGATGTACGCAGCAACACATAAACCGACAAGACCAAAATAGCGGATAACATTCTTGAACCAATCATCGTTGGGTTGTTAATCCAATATCTTCGTGTCGTGGTTTACCAATTTTAAACACAGATTCTAATGTAAAAACATATCACCATCAGTCGCAATTTAATTAATTTAAAACATATGCAATGCAAAAGTAAATAAAAATACCTCTCTTTCCCAAGCATGCCTAGAAGCATGGTCTCTATACAGATGAAGAAAGTAGGTGTCAAATAGGCCTCCTATATAACTCTCTACATGGGCTTTAGCAGCAGGTTCCTCTTGGACTTCAGGAGCTTCAGGTGCTTCATCTTGCGACGCGTGGCTCCTTGAAGTAAAGGCCTGAGACAAGCGACTACGGGAAGTAGAAATAGATTGGTTACAAACCTCGACATTGTGAACCATCAAACGAGTTATCATTGACTCGTGGTCTCGTGGTTCTAGTTGTGACCCTCTCGCGTTGTACAAGAACGGTTTGGGAGACACAGTTGAGCCTAATTCTATCAAGGTTGTTTTCAGTCATTATCGGGGTCTACGACGGGCGCGGAATGTACTAGAAAAGTACATCAATGTAACTTTACTAGTGAAGGTCAGTAAAGTCTTTGGTGAAATTGGGTGTGTCTTTTCCCTCAATTATCATCTCATTATATAATAACTCTAACTCACTCTGCACCTAAAGCTCATCAAGAATCATTAAAGTGATTGTCCCTAGTTAATGAAACTTCTCTTAATTGTAATTGAAATCAAACTTTATTAACAAATCGTAAGTCATGATGTTATCAATTAGGCATGTGTTATCTATGTATTTTAATTCGAATATTCCTTCCAAGTTATTTTAGAGCCGATAGGATAAGTTTGGTCCATCAACTCTCAGTCTCAGCACGACCTTGTTTTGGCGGATGGGTTACAACTATTGGCTTTGAGTTACATCCCGGCCCACTCTTGGTGATCCATCCCAAAATCGATCAGATATGTAAACGGTCTCTCAAACATGAATCGTGTATAGGTAAAAGTTTTCTTGAGACCTTATGAGAAACTCCAACATCATCAAGCTTCAAAAATTTTGTCTGATTTAAGAGAATCATCATAAATTTGCTTTTAGCCTCAATCCCCATGTTAGCTAGCAAGCTCATTCACATAAACATTTTGCTTCACCATACACATGACTCATTCTAACTTCCAATCCAACTTCTCCATCTTGACAAATATTTTGAGCAACTCACACTTTGGTAACATCAACACCTCCTTTACTTTTTGAAAAGCCACATAGCCATTCACTCTCAACTCTCTGAATCAGCCCTTTGCACCTCGAACCACCATTAGTTTTACTCCCACTGCCCGTATTCAGCTTGATCCACCTTGTGAGAAGCTGAAACCACTCACCAAAATCTTTCACTCTTTTGAATGTCAATCAAAGAAGACTTTATAATAGCTGATATTATCATAGGAAAGACCATAATAACTTTAATCCAACCAAATTCAAAACCCAAGTTAAATATTAGTTTCTAAAATGAAAATTCGTAATATTATAATATACACCTAAAAATAAATGAATATACAAAAGTTTTATTTCCTAAAATAAAGCAAGATCGCTAAAAAACTATTATAACAGCATAATAAAATCAGAGCACGAATTTGGGGGTTTTGAATATTGAAGCAAGAAATGGGAAAAAGAATAATCGACCACAGTGGGAGTCGAACCCACGACCTTTTGATCCGAAGTCAAACGCGCTAATCCACTGCGCTATGCGGTCACTTATTGACTGTTTTGCATGTTTTGAGAACACAACTTAAAAATGATCTCGTCTCAAAGAACAAGTAAACTCGAGATTTATGAATTTGGGTTATTGAATTGGAAGTTTTTTTAGTATTGAGATGTTATTCTGTTTGTGTCAACCTTGAGTTCAGTTTTGTTATTCTCTGTGGCCGGTGGATACTGCAAAATAATTTAGTCTTACATTCAGCACTTCACGAGTAAAATAAATATACATTGGAAGAGTGCTAGGCGAGTCCAATCCTTTTACGCATAGATCTTCCGATTCTAGGGTAGCTAAACGAATACTTGGGTTACCAACTAGAATGATTAAATTAAATCAACATAAAGTAAATAGTCTAATAGTCTTGAGTTTATACTATTAGATCTTTTATATTTTTAAGTTTGTAGTTTAGTTTGCTTAATATTATTGATATGTATTGAAATGGAGACCAGAATGGTTTTTCTGTGAATGGATAGGGTAGTTAAAAAATAAAAAAAAAGTTAATAATTTGACCGTCAAAATTGCATCAAACTTAATGAACTTTCCTTTTTTCCTTTTTTATTTTTGAGATTTAGTGATCGACCTTATTCCAAGCAATATAGAGTGTTTTCCCACATGTATTAACATGAACCATGTCAGTATGAAATCTATCTTTAGAAATGTTTATTTAGGCAATCTCAACGAAGTAGAGAATGTTATGGATGACCCCAAAGTGCACGTGTTCGCTAGGTGTCTAGAGCACTCGTCCAAGTGCTCACTTAGTGTTACAAAGGAAACCTGGTGGTTTGAGGAACATGTTAGGTTTATGGATCATGGTCGTCAATTTTTTGTCTTTGAACAGTAGTGACAAGGAAATTGATAATAAAGTGTCAATATAACTCCTCATTGATGCTAAAGAGTAGTGCTAAGTGAACATTGATATCTTGGGTTACCATTTTTCCTATCGTAGCAAAGACAACTTGGAGTGGGCATGTCGAGATTTGGAGCCATCCTAATAATGGCGAGTAACTATCCCCGCAGGGGAGAGAGAACTTAAGAATTTTTAGTTGTTATGGGGTGTGTGGTCTCCCCATGTAAGAGTGTTTGTTCTCCCATATGTGGGTCACTATATCTTTCAACAACTTCGAGTTTCAAGTGTTTAACCATTTGGGATTGCCCCGTCACAATGGCATTTGTCCAGTTGGGAGTATGTGAAAGTCCTTCAATATTGGTGTAAATATAAGAAAAATCATCCAAAGTTCACCTTATTGTTCCATTTATTCCATGTTCTGAGGAAGTGCTTTGGCCCGGACAAACCTCAAGAGTTGGTTTCACTGAAATAGGGTCGTAATTTATTTATTTTTTTGAAGTGTACATGGATTCCTTGAAGAATTTCAAGGATAGGTTTTTCTTTGTCATGCCCCTGAATCGTGTCATGCATGAAACACTTTGTGAAATCCTAGAAGAGGCATTCGGGGATGAACACGAGGTTTACAACTCTTAAGTAATTGTGTCCAATGATTCCCTCCAAGCTTTGCTACGTAACCCTCTTCATAAATTGTAATCTCATAATGTCTTAGGTGAAGTCATAATTGTTGATGGTTTGAGTGATCATTAAATAATTTATCACGACTAATACCTCGTGTCTAGCCATATTAAAAGTTGAACAATAAAGTTGATTACAATTGTCTTATTAATGGTTAATTATCAAACATAATTTTGGATTGAATTGTTCGTCAAGGTATCCTTCATAACAAAGGCTTATTCAATTGTATATGTTGATGTTGTTGATGGGGTTATTGTTGATATTGTTGTTGTCCTTGATTTGAGGCTTGTCATTGTTTATTCCTCCATCTGAAATTAGGATGATTTTTCCATTATGGATTATAACTTTTAGATAAGGGGTACTTTCTTTGATAATTTCCAATGTAAAGGGCTTCGTCATTTGTGAAGCCTTCAGAATTGCATTGTTCATTGGTATTTATCATCATCACAATATTTGCATCTCAGATTTTAGACCAAATGTATATGAAGTAATCCTATGGTGGAAATCCCAAATTGTTTGATCAATGTGTCAATATGAGCCTTCATTTAGTTATGACTCTCTAAAAGTGCACTTTGAGTGTCAAGTGTTGTTTCTCCCTTTCTTTTAACGACTTTTTATGTGAGTGCATGATACTTTCCACATTCTCGGTCGATTCATTTACCTATGTGTCAGACTTGGTTCTCATTGTACCTCTTGCTGAGGCATTTAGTATTATGGTATAACATTTACGTCCCTGCGTAAAATATTGACCTTGTGTCCTTTCATCCAGACTATGTGATGGAAATTTTTTTAGCATAAGTTTTAATCTCTCCCACGCATTGTAGAGTGATTGGGCTTCTCCTTGCTCGAAGTTGGTCATGTCCGCCATTTTATCTATATATTTACTCAACGCATGGAATCGCTCCAAAAAATGTTCCGCTAGCTCTTCTTAGGTATGATGGTACCACTTGGAAAAACTTCAAGCCAGTCTTTATCTTTTATTATTAATGCGATTGAGAACAATTTAGGCTTCGTTTGATTTTCAATCACCCCGTTTGAACAGCAAAACAAAGAGGTCTTTTCAGCGAACCTACTCAGGTACGCACTAAATCCTTTGTCGTATTGAATGTATCTAAAACTTGAAAGAATGTAGTTTTTTAAGTATGGAGAATATGTATTTGATGGTCGGAACCCATTGATCTCAAGTTGATAATCTTTAAAAATCTCCTAGAGTGTGTCTAGGTGGCACTGGTGTAGGTGTTCCTTTGACATGTGGTTTGATTAAGTCAATCTTGGTTATAATTGCACTGAACCGAGATATAAGTCGGGTGGGTTTTCCATCATTGTCTATGCTTCTTGTTTAGTTAATCGAGTTTCCTTTCGTAGCGCTTTGGAAGTCCTTTATAGCTTCAGATTAAATTATAGTACTTTCAATCATGTACCATGCATACCCTACATAAAACAAATATCTCAGTAGCTCTCAATAGTCAAATAAAAATTAAATTAAAATTAGAAACATATATGAGATTAAGAAAATTATATCAAATTCAAAGCAAATAAAACTGACCAAATTATCTTGTGGAAATGACTCAACAATCTCTGACAACGACGTCAAAAATTTGATTACTTTTTGACAAATGAACCAAAAAGTCACCAAGTAGTATAAATTATAAAGAGATTGTATTTGCAAAGATTGTTATAATTTTAATGGCTATAATGATTTTACTTATTTTAAAAACAAATAGTAATGAGTAACATTGTGACTTGTGAGTATGGAGAGTGTATGGGGCAAACTTGAGAATAATGTATAAATGAAAAAGGTAAAAATTAAAGGGTTTTGCAAAATCTAATGAGAAAGACTAGTATGTCCCTTCGAATTTTTTATCTACCCTTTGTGTGATAATTTTATTTGACCGTATATTTACCTCTTAATTGTTTGATATGATAGGCTCTCTCATGTATCTTACTGTATCTCAGACTAATTTTATGTTTCTATCTATTTGTGTCCATGTTTTCCTCCAAATCCTAAATAATCACACCTCACTGCAGTCAAACACATTTTGAAATATCTCACTAACATATCACTTATGGGTTTATGGTGCCCCAAAAGGACAGAGTGTACTTTATTTGGTTACTCTTATTCTAATTTTGTTGGTAGTAAATTGGATTAGAAAAGTATCATTGGTTTGTGTCACTTACTTAGAAACTCGTTTGTCTTCTAGCACATCAAGAAACAAGTAAGTGTTGCATTATCCACAACTGAAGCGGAATAAGTCATTGCGGGTAGCTATCGTGCCCAAACTAGATGGATGAAACAACAGTTAAGTGATTATGGAATTAATCTCATAACTGACCTGATAAAATGAGACAACACTAGCACCATAAACCTCACAAAAAATCTGATAGCTCACTCTCTGACTAAACAGGATGAGATTAGGCATCATTTTATTAGAGATCATTTCAAAAAAATAAGGTTTTGTAATTGAGTTTGTATCCTCATCTAATTAATTGGTAGATATATTTACAAAACATATTCCTTAAGAAAATTTATTTTTCATAAGAATTGAGTTAAGAATCATAGATCAATCATGCATGAATTAATATGATAAATGTTTCTTTCCTTATTCTCACCATTCTTTATGTGTTTTACAAGATCTATGAGTGTGTTCTATTTACCTGTTATTTATAATGTCACTAACATATCACTTATGGGTTTATGGTGCCCCAAAAGAACAGAGTGTACTTTATTTGGTTACTCTTATTCTAATTTTGTTGGTAGTAAATTGGATTAGAAAAGTACCATGGGTTTGTGTCACTTACTTGGAAACTCGTTTGTCTTCTAGCACATCAAGAAACAAGTAAGTGTTGCATTATCCACAACTGAAGCGGAATATGTCATTGCGGATAGCTATCGTGCCCAAGCTATATGGATGAAACAACAGTTAAGTGATTATGGAATTAATCTCATAACTGACCTGATAAAATGAGACAACATTAGCACCATAAACCTCACAAAAAATCTGATAGCTCACTCTCTAACTAAACACGATGAGATTAGGCATCATTTTATTAGAGATCATTTCAAAAAAATAAGATTTTGTAATTGAGTTTGTATCCTCATCTAATCAATTGGTAGATATATTTACAAAACATATTCCTTAAGAAAATTTATTTTTCATAAGAACTGAGTTAAGAATCATAAATCAATCATGCATGAATTAATATGCTAAATGTTTCTTTCCTTCTTCTCACCATTCTTTATGTGTTTTACAAGATCTATGAGTGTGTTCTATTTACCTATTATTTATAATGTCAAAGAGGGAGAAGTATGCTCTTAAGGGTTGTAAAGTATATTCCCTTTTATTTGTGAGAGGGATTTTAACCGCTCCAAATATTTATTTGTTGTTCTCTTGTTTTACCATTCCCTGATAGATGTGTTGTCATCATCAAAAAATGGAGAATATGGATCTATGTGTTTGTAGGTATAATTATCATTTGGTTTTGATGATGACAACTTAAGAAGCAACTTTAAAGATAACAACACCATAAATCAAATGGTTTTTGAATGTTGAGAGTGAGGATACAAACTCAATTACAAAATCCTATAAAATATTAATTAATTTGATGAAACAAGTAGGGGATCTTAAAATCTCAAAAAGAGAAAGTCTAAAAGCTTGTCTGATATTGCGATTAGTGTCTTAAAATGATCAGTTTATAATATAAAAGATAAAGAGTAAGTCTTAAAGTACTGAGGAAAACACACATACACACATACAAATCTTTTTCAAACTCTCTTATTTCATAAAACTTCTTTAAAACCTATCAAATCTTGTATGAAATTGATTAATAAGTGTTTTCTAATCAATCAAAAAATTGTACACATTACCAAATTGATTAAGTACTTGGTCCAATCGATTAAAACAAGATGAATGACCTTTTAATCAATTAGAAAAGTTATTAATCAATTAAATCATATAGTCGTTTAGGGTTTCTTTTTTTATTAGGGTTATTGTATCTTGAAAGCTTTCAATGCTTATCCTTAAGAATTAGTCGATTAAATCAATTAATTGGCTCAAGGGTTATTTCCTTTTTTTAGGCAAAAAAAATCAATATAAAGGAAAACTCTCATCATTTTGTTTTTACACTAAAAATTCTAAATAGAAAGCTCTCTATATTTCTTTTACTCTCTATATTTTTTTATTTTCTTTTTCACGAGAATTGTCGCAATGCTAAAAGATTGAAAAGCCCTTGGAGAGTTGTTGAAATTAGTGATGTGTTAATTTTATTTATTCAAGAATGTGATTCCCTTGTGAGTTATACTTGTAAAGTACTTAAAGGTTACAAGTTAAACCTGAAAAAGTTTGGGTGAAGGTTCTTCAGTTAAGTTTGTGTAAAAGTTTTATTTGATTGTTGTTGAAGGTTTGTGGGTTGATCATGTAAAAGCTCGAGTTTAATTTTAGTGTAACTCTCAAGAAAAAATTCTTAAGGACAAAAGTATGTCAAGTGATTAGATAGAACGGTATAAATATTTAGTGCACTTTCTCCAAATCATTTTCTCTTAATTTAAGTTGATTTATCTCTCTTCATCCTCATCTTTCTTCTATCTAATTCTTATCCTCTAACCTAAATATTTTCAAGAGCAAAAGTTTTTATAAATTAAATATGAATTTCAAATATCATGATTCACCCCTCTCATTCTTTTATGTTTTGAGTTACTTGGTCGCGGTGTCATCCTTTTGTTGTGAGTAACTATCTCCAAGGGACATTAGAATATTTAATCTTTATGGGGTGTATGGCATCCGCGTGTGTGAATGTTTGTTCTCTCGGGTGCGGGTCACTCTAACCTTCAACAACTTAGAGGTTCAAGACACATTAGAATATTTAATCTTTATGGGGTGTATGGCATCCGCGTGTGTGAATGTTTGTTCTCCCGGGTGCGGGTCACTCTAACCTTCAACAACTTAGAGGTTCAAGACTTAGGGGTCGCCCTTTCATGATTGCATTTGTCCGACTAGGCGTATGTGAAAGTCCTTCAGTATTGGTTTGAATATAAGAAAAATCATCCTATACTAAACTTGTTCTTCCATTTATTCCACATACTAAGGAAGTGCTTTGACCAAATCTAACCTCAAGGGTTGCTTTCTCTAAATTAGGGTCATAATTTTTTTTGAAGTGTACATAGATTCCTAGTTGGTCTTAATTGATTAAGAAAAAAGAGTTGTTGTTGTTAAGTAAATTTAAAAGAATATTCTTAATATCGAAGTAATAAAGAACATTGTGAATAAGTGAAAAAGTGTATGAATAAAGATGACATATGGTTAACCAAGAGCACTAGCTTCATAATCAAGTATCAAATACTTGATTATGGAGCCAATAATCATATATCATTTTGAATTAAAAAACAAAATTTGCTTATAAAAGAAATTGGAGGAAGTATTAGTTATAAAGTTTATTTGGAGTATCAATGCAAATAAAAACTGAAACTTGCCTAGAGAAAAAGAGAGAGTGGAAACATAAATGTATCGGTACCAAATATATGTGAAATGAACAATATTAACGCAGAGAACAGAGTCGTCGTGATAGAGTGTGCAGAATCAAGTTCACAATAAACAATGTTTAATGATGAACACGGTTTGCACAATATATACTACGCTAGTTTTTATGAAATATTTTCAAAACATACTACGTACAATAAATCATTATTGTGAACATTAAATACAAGTAGTTGTAAGATTTTGAGTGTATTGTCCAAACTAAAAATAATATTCTTTACATTTTACTTTTGCTCTTTTTGTTACAAAATCTTTTATAGTCCCCTTATAAATACAATAAAAATAAAGACAGGAACTCCTAACGGACTGTTAACATTAGCTAATTTTCAAAATGTGCAAGTATCGAACCGCACGAGTGCTTATCATATACCAAGGTCAAATGATGGAGTCATAATAACATCAAGGTTCGGTTCATGAGATTGAGGATTTACATCTTGCTTCTGATTTGAAGAATCCGATTTCCGTTTAAGAATAGAAGTTGCTTGCGCCTCCAACTCATCAAGATCAATAGTATTAAGGAATTGATCATCACATAGAACATCTATGGTTGCATTGGTATCCACTGATTCTTTCTTTGATTGAAGTGCAAATTGGTGTTCAAGATTCACACTTGGAAAGTGTCCAGAATTATGAAATGTCAATCTTCTTTTACGGCTTCTTATATCCGTCTCAGTTGGAACACTAGTTGAAGGCCCTGCTTCTGAGGTCATACAGTCAGTACTTATTGATTCTGACGTTCGATTAGCTGAATGACTGGTATGTTCTGTCTGGAAACGACTCACTGTCTTGACTGATGAATTACCGCTTTCACCAATACTGGCTGTCATAGTCACATTGTCAGGACTGAAGGTGGTGGAAAATCTTGGCCCTCCATTCATCGGTGTTTGACTGAGCAATGAACGCCTGCAAAAAAGCTCATTCTAATTATGCAGGTTTAATATGAAGTTGTTAATTACTAGTATTTAGTTCAGAGTTCCATGTCACTCCACACAGACACAAAAGCATTGATTATATTGCAAGCTGAATTAGAAAAGCATTATATCCAAAACAGAGAAGTAACCCTGACATCTAGATATGGACGGGAAAGGACTAAGGAGGACCGCGAGCTACAGATCTAACATCTTATTTTGCCCCCTTGCAATTTTGAAATATTGAGTTTTTTACATTGGACCTCGAGAAAAAAGAAAACTAATCTTTAACGCATCAAATGATAAATTTCCTATCTCCACCTGACAGCAGACCATATATTTCCCATATGAAATGATAGCTAACATTTTACCAAGTTAATAACAGACTTCGTTGCACATTCATTTAAATTTTTAAACTTAACAAAACATATCCTTTCAGCATCCCATATCTCACAACGGGAAAATTTGATGACTAATGAAATCTCCTGTATTTCATTGGAAAAATATCACGACTTAAAAGAAATAACAGGAAGGAAGAAGACAGAGCAGTCAGTTTTTTTACATGCAAAGAAGAAATCCATAGTGCTAATTATTCATAGATATACATACTTTCTGCACTCAGCGTCAACTTCAATCTAGATGCATGTAATGTTACGTTAAGCCTTCTTATAATTTGACTTGGGCACAATTCATCCCTCTAAAACCCAGCTTGTAAGTTGAGGGATGTCGTCTCCCACTTATAAACATATTTTCAGGCCATATTTCATCTAATATAGGACTCTCAAGTCTCAACGAGCCTCAAGGATAGTGCCAATAGTTCGATAATGAAAGTTGGGAGCACGTGATATCTTGCTCTAGTTGACCAGGAATATTGTAGAATATTATAGAACAGTGGAATGAATATTCGGTTTACAAGTAATATATAAAAGAGCTGGCACACTTCGCATGTTTTGTTATTTGTCATTATGCCTTGAATCATTGTTTGATAAAATTATCTTACTTGTATTCATTTTCAAAAAATGCGTCATTAATGTTCCTCAGAGTTATTATGGTAAAATGGTAAACTTAGGAATGAGTAATTGACCCGGCCCAAAAAATGTCCATGTTCAGAAAATAATTGATGGTTAAGTAACAACTAAACTAACCAAAAATCATGACTTTGGCTAATTTTTTTCTCTGGAAAGTCATTTTTAAAGACTTACTAAGCTGAACTTTTCCCTTGTCATTTCTTCAAAATGTTCACAACTAATATGTATTCTCAAATTTAGACAAATATAGGAATAAAGAAAAGAATGTATGATAACTTTGCAAGTAGTTTTTTAAGGTGAATTTAGTGGTCCATTTTAATACCAAGATGATACAATTGCATGCTAACGCTACTTAAGAAAAACCTGCCAAGAGATAAGATAAGTAACGTAAAACTACCTGTAAATTGCCATCATGTCCATTCTACTAGCTCCAGGCTGAGTGGCTGCTGTAAGGTTAGTTTGATCATCTATGAAACTGTCAACAGAATTGTCATCCTCGGCATCTTCATCATTAGATACGGAGGCATCTGAAGATACCCTGATGAAGTTGAAAAGATCATGAGATTGGATATCTTCCGCAAAATATCCATGATAAACAGATTATGCTACATGTAATATCTTTTGAATCATCAAGAAAACATATGGTTACTACACTAATAAAATTTAGTTAGCCAAAAAATGATCACAGGATGAGAAATGCAAAATTCATCAAGTCTTTAGAATAAGCTTACTCGGCTTCCTCCTCAATGAAGTCTCTCACTCTCACATTAGCTGGTTTCTTTATACCTAAAATTAAAAAGTGAAACAACACTGCCGTAAGTTTTACAGAATACAATTTGTTAAATGTACTTCCAATTTAATTTCCTGGATAACAAAATATATGAGCTACAATCTACAATCCGTAAACAAAGAAAGGACCAAAAGATGTACCAATAAAACAAAAATCACCTTGGCCGTGATATCGTGTGGGATTGGTGGCAGGAGCTGGTTTTGAAAAGTTTGCCGTTGAATCAAAAATATTATTGTTTTTCTGATTCATGTTACTTTCAGTATCTTCAATTTTCCTCAACCTTTTAAATTTGCGAGCAGGTTTAATGCTTACAGACATTTCGCCACAACTTGGATGTGATTCTTCACTGATGCTTGGACCAACAGTATGCATATGCCTTTCTTCAATTTGAGAAACAAAGACTCGTCCTCTTCTAATCGCACAATTCTTCAGCTCAAGCAAAGGGGTTCGGGTTTCATTAACAGGGGAGGTACATACATTTTTACCATTGTCACTATCATAAACAGGGGAAGTACATACATTTTTACCATTGCCACTATCATAAACAGGGGAGGTACATACAGCTTTACCATTGTCATTATCATTAACAGGGGATGTACATACATTTTTACCATTACCACTATCAATTATGACATTTTCAGTTTCCCTGCAACTCAAAGAGCCAGCATCTTGTTCTTCCTGGAGATGAACAGGTGAAATACAGCCTCGGATGACAAACCTGTTTCTTGACTTCCCTGAAAAATTCAATTTGCTTCAGAAGAAATTATTTAAACACAACCACAACCAACAAAGTTATCACTTTCATATATTGTACAGGCACAATTTGACATTGAAGACACACACCTCTTTCCTCAATGGGAGACTCGGGAACTACACCACTTATAATCAAATTAGTTAAACGAGGGCTAAGCTCTTCATCTCTCATGCCGTTATCGCATGCATCTGCAGCCAGTGAAGAAGTCTGCTTCTCAACAGAATTTGCTATTTCAGTGGCATTAGCTCCTTCATTTGACAAAATCCTCTTAGCATCGGGAGTCTCAGGAATTGTCTCATCACCATCAGCTGTTTCCTCTTGACACTCGCCCGTGTCACTGAAAGTATTATCTGGTAGAGTTAGATCAACAAAGTCTTTGATTTGAATTTCCATATGACAAGAATCCACCTCCAGACGATTTTCAGAATCTATATTTATTCCCGTTGTATCCCTATTGTCTGAAATAGTGAATAGAAATAAAACAGGGCCTCCCATTAGTGTCTTCTCAAATTTCAAATGTTAACTGATATTTGCAAAATCTTTACAAAAAAGGCCTTTACTACTAACGCCAGTCAGAATTATTTTTTAAAAAAGTAGATACAAAAATACAGAAACACCTCTTTTGTTGTTTCTGTTGCTATATTGATAATTTCGTTGAAAACAAGGTTGAACCAATATGAAGAATAACAACATGCTAGGAAAAGAAAATTTTAGCAATTTCATTGAAAACAAGGTTGACATACAGATAACTTCGGTTCCAGAATCATAATGAATGTTTAATAATGTCTTGATTAGAACCTCATGTATTTATTGTTTGGCAATGAAATTAAGGAATGAAAATTAAACAGGTGATCTTACCATTTTTAGCTTCATCGAGTTCAGTACTGACATGCGGCTTACTATTTCCTAAACACCTTCCTTCCTGAATTAAACAGATAGGTGTATCAATTAAAAAGGATTAATCACAGTATGACTAAGGTCTTGTTTAGTACAATATAGAACTAATACAGAAAGAATGTAGAACCTGAAGGGTGGAATTTTTGCTATCTCCTGCACATGCAGCCAGTCCTTGCAAACGTTGCATCATGTCTATAAACATCAATGTTCCACAGGAATGCTTCACTTTATGAACTCTAGAAGGAAATGTCTGAGAGTGAGGGAAGGCGATAAGAGACAATCTACATCTATTTTCTCCAGTAGAGTGAAAATATTTTTCGAGTAAATCAGTTTCAGCAAGAGTGAGTTTGTCTTTGGATGCAGAAATTTGAAGATGGTTTTCTCTCACATTATTCTGACGAGGAATAAATTTCTCAATAGACAGTTCAACATATTGAACTTCAGGTTTAAAGATGTGGGGAATCTACAAAAGAAGTTAGAAGGATTTAGAAGATAATGATAAAAACTGAAACAACAAAGAAAAGAGGCTACAGATGATTTCCAACCATCCTTGGACTGGGATGAAAGACAAAGCTATTTATGCCCCCATTTCGCATGTGTTTGCTTATAGTCTTGCCCTTTGCCTTTTTTTTCAAGTAGCCTTTCAACTCTGCCCCTTCACAAGCCAAAACTAGTAATAATTGTTAAAGAATCATTGTAATAAACAATCAAAACTTTTCAGAAACACTAAATGCTATTGCAACTCTCAACACATTATTACTAGAGGACATCAAGAATGTCATTTTCTTTCTCAACAGTAGCAATTGCCAAGAAACATCAAAAATTGACAATCAAAGGATATCAACTCGGCCATCATGTTTTCTTCCTGTTCTCCCCATTCGCTGAATCATTCTAAGTGGTGAGATATTAGCATCAAAAGATATGACAAGATCAACTTCCATGATATCAAGACCTTCTTCACCAATGGATGTAGCAACAATGACATTGTAGGCACCGGACCGAAATTTCTGTGGGTAAAGTTGAACCACTTAAGTATATATGGAAGGAGTACATATTTGATTCCAAATAGAATAAATACCTTAAGCACAGCCTGTTGAACTTTCTGGGACTGACCTTTTGTTGTTTTTCCTGCAAAGCATAAAAAACGAAGATTTCATTTTATGAACACAGAAAATTTAAAATAATGAAGGGAAAAAAATTGAAAAGAAATATAGGTTGAAGGATAAGTGACTTTCTGTTCATATACGCTGAAGAAAAAGATGCAGATGTCAACAACGGTTAGGAAGTATTTAAGAGACAACACAAATTACGACTTGTTTTATGAAATCTCACCAAATAAAAAGCAATGGATGGACATGAGTTTTGAAGTTCACTAGCAAGGAGCCTAATTTGCATTGATGAGATATTATCAGTTGGATTTTTGTGTCCTTTGTATTATATTAGCTAAGAAGGGTTTGTTATATTTCTTTTTCCTTGGAACCTGACTTTACTTTCTGATAATATTATTCATTAAAAAATTTAACAGTAAAAGTTGACGCATCACAATATTTATCAGAACTTGGAAAGAAATTGGTGTTAGAATTGTTATCATTTGTTATGTTGTAAGAAGTGTAAGACAATAGCAGGTGTTTGTGAAACTAAAATATCCCATACAAATATTGCATGAATCTTTGCTTCATTGAAAAATAATCCTGTATTGAAATGGCAGTGGATTAAACAAAAAGAAAGGAGAGATGGGCAACACAAACTGCGGATTAAACAAAAAGAAAGGAGAGACGGGCAACACAAACAGCGCCATCTTCAGTATATGACCTATGACCCGTCAAACCCAAATACAAAAATCATGTATACATGCATTCACACTCTAAAACAAACAAATGCTCTTCTCACATAACCTACATAGCTGTTTTCCGTCTCCAACGACCTATCTTCTTTGTGACCACCCTTCTCTCGTGAATGACGGATTCTCTCTGTTCCATTTCCTACTCTGTTCTCTGCTCTTATTTTTTTGTTATTCTGTCCTTGTCTGTGTTTTGTCTTCTATTCTTTTTCTTTCATATGTTGTTCTCTGTTCTTATTTATCTCTGTTAATCTACCATTCCACAAACAGTGGCTCTCCTCTCTTACAATGTCATCTCAGGACCAAGTTTATTTCACAGACTTGTAGACTGTCAATTATGGTACTGCTAGTGACATTTATTTATTGAGATGTGCTTTTATGTTTTAGATTATTGTCTTTGACATATTATTATGTTTTACAGTTTCTTAGTATACTTTTGTCTGTGTGTGTTATGGCTATCAACATTATTTTTCATACTCATGGCAAAGTTTTTGCTTACAACCTGCCAAGAAGTCATGATCTGTCATCAAAGACATTCTGAAGCATACTTTTTATTAAAAAATATTGGTGTCTCTTTCCATGACAGCGTAGACTTTTTTTGTGTATAGCTTGGTGAGTGGTGACCGTGACAGTTTATCTCAAACATTGATCCCTTTTTCTTGTTATTATCTTACTCCCTTGAGTCACTATTATATGCAAAAAAAACAAATCATTTTATATTGATTAAGAAAGATAATTAAGTGCATTTAGTTTTCTATATTTCATATAAAACACAAGTTTAATTTAGTAAAATATCTTTGTTGATATTTAATGACTCAACTACTAGCATTAAATGTTTTTGAACTAAAAGAATAGTGTATTATGAATACTAGCATTAAATAGTTCAAAAGTTAACTTTTGTTTATAATAACGACCAAGATTTGAGGTCATTTTTTTTCTTTTATAGTGACCGGAGGCAGTACATAATATACAGTGTGTATTTACTTCCTGTGTTATTCACTTATTTAAAGAATTCGGAGTGTTTGTTTTATGTAATCTGAACATATTCCGACGAATGTGTGGGTTGTGAATGTGTATTCCCATATTTCTTTCAAGGCTGAAAATTCATAACTACCTCTAGAACGCCACTTTTAAAAATTATTTACAGGAAAGTTGAAACCATTTTCCAAACACTTTTTTCAAATTACCACACAGGAATAATATTTCTATCAATTATATTCTTGGGAAAGTAATTCTCACGAATGAACTTTCATGACTTCAAACAATCACCATATAGGAAAGGAACATATGACTCTAGTTTATGCAAACAACAATTCCATTGGTCATATTGTAGCAAAGATACATTCTTGAGAACACAAGTGTATCAAATGAACCATCATAAATCATAAATACCTGAACTTTGACCAATAAACTCGGTAGCTCTAATTTGATCCCCGGTACCTCCAATTGCAGCCATTATGTCCCTGATTGCATTGAATTAACCCAACGATTTTTCAAATTGTTAAAAGTTCCAAATAACCGTTTAGAATAAGATAATGAAATGATCCAATTTAACTTTACCTGACACTTTCTCTGAAATTGGAGAAAATAATCACCCTGGAGTTTTGTGGATCATTGGTTTCTGCAACAACATCCAAATATGTCATTCACTAATGAATACACACTCGTTTTAAATTATATGACATTAAAGACTAGTGAAAATAGCCCGGTTATTAGTAAAACAAAAAATCAAACTGAGATTCAGCGACAATATTTTGCTTATTGAAAGTATAGGCTGTGAAGAATATAGATGACAGAAAATTTATACAAAAAATTTAAGGCTGTTTTGGAATAAACATTTCGTTTGAAAGAAGTTTTTAAGAACTAGTATCAAATTTCAGCTTTTATAAACCTTCCTTTCGGCCTTGGAAGAGAAATCATAGCCTTGAGTCCTTGACAAAAAAGACAAATGAGAGAAATAGCATCTACAAGAACACTACAGAGAACAATTTTGGTGCCAATAAAAACTTTGAATTAGAAAAAGCAAAAGAAGATGATTGATTCCTTTCTCACTACCCTGGCAAAGCCAAAACTAATAAAATAAAATTCAATCAGATTTATACTGATTGAATCACCACCAGTGACAGCTGTTTACAAAAACAAAAAAACAAAATTCATTTCTGAGATATTCTGTTTAACTTTCCACCTCACAGTTGACATCATTCCAAATGGAAGTACCATGGATAAACATTTTTGAAAACTTGTATCAAAAAATTCCATAGTCTTTACACTAACAGATCAGATGGAAAGAAACTTGTATGATGCAATTAATAGTCATATAACAATATAAGAAAATAGAGTGAACAGTCGGCTCTCTCGCTGATTGATCTTTTTCGGTGATAACTTGGAAATTCAGGAAAAATATCACTTAAAGGAACAAATAAACAATAAAAAGAAATTGGTCATTATTTCAAACTTCATCTTAAATTTCACAAACTACGAAAAAAACTTCAACCCTCCCTAGCATACTAGCTCAATGTGAAAGAAGTCTAAGGAACATCTTTTTAATAAAACTGGAGCTGTAAAGCTAAATGTTATTCTCAAAAATTTAGTTGGGTCTAACTCATCTCTACAAAACCAGCTTGTAAGGTGAGGATTGCTCACACTTATAAACACTACACAAGTCATATCTCTAAACAATGTGGGACTAAACCCACCCCTTCAAATCCAACACAATGAAGGTGTTGGAGGTTGCAATGAAGGCAAGCCAAATGCTGCAATTGGGCGACTATGGGTGGAACGCAATGAAGGCGGAATTTCCAACAGTTATCATTAAATTACTGTAAAATCCTAATGCAAGACCATTTCTGTCACAACATGCCAAAGTCAATTTTGATGGAAAATTAAAGCATGAAAAAACCATAAACAAAATTAATGATAAAGCATGAAAAAAGTCAATCGTTGTAACTTAATTTTCTAGGTCTGAAAATGCTGTGAGAAGAAGTAATTTACATATTATCTCTTTACGAATGTAAATCTTTTATGCTAGCTTATTGTAAGAAGCAAGAAGGAAAAAAACTAACACCCTAGATATTTCACAGAAGTTAAATTCAACACTTGGCAAACAGAATTATACTTACTGAAATGCTCCAGTAATACTTCTAGCATTTTGGACAACTTGGGACTCGACGCTCCATGAGATAAGCTTTGGTCCATTAGTTGCCTTGCTTTCAAAATATCTTCATTTTTACTCATATATTTTGCAAAAAACCTACATATTGTTGTTGAAAGCATCTTTAGTCTACCTCACAAACATATCAACTATGGTCACAAATCTAGATGACTTTATCTATACCTATATATAAAAGGAATACCAAGTTTTGGTGTAGCTTTTTTCTACCAATTTTAGCATTCTTTATCTAAATAAATAATTAAATTTTATCTAATTTCAAATTTAAATCAGATCAAATTTCATCAAATCCTAATTTAAATTTTAAATAAATTCTTATATAATCCATAAAACAATTATAACAAAAAAATGTAAACTAACCATAATTCAAATTTGAAATAAAAATAACAATGCTAAATGATAGAATTCCGACCATAATTTAAATCTTAATTTTGTTATGATGAAGACCGACTATGATTTTCATTCGAGAAAATTGGACAGACGGGAACAATAGTGTTCGTCTACATGCTAGTAAGTAATTAAGTTTTGGCCATCAATTTGACTACGTGCAAGCAAGTATTAGTCACCAGTGATCACTATCTCCCAAATATTACCAATGACATTGTACAGAAGGGCTCATAAGAATTAGGAAGGATGTGTAAAGGCCTACCCTTGCTTCAATTTTCTTTCAAGCATCTCATACGCTGGTCTTATTCCATGACTTGAAAGAAGTTTGTGGATGTAATAAAGAGTAATGAGAACTCCAAAATACCCTTCAACATCTATGTAGTTGTTATGTGAAGGATCTTGCATCTGCCCTTGACGAAACTTTTCCCTCATTTCAAGTAATACACAAGGGCTCAACTGCCAGCCAGCAAGCATTGAAAAGAGAAAAAGCAGTTATTGATTAAGCTATATCATCAAGCCTGTGTAATTTTGGCAAATGATAGTACAGACAGAACAATAATGACAGTCAACCATGAGAAGTCAATGAATCCAAATAATAATAGGCAAGAAAGCTATCGAAAATCATCATGCTTCGGAATGTTATTCATGAAAATCTGATAGATAATAACTAACAGGGGGACATGCTATAATCTTATAAATGCGACTAGAAAAGGAGACAAAAAACATGGCCTGAAAGGCTGCAACAATCTAAACCCATATGTTTATACAGATCCAACAACCCAAAAGTATTTTGCTCATCCAAAGGTGTTTTGCAACACATTAGCTTTGACAACTAATTAGTTTTCTAGCTCCTTGAAATTTGAAACACATTATGAAGTGTTACTGAACCCATACATTAGAGCAACCATGACAATTAGATAACAATCTGATGTTCAAAATCAAATTCAAATACAGCAGGCCTTCATGTATTTATAATGTGTACAATCCCATAGAAGATTATAGACTATCTCTCATCACATCTTCTCTTCAATCAAAGCTACTGCTAATTAGGTTACAAGCAGTAATCATTGCTATAATGCAGGGGACATATTAGACTCAAAAAACTCTGTTTTGACGGTATTATTTAGCAACTAGTAAACTCAAATGCTTCATAATTAAAATGACTTCTTATGAGTCAGTTCAAAAGAACTTAAACATAAGAAAAATTAATAAGATCAACCATTTTCTATCTGTGCTCTGGGATGGTGGTGTCGTTAACATAGGGCAGAATTACTCTTGCTTATATAACCATAATGTGAATCAGATCCATATGTATGCAACTTACATATCCTCCGGCTGAAATAATTCCTATATTTCTTTCTAACTCTAGAAAACTTCAATAAAAACTAATGACAAGTCATGTAGTTGTTTTCTAACATTCGGTAATCTGAAACTAAAACAACATGAAAAATAAATGAGAAGAGAAAGGGCCATACAGTACGATAATCTCTATTCTGAATTGCCCCAATATTAGTAAGCTTGGTTACGATAGGGCGTATCACTTCCAAAAACTTATTGTTTATTTCTACAGCATCTTCGCCCATTGCAACCTGTAAATATTGTAACAGGGTTTTAAAAAAAGTGTAAAATATAACTATAATTTCCAAATAGGCGAGCATGGACTACCTGTATCAACTCTATCTTCCTGTCGTGAACATACGGCATAACATCGTGGTCAGTTTCACTGCGATGTTCAAGCTTGGAGATATGCAAATTATCAATAACATCCTGGACAGTCTGCTGCTTTGCTGTATATCCCAAATAGATTTAGAATACAATTTTTCTAAAAGAATATTGTTGTTATAACAATGAATGAGCATATTGTTGTTATGTGTCGAAAACATACATCCTGGGGTTGCGGTTAACGCCAATATCCTTAGTTGCACTGGTACAGCCATTAACTAGAAACCAAAATATATAATAGGGATGAATCTGTTATGTGTTGTGCATAACAATGAATGAGCATATCGTACTAAATGCCAAAATAGAGTTAAGACCAGAAATACTAAAAACCTCCGAACAAATCAAACCTCACGAACTGCTTCACAATAAGAGTAATTTCCCATTGCTCTGTGAGCTTCATCAATCACCAAACATACCAAGTACTTCACCAAACATTTACCTGAAATAAATAAATAAAGATACAAAGCTTTGTCAAATGAAGCAAAGCACAGCATATGATACATAAAAAAGATCCCCATAGAAATATTGTGTAACTAATTTAAAGAAATCACCAGAATGAATATCTTTTTCCAAAACTTGTGGAGTGACAAAGAAAACTCGCTTTGTTTTCCACAAACGAGCTCTTTTAGGAGGACTTAACTGACCAGTCATATCGACTGTCCATTCCTGCAATTAAATTCACATAGATATTTCATAAATTTTTTCAAGCAAAGATGCAAGCATATAAGTTTTAAGAAAGGTTGTTACTTGCGGTATCCCGGCAATGTTATGGCATGCTTCTATCTGTTGCATGACAAGTGGTCGAGAAGGAGCAGCAAATACTATTTTTCCTGTTGCAAAACGAAAGCAGCAGATGTAAATGCTTCTCTGATCAGAAGATGGTTTTCTCAGTTAAAGAGTTAAGTAACATAATGATATGATACACGATGTAAAACTGTAAAATTTGTGAATGCACAATCATGACGTTACGTTACATTACCCTCAGGAAACCATCTAAAGTAGTTATACATGACAACAGCAGCAATGAGAGTTTTGCCAAGTCCTGTTGGCAAGGCGACCAGAGTGTTTTGAAAGAGTGCAGTTTGGGCAATATGGAATTGATAGTCACGGAGAGGAACATTAACTGCAAAAAGTGCAAAATTGAAATTCTTCAACTAGAGGATCAACTGAGTACATAGATATATTGTATATGACTATAGGATGCAACAATAACAATAGTCTCTTCCCATTATGTGGGTGATTTGAGAGCCAGTTTGGATGAATTTCTCAACATAATAACCACAAGTCTTTTAAACAATAACATCCCGTATAAATGGAAAATTGAAATCAACTTTTGCATCACAGGTTTTATAGAAAGTCATTTACTTCTCCATAAAGGCGATAGCTTAAGGACTAACTTTTAAGAATCACTAATCTTTTTTAATTGAAAGACTATTTCAAACCAACCCAATTTCAATTACGATTTACAAACCATTTAACGCCAAACTTATACTCGTAGTTTGTCATGGTCTTACTAAGCTCTTTGTCGCTCAATCTTATCTACTCTCCTAAACATTGCTACATAAGAGCAGCCATACGAGCCCAGTGCACGAGGCTCCCACCAGGTAGGGTTTGTGGAGAGTAAATATACAAAGTCTTATCTTACCCCACACAAAAAGACTGTTTCAAAAAGTTGAACTTGTAACCCCCTAGTCACAAAGCATCAACCTTTACTGTTGCGCCAAGGCTCGCGCCGCGCCTCTTGGGTCTTGGCAACAATCCTAACATAGATTATAGCAAAAACAACAACTACAACCAGTACATTAGTACCTGGATATATCCAAGTTTTGGCTGCTTCAGTGTCAATGGGATGATTACAGATAGATTCTTCACAGTCATTTTCCGGAACCCGAATCGTTTCAGTTTCCTTATTCGCAATTCCAACAAAATTATCAAGAGTCGATTGCTTCCTCTTTCCCTTACCCTTCCCCTTTCCCTTTTGACAAACCTTTTCCGCTTCACTTCCGTTCGTTTTCGCGTCACTTCTCATTTCGCAAACCGCATCAATTTCTCTCGCAGCTGCTTCCCAATCAAATCCCTAAAAAAAATACACAAAAACAAAAATAATTTGAGAGAATGAAAATTGTTGAGATTGTAAAGAAACTAGTTGGTAACCGATTTTCATACATCGTCGTCGTCGAGAATCTCGTAAGGGTTATTGGAATCCATTCGATAAATTACTCGGATTTTTGGTTTGTTTGAGGATTTGGGGTTCTGGTTCACGACTACAAGGAGTGAGGAAGGTGAATGTGCTTGTGCTATGAATTGGGTACGAAAAGGAAAATTTTAATTTAATTTGATAAAGCTTCAAATGTTTATTGGGTTAAACCAAAAAAATTTAAATATATGGCGCTAAAATCTCGATTGAAAATGGAAAATGAAAATGACTTGCTAGAGAAGCTTGAAATTCTTATATAAAATATATTATAATAATAATAATAATAATAATAATAATAATAATAATAATAATAATAATAATAATAATAATAATAATAATAATTTATTGTGGAATCAGAAAGGGCGATGGTTGTGTAAACTAATGGTCTTGATGCGATGTCGTTAACTGGTGTTTGTTATCTCCGATACGGTGGACTAAAGGGGAATATTTGTAAGGTTAGCACTTAAACTCTCAAGTCAACTTAGGGTTCAAGATAGTGATAGTGAAAGGGGAGATTATAGATTGTGTATCTGAGAACCCTCTACCAAAGTGTTTATACTTGGGACCTGACGGAGTAGGCTAGATAATGGGTTTGGTGCTATTAGACCCCTGGCTGGCGCAGAGTAGTGGGTCTAGGGTCTCTGGTCGGTACGAAGCAGTTGCCCCCAAGACTCATCGGACATGTTTGATGTTGGGGGAGTCTTTTAGTAGTAGTGGTTCACCTTAAAGGATGTTCGCTTAGGCGTCGGCTAGCATTCGCCGCTTTAGTTTTGCCAAAGCGTTATGTGAATGTAAGCATTAAATGCAATCTTATTATTGAAACATTTAACTATTTTTCTTTGATGTGTAGCCTAAAAATGTGTGAGTGATGTGACGCAACTTTCCGTGTACTCGAGCGTTCTCAAGTGTAGTTCTTTTCCTCAGATGAAATATGACTGTCAATTTGTCCTTATTTCATGTTTTTGATCTGATCCATTCAATTGTCTTTGCATATCTAAAGATGGTGAGATATTGTAGCGAAACTTTTTAGTCATCTTGTAGACTGGGTTTCCCTTGTCTTTTTAAGTCTCCCCCTCTTATTTGAGAGCACTTTCTTTTCAGAGTAATTGTCGTCGCACATTCATAATTTTAAAGTATTAAAGCTTTGACTCTTCAGCTCCCTTCTTTGTGTCAGCGCTTTCTCCCTCATACTTAAAGGTACATTTTGAAGGTTCAATGAAATACAAGAAAGGAAGGTTTGAATTATGTTTCCAGATTTTAAATCTTTTTAAATATCCTAAGGTTAAACACTACTCATGCACAAAGTAATTAACAATAATAAGAGACATAGGTATTTTTATCTTGGTTCACCGTTAACAAGCTTAGTTCAGTCCATCAACCCAGGATGATTTTATCTTTATCAACAAAGAACTTAATCCATTAATCAAATAAACTTTTGATTACAACCTCAATGAAAAATTATCATTGACATCTTAAGAAATCTAACCCAAGTGGTATGTTGAGGAAATCACCTCAATGACAAACAATCGTTGACATCTCAAGGCTCTTAATTAAAACATTTAGTCCCTAAAGGAAAACAGCCTCAATAACAATTGTTATTAATATCTCGAGCATTCTGACCACACTTGGTCCCTCAAAGAAATTAACCTTACAAGGTTAAGATTACAAGATCTGTGTATACAAAAAATAGTTATTGATAAGTTAATTACACTAACTTTTAAGCATAAAAGATAACACTTTAAGAGATAAATTTGAAAGCTTAATTGATCTTCTTTTCTTGCTGATATATTGATTTTCCTCTTTTAGATATAGATGTATCTTCATTGTTTTGGCTTCATTGATCTTCTTTAATACTTGTTCTCTTTTGCATGTAAGGAATTTCTTCATGTCCATACCTGCATATGCATTTCCAATAGCCTTTTTCTCATTAGCTCATTGTTTCTCTTATATTTCGCTGATTTTCTTTTTATGTGAGTGCTACTTCTCCTGAGAAGCTTCACTCTCTCATGTGTGTATGTTGTCTACATTGTTCCACATACTTTTTGTATTCAATCTTCAAACTTCTCTTTATATAGATTAAAATAATAGATTTGTTGGAGAAACTAGATGGTAACTCATTTTCATACATCATTGTCGTGAAGAATCTCGTAGGGGTTATTGGTTACATTCGATAAATTACTCAGATTTTTTTCATTAATTTTTGTTTGAAGATTTTGGGATTGTGGTTCACGACTATGAGGAGTGAGGAACATGAATATGCTTGTGCTCTGAGTTGGGTACAAAAAGGGAAAATTTAATTTAATTTGATAAAACTTCAAATGTTTATTAGGTTAACCCCAATAATTTAAATATACGACGCTAAAATTGCGATTGAAAATGGGAAAGTGAAAATGCGTGCTAGAGAAGCTTGAAATTCTTATATAAAATATATAATAATAATAATAATAATAATAATAATAATAATAATAATAATAATAAACCTTAAGTTAAAGGGTCTTGCTAACCAGTGCCCTCAGCGCAATGGTTAAGCATTCCAAAATAAATAAAATATTTTATAGAAAATTTAATCTTTCAATTTTCAAGGCATTAAATACACAGATTATCGAGATAAAATTACTATTTTTAAAGTCTTAACAATTGCCCTGAGGGCACTGGTTAGCATTTCCCTAAGTTAAATAATAGTTGTTAGCATTTTTCTTAAAATTAGGACCAGAAATCTATGAACATTTAACTTGTGTTTTTTTATCTAAGGTGTTGAGGAGGAATATGCCTCTTTTATTCCCTTAAGGAAATATAATATGATGTATCATTTTCTATATATCGTTGAATGCGAGAGTTAGTATAAATAACAAAATAAACAAGTTTGTTACATACATATATATATTCAACTGAGCACTAAGGATCGTCAATTTTGAGATATTTTCAAATACTTTGCTTTAATTACAACGGTTGATATTTGCCATCATCGTTCATCCTCGGATCAGAGATTTCATAAATTTAATACTTTAAAAGCACACTCTTGTTTTGCACGACTCCATTGATAATTTTCTTAAAGCTTCAAGCTGTAAAGTATGCTTGAAAAAAACTAAGGTTTCACCTTTGTCACCCACATTTTCTTAGGACCAGGTGCATTAGACCTGGAAGATCTAAGGCTGTTATCTTTAAATCTTTTCAGTTTATCAAAACAAAAAGGTTCTGAGTGACCTATTTTTTATAGTGCACGCACTTATAAATTGGATACTTCTTTCTCTTATGATCTATATATTTTCCAGGTTTTTCATCCTTTCTAAATTCTATACCATTTTTATTTCTAGAAAACCTTTGTCTCGATAAAATCAGGTTAAACTTCTTATTCCCTTTGATAAACTTTCTTAGGGTTTCTCGTAAATCAGCTACTTCTTCTATAAGGGAGTCACAATATTTACATTCTTCTTTGGAATTTCTAATATTAGTTATTTCTATCTTGAATTAATAATTTACTTTTTTAATATATCTTACTTATTCCGTAAGACATAAGATATACTCTCTTAGTTTATCATTTTCTTCAACTACTTGACCACTCATTCTAAACAGTTAAGCATAAGAAGGTTCAATACTTGGAATATTATCTGCCTCGTAGGATACCTTTATGCATATTTCATCTTATTTGTTGGAGGAATTTTTTCATGTTTCTTTCTGAGGTCGTTGTCTCTCCTTCTTTTCTTTGTTCGAGTATTTAAGAAATTTCTTCTTTTTTGAAATAAAAGATATTATTATTTCAAAGAGACATATACAAGCAAGGCCTAAGCCATATAATTGAGTACCTAATTACATAATGAGTTTAACTAAATGCTTTCTATAGATGGGTTTCAACCACCCTCTATACACAATAGTATCTTGTATGCTTCTAACTATACTATCTATGTCATTATGCTTTCCCATATTACCAAATATTCTTTGATTTCTGTACAACCAAATGCTGTAGATCACCTCAGCAGTTACAGCTTTGAGCAGTCTCAGCCTAATACCTTTACCTTTAGTTCTCCTCTTGATCCAATTGAAGCTCAGATTGAAGCTATCCTTAATGTCCAGCCAGTGTATCATAGCAGACCAAATTCCAACAATATGGGGGCACGAGAATAACAAGTGGTCTATACTTTCATCCTCCCCATCACAGAGCTCACAGTGTTGATGCTGTAATAGTCCTAACTTGAAAAGTCGTTGCTTCGTCGGTAATCTATTTTGGAAGGCAAGCCAGAGAATAACTTTTGCTCGGGGCCTCGCAACATTGTGACACATCACATGATACCAGTCAGTCGTAGCAGTCACACCAATTAGGGCATTATACACCTTTGTCATGTGGAAAACCCCCTGACTTTTCATCTGATTCCAAATTGGTAGGATATTGGGGACTTCACTTTTACTATCTAATATGTGCTTCAGAATCCAGGTGCAATTTGTAGTCTGCAGCTCAGCCATGGGATCCTTACCCTTCAAGAAGAAAGTGTGCACCCATTTCACCCAAAGATTATCTCCTTTCATGCAAATGGCCCACAGGTTTTTAAGCAAAGCCACCAAATTCCAGATATGCAGATTAAGGATGTTCAGACCACCTTCTTTCATAGGTTTACAAACCTGCTTCCAAGCTACAGGGCTCTTTTTTGTTGGGGTAGCTTTGCCTGCCCAAATGAATGTTCTACAGATCGAGTCCACTTTCTTGATAACAGCCTTAGGCAGGGGAAGACAGTGCATCCAGTACTGTGCTATGGCAACCACAATGCACTTCACCAATTGAATTCTACCTGCAATACTG
This sequence comes from Vicia villosa, assembly GCF_029867415.1. Lineage (NCBI taxonomy): Eukaryota > Viridiplantae > Streptophyta > Magnoliopsida > Fabales > Fabaceae > Vicia > Vicia villosa. Next base: position 89,350,849 of record NC_081180.1, on the reverse strand, counting down.
AGAAGATTTGCAGTCCAGTGTCTAATTCTACTCACAATCTTGTCAATGAGTGGTAGGTAATGATGTATATTGAGTCTCTTGCTAGCCAAGGGAATGCCCAGATATCTTATAGGGAATTGACCTTCAGTGAAACCAGTTTGTTGCAGCACTGTCATCTTGGTGTCATTGTCCATCCCTCCAAAGAAAGCCTTGCATTTCTTTGGGTTCATAATGAGACCTGTGGAATCAGAGAAAGTGTTAAAGGCATCAAGCATAATACCAATAGAATGATCTCCTCTACTGAATAGGAGCACATCATCTGCAAATGAGAGGTGAGTGATGTTCAACTTATTACACTTGCTATGAAACTTAAAATCTGGGTTCTTAGACATCTTGGCCAGCACCCTGTTAAGGTACTCCATCATAATCACAAACAAGAGGGGGGAGATGGGGTCACCCTGTCTTATGCCTCTCTTAGCTTCTAAAATCTCAGTGTATTCTCCATTAACATTGAATCTATAAGTGACTGTAGCAGTACCCAACATGATCCAATTGATAAACTTCTCAGGTATACCCAACTCTGCCATAACAGTTTGCAAAGAGGCCCAGTCCACCATGTCATATGCTTTTTGCAAATCAATTTGCAGCATGCATCTAGGGGTACCACCTCTCCTGTTGTAACCTTTCATCAACTCAAAAGCCATCAAAATATGGTTATGAATCACCTGCCCTTTCAAGAATGCAGCTTGGCTATGATGTATAACTTCTTGTAATATACTCCCCAATCTACTTGTTAGGATTTTTGATATGATTTTGTACACTGTAGTGCACCCAGCAATGGGTCTAAAATCCTTTACCTCATTAGCCTGATCATGCTTGGGAATTAATGTTACAACAGTGCTGTTGAAAGCTCTGAAAAGCTTGCCTTTAGTAAAGAATTCTTGAACTGCTGCTATGACATCCCTCTTGACAGTACTCCAGCTTACTTTGAAGAATTTGGCATTATAGCCATCAAGCCCTGGTGCTTTATTGTCACCAATACCCTGCAAAGCTTTCCAAATCTCCTCTTCAGTAACCACCCTAGTCAGAAATTCACCTTGCTCAGAGGTGATTTGCTTCCCATCTCTCAAAGCCTCAATATCCACCATTTTCAGTCTTCTAGCTCTGGTCCCCATAAGGCTTTTATAGAAATTCACAACCTCCTCTTTAATAGCCTCTTGATCAGTGATATAATTCCCATCCTCTTTCTTTAGCATTCTAATACTTTGCTTTTTATGCTTGGCCTTAACTGATGCATGAAAAAAGGCATTGTTCTCATCACTCATCCTAATCCAAGTAATTTTGGATTTCTGTAATAAAATTTTTTCCTCCAAAGCCTGTAGATTGATCAACTCCTCAGTACAGTATTTAACTCTACCTAAGAGATTCTTATCCATCTTATTCTTGCTTAAGTCCAGCTGAGCTTGCTCCAAATCACTCCTAGCATTCTGCAGATTCTGCTTCAGATTAGGAATGTTTTTGCCTAGACTCATTAAGTGAGGTTTGAGTCTCTGTAACTTCCTCCATAAAATATACATGGGACTGCCAGTCAGGGGTTCATTCCAGCTCTGCTGGACTATCTCCTCATAACCAGCTATATCACTCAAGCAATTGTAGAATTTGAACCTTCTCTTCTTGGCCATTTTCTGGGAATCATTAACCACATGCAGCAGAGCATGGTCTGAAACACTAGGGGCCAACACACGCAAGTTGTAGTCATTATAAATCTTGAACCATTCCACATTACCAATGAGTCTATCTATCCTTGAATAGATAGTATCAGTGGAGTGTCTATTACACCAAGTATAATAGTCCCCACACCCATCCATCTCAGTGAGCCCAGTATAAGTCATCATGTCCAATAAATCTGTACATTCAGCATCAGTGACTAATCTGCCCCCTATACGATCCTGAGCCCTCAAAACATTATTGAAATCCCCCATAAGGCACCAGGGATCAGAATTATTTGGTTGCAGGTTAGCAATATCCTTCCATAGAACTTTCCTATGCTCAAGTTGATTCTTCCCATAGATAGCAGTGAGCCAGTATTGGAACATGCCCTTGGTATCAAAAATCCCACAATGAATATACTGATCAGTGCTTTGAATAACTCTCACATCAACAACTCTATCATTCCAGGATATCCAGATTCTTCCATTATCATGGTATTGGTAATTATCCACATAGCAATCATACACATTGAGTTTATCTCTAACCTGCTTTGCTTTACCCATCTTGACTCTAGTTTCAATTAAGATCAAAATGTCAGGCTTAAGTAAATTGAGACGGGAACTAATCTCTTTTAATTTTCCTGACTTATTGAGTCCCCTTACATTCCATGAAACTAACATGGGCCTCTATCCAAGGTCACTATAAGGTCATTCAAAACCCCTAGTGCCTCAAATCCATTAGAACAGTTAATATCAGGGCTGGAGCTAGTCAGAATTCGTTTACCTCTATCTTTGATGGTCGATCTGGCCTCAATCCAAGCTGCAGCCTCAGCCCCCATAACAGGTTGTTCTGGCTTCTCAACTGGGGATGAGCCTATACTAGTCTTCTCAAGTGTTGGTAGCTCTGCTGTAGTGCCCTGTAGCAAGTCATTAGGTGTGGTTTCAGGTGGTTTCCCTTTAGGAATCCATTGCTTCTTCACAACATCTTTGCATCTATGCCCAATGCTCTTACATCTATCACAATACAGTGGTTTCCATTCATACTCCACTGACTGCAGCAGTTTTCTTCCTTCACAATCTTTAATAGCAATCTCTTTAATCAGTTCTTTTGTTATATCGACCTCAACCAAAATGCGCGCATAGGACACACGCAATTTACTAGCCGTGCATTCATCTGTGACAAGAGGCACTCCCAAAGCACTTCCAATTTTACTCAAACTCTTAGCTCCCCATAGGTGCAGAGGAAGTCTAGGTAGCTTCACCCATATCGGAATGGTGCGTAGCATATCTCTCTTCAGGTTAAAATCCGGCTTCCATTCCTTGATCATCAGCGGTATGTTACGTAGAGTGTAAGGCCCATTTATTAAGCAGCAGAAAATAAATGGCATAATATAAATTGCGAAAAGTAAAAAGTTTAGGGAAAGAGAGAACACCGAGAATTATAGAGGTTCGAACAAAATAAAAAGAACTACTCATCTCCCTAAGAATTGATCTTGATAGTATCCAATAAACGTTGAGAGCTTTTAGTAGGAAATACTCACAAACCCCCTTATACAAGGAAAATGGTTGACTTCCAACAAAACAATAAAACTAGGAAAATAATAGTTGAATCTTTTCTTCCAAATGGCGGATTGAAGCAGTTAGTCCTTTTTCTATGCAGTAAAACAAAGTGATTAGTCTTTTTTCCACCTGAATCTTAGAGCATTTAGTTTTCAATCTTCTAAACAAAATTTGCAAGCTTTTATCATGGGCTGAGCTCATGAACCTTAAACATTGGTTTTACATGGGCTAACCAATAACTTGGGAGATTTTAATATTGGGATAATCTCGAACCTTATCTAAGATTTTAATATTGGGATAAGCATTAACTTGGCCTTGGATTTACCACGGGCTAACCAAGAACCTAAGAGATATTTTATCATGACCTAATCTCAAACCCAAACAAGGGCTTGATCACACAATCTTCAAACCAAAATATTTTACGAGTTTAGCTTCTAACCCAAACAATCTTCAAAAAGTAAATTGATTTTAATGTTTTTTAAGACTTCCTAGTCGGTTAGCACCTAATAATAATAATTAATTAAACACTTCAAATATAATCGATTTTAAGTTCAAAATAGGAAAACATAGATATAAAGTTTTTGCACATCATTAAGACATTGTTTTAATCGTTTAGAGCCAAATTTTGAAATGAGCCAAATGATTAGGCTAATGTGTCAATCCATTAGCAAAGACAATTTTTTCCCAAAGCTATTTTGACAGCTCTCAATTCATATGGCACAACTTCAAGATATTTTAGAAAATATTTTCTTGAGAAAAAACAATTTAAAAAGATGTTTTAGTGTGTGTGATTAGCCATATACTTTTACGATAATGCCCTTATGATTTATAAAGTTTTCACTCCGAATAATCAAGGTAGGGCTTTCTTACACTTCAATACTTTTTCAGATACTTTCTCTTTTTACACACTTGCTTGAGTTCACTAGAGATGACGCTTGCACTTATATTCCATTTGGTTGCCATCATCGAATAGTCAAGTCCGTCAAACCCTAATATTTAGGTTTGCATCTTTATTCGCCTAACAGCTTATGCTTGACTTGTCATAAGACATCTGACATCATCAATTAGTTGTCATCATCAAAATTTGTTATCCTTTTTAAAAGCATATCACCTGTAAAGTAAGGCTCCATAGTAGTGACAACGAATTTTCAGCGCACATGTCTGTTAACTCTGTCATCATTGAATTAAATGATGCTTATAAGTTTTAAGTGTATATGAAACTCATCTTTAAAAATATTTTGTTGTACACAAGCCATATCGATTTATCAACTTCCCAACCACCATTTTCTAGATCAAATCCAATCTACTCAACTATCATGTCCACCATTCCAGGTTTGGTGAATGCAGTCCAATCAAGAAGACGACCCTCAATAAAAAGATGTAGTTGACATGGCATGTTGTCCAAGGTTATTGTCATCCCCCAACTAGTAATGTAAGATGTTCATCTCCTTGTGCCACCTCTCAGAATAAGGTTGTTACCAAGCCATGATAAACAATTATGTAAATAGTGGCGTCGAATTCAGTCAATCCACTATCTCTTATAGCATCAATGAATCTTATTTTTCCCGAAGTTGTCAAATTAATGATATTTATACTATTAGTGACATATTTAAGTGTCAAGTTAAGGAATTGAAAAAAAGAGAGAATAGATTTTAGAAACAACATAAAACCGTAAAAGAAAATAAATTGTAAAAAATATTAAATAGAAAGACGTCTCACACCTCTGTCTTCCAAACAAGTCTTACCACAAGGACCTCATAAAGTGACTTGAATGTGGGACGAGCCTTTAAGACATATCCTAGCCTTAACATCTAGCTCAAATGATTCAACTTTATTCACTTGAATTATATATCGACGCTTATGCTTAGTAGAGAAAATGACAATGTATATGTTCCCCATCAACGTTATCTCTCAACATAGTAAGATGATTTGAGCCTTGAAGAACTTGTGAAAATAAGATGAAAACATCTGATGAACATTGTTTTCATAAGTTCTCATAAACAAATAGTCTCACATAATTTATGTTAATAAGTAAGTTAAAATAAGTCAATGCAAACAAATTTTTAGTCTCTTGGTCTTTTAGTTAGTTAGTATATTTAAACATTATTTTAATTGCTTATTTACACATGTCTAAAACAAATAGGCTTTTATGTAGGCTAACAGGCTAACCAGGCCTTCAAAAAGGCCAAGCTGATGCATAAAATTAAGCCCGCAACAAACTACAAGCCATGCTTAAGCTTCATTTTTTTACAGGCCAGACTCAGGCTTGGCAAAGCCTAACTCGACTTAGCATATTTCCACCCTTACTATGGAGGTGGATTTGCTTCAATCGGTGTTGACAACCCTAGAGATTCTGGTTTATCTTTTTTCTTCTCTATGTATTTTCCATTTGTTGGGTTTGTTTGTATATTTACTCTGAACATATGTATATTTATCGCTCATGGCGTTGTATAAAGCTTGCTTTACAAATCAAACTTGTTGCTTTCTTTGATCTTTTTGCTTTATGTTTGGATTTGTGTTGTTATATACATATATCTCACAAATCTTGATTGAGAATGAATATCTATTAGTTTCTAGATTCTAGAGATAGATTTAGAGCTAATATTCACTTGGGTATCATAGCTTAATGCCTCAGTGTTGTTGTGTTGCACTGAGAGATCGTCGATGCGAGAATACACTTGTTCTCGCAATTTGGGTTAGACATAATCTGAGTTGTGATATGTCTCATAGGTGTTGCAGAGATGGACACTGATGTGAGTGATACGTAATGATATTGACGATTGATTTAGGTCGAGTACAATTGAGTGATGAGTTTAAGTATTTAATGGGTATGTGAAATTCAATTCCGAGAGTTCTATCCTTTTCGAAGAATGAAATTCTTTTTATGTTCATAAGTTTAATTCCCGCATTTACAGTTGTAACCCATTATAACCCAAACTCATAGGTGTTTCAGAGATGGGCACTAATGTGAGTGATACGTAATGATATTGACGATTAATTAAGGTCGGGTACAACTGAGTGATGAGTATAAGTATTTAATGGGTATGTGAAATTCAATCCCGAGAGTTCTATCCTTTTCGAATAATGATATTCTTTTTATGTTCATAAGTTTAATTCCCGCATTTACAGTTTTAACCCATTTTAACCCAAACTAATTAACGCGGGAAATTGCTTCAAAAGAATGAAGGTGATGGAGTTGGGACCTAAAAAAGCCCTAAAAATGTGTTTTTTTTGCCCTAAATATAAGTTTGAAACCCGCAGACCCCGCTTAGTGGCACAAAGCCCGCTAAGCCCGGTCTGCTGCAACTTGAAATCCTGTTTCGGCCATAACTTGAGAACCGTAACTTCGATTTGTGCCCTGTTCAAAGCGTTGGAAAACTTATTCAATGATTTATCTAACAATGACTAAATATTAATGAAATTGATTATTTCCTCTTTTTTTAGCCTTATTCTTTGAAGACTTGTTAAAAATTGCATTCTTGAAGCTTAGCTTTGTAAGCTTCTTTTGTCGGGGTTTGTTTGTAAGTATACCTTATTTATATGTGTATTTATTGCTCATGATATTGTATAAAACTTCTTTTACAAATCAACATTGATGTTTTTACCCTTGTTTTTTCTTTGTGCAAGGATTTGAGCCTTGGATCTGATATCAACCCAAACCGACCGATTGTCCTACCCTAATCCTACCCAAAAGAAAAAAATGTCACCTTCATGTAATGACTCGGCATGAAAAATGTGTGACCAATAGCATCCCATCACCACGTCCTCACTCATTATTATGATGGAGGCACTCATTGTCAATTATATCTCATAAGTATAGGTTATGATGAACCACACAACACCTATAATAAACGATGGTTCAAACCTAACTCAAGATCATATTAATTAAAGTTGTTAAGTCATTGAAATATATTTTGGAGCCAAAATTAGGACTATTTGAGTAATTTCATTATTATTTATTTATTTAATTATTATAATCAATAAATACATTTCTATTAATTTTTAATAACTAGCCACTAAATTGCTCGATTTTCTTAATTTTTAATGACTTTTTTAAATTAATTTTTAAGCATCAACTAACAACAAATAGCCACATAACTTCTCCACAGCCCCACTCACCCATTTATTCAATAATTTAAAGTATGATAACATGAAATCTTATTTTTTAAATTTGTTAATATTATTTAATATATTTGTTTATTTAATTATTTATTAATATATTATTATTATTATTATTATTATTATTATTATTATTATTATTATTTAATTGATTGGAGATGAAAGGATATCTTCCTATGTAATGAACCCTTATGCATCAATAAACTGGTCATTGAGTAAATGATAAGCATCCAAAAAAAAGTCTACATTTTTCTAAAATTTTCTCTTATTTATATTTTAAAATTTAATTTGTTAAGACATTTTGTTTTTAATTTAATTATTAATTGATTAATAAAAAGATTTGGAGAGGTGTAGGGGTAATAACGTGGAAGAATTAACAATTTAAAGTACGATAATGTGAAATAGTAAAAGTCTATATTTTTATAAAATTTTCTCTTATTTAATTTTTAAATTTTAATTTGTGAAGTTATTAAATTAATTTTATATTAATTAATTTCTATTTTTATACCGACCATCCTACCACTATTTTTATTAATAATTAATTAATTAATAACAATTAATTTAATTAATTAAAATAAACCAATAAACCTCTGTAACAATTACTCATTAGTGGAAAGTTACAACTGATTCACTTTTTTTCCAAATTTATGTATCTCAATCACTTTAAATATGAAAGATAAAACAAATTATAAATTACCTTTCTCTTTGCAATGCAATTATCATTATCAATTATATATTACCCTCTTCACCATACAATCATGTGCTTTTTATTTATAAAAAATTATAATTTCTTTGATGATGAGGAGAATAAACATTACGTTGAAGGTTTTGTTGAACTTTTTTATTTTATCAAATTATTACATTGTTTAATTTTTAACTTCTTTTTTATTATCTCTAATATAATATTTTGTGGGTTTAAAGGTTTTTCACAATTTATAATTTTATCTAACTTTTTATAGTTATTATATTCTGTATTTATTTAGTAAATTTGTAAGTTATGATACTTGTATTACATTAGAAACTTTAACAAATTCACCATTTTACTCATTTATAAATGTAGTAATGTTGCAAATCTTCTATACAGTTGTTTGCCTTATTACAATCCATATATAAATATCACTATCTTTCTATTTTATTTATTCATTTTGAAACCGATATATGAATTTTGATATATAATAGTTTTATTTCTCAATTCAAAGAAGAAAAAAATATTTGCCTTATTTATTTTTTAGAAAAAAAATAGTCACATTCATTTCATCTTCTATGAGTATTACTTATAAACTTTTAATATCTTATTTTATATCTAAATCAATTATTTGAAATTCAAAATTTATTTGATTATTTAAACAAATACTTTGAGAGATATTAACATTCCTATAAAATAGGAATCAAATTATTTATTTAAATAATAATATTTAACAATAAAAAATAAATTAAATTTGTTTTACTCATAAATTTATTTATTTATTTCATTTTAGAATCTCCAAAAATAACTTTTTAATTTTTTAATTATAACGATAATATTTAATTTGCTAATTTGTAAAACCTACATTAGTACATATAATTTTTTTATCTTTACTAATATATAATAATATGTGCACTATTTTTCTTTTTATAATGCAAATTTGACTATTTTATATTCTTTAATTTTTTAAATCTTTTTTAATTATATTAGAAATTTTTATTTTTCATTAATACATATTATTAAGTTGTTGCTAATTTTTTTTTGAAACAAACACAATCAATATAAAAAAAACATTTAATATCACAATATTTTAAATTATTTTTCAACTATATTTAATTAATAACAATAATTTAATAAAATATATCCGTGCATCCCACGAGCAAACGTCTAGTATATAATTAAACAAGAATATTAGTTAATAAAATTTATAAAAAAATTAATAATTGATATAATTATTCGTAAATTATATTCCAAAAAAAAACATTTATATGCATGTGCACATAAATATTATATTAAGTATTTGTTTGTTTATTTACTATTAATATCACTCATTTTACCTATTAAAGTGAACAACTCGGTTTACAAAATCTTATTTCTAAATTTTCACGTCCAATATGCGTGAGAATAAAGATGTTTTCTAGATTTTTCATAAGTCTAAAAGAGAAAATACAAAATACTGTAACTAATCTAATCTAGGGATAGTTATTCTCATAGCATCCACTTTGAGCAAATGTTTGATCCGAGTGGGAGAAGAATAGAAGAAGACACTCTTAAGCTCAAAAATACACTTAAGATGAGTTAAGGCATTAACGTATTGATACGAATGTACCACAATTAGGAGTGACAAATAGACATACTCGTTTCATTAAAATTCACACTGTAAAAATTCAAAAAAAAAAAAAAAAGCGGAGTAAATATACTTGAGGATGCGAGTTTAAAACCTAGTTCCGCTCTGCAAAAAAGTGAGAGCGTGGCGGGAATCACCCGCAGACATTGCTCATTTTAAATTTAAAAACGCAAAAAATTATGTAAATACACGTGTCCGTAAAAATCTGCGTTGAAAACAGGACGGGATGTGACATACACATTAGAAGGTGAGGGCCTAAACTCTTGCCCGCACTAAAGTGTGGACAAAACGGGTATGTCCAGCGGGCCAGACCCGTTTTACCGCCCTAACCACAATCACCTCTCAATAAAGGTAAATTTTTTGTTTATATATATATATATATATATATATATATATATATATATATATATATATATATATATATATATATATATTGGCGGAGCCAGGAATTTTAGGCAGCCTGGGCAAAAACTTTACACCATTGATTATTCATCTGTTTTAATTCTCACACTCTATTTTTACTAATTTTGCCCCTGATTTCGTCTAAAAATCGACTATTAAATTGGGTGCCTGCCCGGGCTAGCTGGGTCTTGGCTCCGCCCCATATATATATATATATATATATATATATATATATATATATATATATATATATATATATATATATATATATATATATATATATATATATATATATATATATATATATATATATATATATATATATATATATATATATATATATATATATATATATATATATACATATATCATTGTTGGTTAAAATATCTCAACAAATATTTTTGTATAATTTGTTTAAAAAATTATTTTTGTTATGTAATAGGATGTGTCCGATTTCTTTTTATCATTTTGAATATTTTTTATTTAGTTTATTAAATTGAATTTAACTTCAAATATGCTATTATCGTGATACCGTCTAACCCAAGTATACCTTTTATTTTATTTTCCTAAAAATAGATATATCTTTACATATAGTCCAACTTAATTATTTAGGTTGTATTTGTTTTGTTGACCAAAATAATGGATGTATTTGTTTTATAGTTAAAAAAAAAAAAACCGGTATTAATTTCGTCATGAATAGTTTTGCATAAACTATTATTTCATGATATGTGTTTGGTAAATGATTTTATTTTTGAATTTTATTTTTCAAATTTTATTCAACTTAATACATAAAACTTGAGATTCAAATAATAAATCTAATTGATACTTATTGTCAATGTAAAAATATTTTACACTGCTAAAAGACGTTGAATATTTGAAGATGTTTAAATTTTATTTTAATTACTTATACAATGACACTAATCGTTGTGATTAATTGATAGTGAAAATATTTTTACACTGCATAATAATTAATCTTAAAAATAATAGTAGTGGAAAGTTGATAGTCATTGATAGTTGTGTTTTACTATCGCCAGCTAAAAATTATCATTTTTTAATACAAAAATTTAAAATTACATAAATTTTATTCTTATGAATAAATGAAAATCATAGATAATGATTATAAATTTATACCAAAATTTAATAATTCTAACTTTATTTTCTTAAATATATTTATGGTAACCTTAAAACAACAAAGTTATAATAGTGCAACTTGATTCATCTAATTTGAATATTAGTTGGATAGGAATAGTGTTTTTAAATTTTTTTGTTCATCAATTAGAGGATTATGGATTCATATAAACATGAAAAGTCATGTATTCGGTCTAACATAACGAAATATGGATCTCAACCACAAATACTAGAGGCTCACTTCACCAAATTTCTTTTCGTGACACTCTCTAAATTTAACCTAGCATCCATCCCCACCCCCAATTTTGATAATACGCAGATTATCCTTGATAAAATTTTAACACACGAAAAATTTAGTAGGGCAAACGAAATTTTCAGTATAAGTAAAAAATGTTGATAGTGTATGTCAAAAGTTAGGTATGCTTTATACCAATTTTTCAAAAAACGGTGCGTGGAAAAATTTATCGATTTTTTAAAAAAACACCATGTTGTACCGGATTTTTTGCAAAACTTTGAAAAATCTGATAGTGTAAAACCACCAATTTTCTAAAAATCTCATGCATTTACTGGATTTTTAGAGGAATTGCAAAAAACTCAATAGTGTAATTTCATTGGTTAAGGTTACGTTGCCTGTTTTGTACGGATATGATTATATCGATAATTGTGTATTGTAATTAATCAATACAAAATGGTGACATGATTTTCATTGCATTATAAAATAAGTTCATTATCAAATATAAAAGTTGGTACTTGGCATCAGAAGGTTGAAAAGGGATTTGATAGCTTGAAAAATTAAACCCAACAATAAAAACTAAAAGTTCCAAAACACCTCAAACACACACACCAAAAAAATTTTGTAACAAGACTATTATGTTGAAGAAGACGAAATAGATAAAAAAAATAAGAAAACTAACGAATAGAACTTGAACACGAAGAAGACGACCATAACATATCATAACAGTGGTAGAGAACAACATTGGTGGCAGGCGGCGAGAGCGGGAATTCGCTGAGAGCAAATTTGAGTGACTTATGATTTTTACTTTCTTTGTTTGGACTTTGGTTTTAGTTTCCTGTTTTATAGAAAGGAATGATGCATAAATAAATATGGAGAATGGTTGGATCAATACAAAAACTGGGCTTAATGATGGGTGAAAGAAAAGATTTAGAGTGTAGTTATAGCCATTGGTTCGATTCATCGCTTTAGAGGTTCCTAAAAGTTAAAATCGAGAACCAAACTAAACCACCTAAATTTTTATTGGTTTGGTTCGGTTTTGAATCCGAACCAGAAAAAAAGATTTTTTTTTTCAATTTGATTTAGTTTGGATTATTGATTTAATTGATTATTTCTGATCCGTTTACACCCATAGTCATAGGACAATTAGGGGATGTCAACTAATTCTTTCTCATTCTAAGTGTGGTTATGGTTTGTGAAGTGAGCCTCTAGTATTAGGGTTGAGGTCCACATAGTGAACATTTAGTATTATGTTTCACTAAGTGAGTGTTGCGTTATGACTTTTCATGTTTAAATGAATCCACAATCCCCTAAACACGGAAAACATATTTAAAAATAATTTTTTGATCCTTCTACTATTAAAATTAGACGACTCAAGTCGTATATTTGTAACAATTGTTTTAAGGTTACTACTAGATGTATAGCTTTTATATTATGCACTTGGGCTTTCTATTGTTGTATGGGCTATTAGTGTTAAAGGCTTAATATTGATCCTTGTATAAGTAGCAGCATCACAATGTATTGAAATTAACTTTGAAAAAAATATCAATTCAATATGTTTTTCCTGCCATGGGAATTCAAACATTTTACCCATCACTTTCATTCTTGTAATATGGTATCAGAACCGGTTCCAATGACCTAATCTTGAACCCTCGCAACCCCTATTATCTTCATCCAACAAAAACCTTGGCGCCACCATCGTTGCTTTGCCCCTTGATAACAACAACTATCACAACTGGAACAAGTCTATACGGTGCGCTTTAACATCGAAGAACAAGCTCGCTTTCATCAATGGTAGTCTCATACAACACTCGATTTTTGATGCTAACTATGAATTATGGGATCGTGCCAATAGCATGGTCCTTTCTTGGATCGATCACACGCTTCACCACACATTGCACAAAGCACTATCTGTTTTGATTTCGCGTATGATCTCTGGGAAGATCTTCATGAACGTTTCACCAAGGGTAATCATTTTTGCTTCTCTGACCTCCTCCAATATTTACACTCAATTCAACAAGGAAACCAGTCTTTATCCACCTACTACACTGATCTTAAGATCCTTTGGGATAAACTAGAAGCTTTGCACCCAACTCCTTCATGCACTTGCCCAACACCCTGCCCCTGTGCCCTATCTAAAGTTGTGCGCAATTTCAAGCTTATGGAATACCTTACTTGCTTCTTTAAGGGTTTGAATGATAACTACCATAACATTCATACATAGATCTTGCTTATGGATCCTCTTCCCAGCATTAGTCGTGTGTACTCTCTTATTGCACAACAAGAAGTGGCCATTTCAATTGTGTTTGCACCTCAATCGACCATTCTCTTTGCCAATAGCCACAACAACAAACGTAAAGGAAAATGGAATCCCAAAACTCCCGTGTTATGCACCAATTGCAACAAGACTAATCATATAGTGGAAACCTGTTATTTTAAACATGGATTTCCATTTGGTTATAGGAACAAGAACCATAAGCCAACTTCAGAAGCCAAGCCTACCTTTGCACCAAATAAAGACAATCAAATCTCCAAGGAGGATTATCAATATCTCATGCAGCTTCTTCAACAGTCAAATTAGGAGCATCAACATTCCAAGTCATCCAATAATGATATAGGCATAACCTCGGATATTGCCAATACAAGTAATATTCTCCCTCTTTCTAACATGTGGATATTTGATTCAGGAGTAACACATCATGTTTTCCCTGATGTCAACTGCTTTTATGATATATCTATTATTAACCCTGTCCATATTCACCTTCCTAATGGAAATTATGTTACTATTAATTATGTTGGCTCTCTTATTCTTGATACTTACATGCATTTACATGATGTTTTTTACATCTCCTGATTTAAATTTAGCCTTATATCCATATCTTAACAATTTCACACATCTATATACTGCATCACATTCTTACACAATTCATGCTATATTCAGGATGTGTCTACCAAGGAGATGATTGGACAAGTGACACAACATAACAATCTCTATATCCTGCATAAGATACTTGTTCACAACTTTACATCATCCATAACATGTAGCAATGCTACCCTTATGGATCCTAATAATGTAGCTCAGCCCTTATGGCATCATAGATTAGGGCACCTCTCTAATGAGGTCTTACACACCATGTCTCACCAATTTCCCTTTATGAAGTACAATAAAAATTCTACATGTTATACGTGTCATTTATCCGAGCAATGCAAATTCCCTTTCCCTCATAGCAATTCTATCTCTTTTAATAAATTTGATTGAGTTCATATGGATATTTGGGGTCCTCTCTCTATTGCTTCCATGGTTGGATTCAAATATTTTTTTAACTATAGTTGATGATTTCACTAAATACACATGGAATTTTCTTATAACTAATAAATCTGAAACAATAAATCTTATACAAAAATTTATTTCTTATTGCCAAATACAGTTTTCTTGCCCTATCAAAACCATTATAAGTGATAACGGGTCTGAGTTACTTATGCCTTATTACTATGCATCTTTAGGCATTGTTCACTAAAGGAGTTGTGTTGAAACACCTCAACAGAAATGCATTGTTGAAATAAAACATAGACACCTATTAAATGTCACTAGATCTTTTTTGTTTCATGCACATTTACCTACAAACTTTTGGTCATATGCTTTATGTCATGCCACATACATCATAAATTGGCTATGCAGACCTACCATTCAAAACCACACCCCTTTTGAACTCCTTTTTAATATATCTCCGTCCTACACAAACCTTAAAACCTTTGGATGTCTGACATATGCCTCCACCCTTAATAGAAATAGGGATAAACTAGATCTCAGAGCCACCATTGTTTTTAGGCTTTACTATGGGAATCAAAGGATATCTCCTATTTTACCTTGACAAAAGAGCCACTTTTACCTCAAGGAATTATGTGTTTCATGAACACATATTTCCTTACACACCCCATCCCCTTATTCCCCTCAACCCTACTACCCAGATAGAACCAAACCCACCTCACCATCCCTTCTCTTTGATCATAGCCTTAACATACCCTCCCATACTTCTCCTAATAATGAAACAACCATTTCTCCTAATCAAACCATGACTGAGACTCAACACACATCACCATCTCACAGTCCTCTGGTCAATTCCCCTCAAACTTCTTCTATAGCCAACCTAGATCCCACACCTACTACTGACACATCAAATTCTACATCTAATAATTCACCAGGCAACAATTCTAAAAATTCTGCCTTTGAGCCCATTACCATACGAAAATCCATAAGACAAAAATTTGCACCTGCATATTTAAAAGATTTTGTATGTACTTCATCTCATAATTCCCCCTATATGACATTTATAAATTTGTTTCATATACCCCTCTTTCCCCTGCATATCACTCTTTTATTTCTGCTATCACTACTGCATGTGATCCCACTTCATATAAGGAAGCCAATATTCAATCCCATTGGGTAAAGGTTATGGACACAAAAATACAAGCTTTAACAAACAACCATACATAGATTTCTACCACTTTACCTCCAGGCAAGAAAGCCATTGGTTGAAAATGGTTTATAAAACTAAATTTAATTCTGATGCTACAGTAGAGAGACATAAATCAAGGTTAGTTGCTCTAGGCTTCAGACAAGTAAAGGGTATTGACTTCTTTGACACTTTTTCGCCCGCTGCTAAGCTCACAACTGTAAGATTACTCATTGCTCTTTCATCTTCTTTAAACTTTAACATTCACTAACTTGATATCCATAATGCTTTTTTGTATGGAGATTTGGAAGAAGAGGTATACATGCCTCTTCCTAAAGGGATTACAACCTCTTCCCCAAACTAAGTATGCAAACTTCTCAAATCCCTTTATGGATTAAAACACTAGTAGACAATAGTTCGAGAAGCTCTCAAAAGTTTTACTCACCAATAATTTTACACAATTCTCCTCTGATCGATATCTGTTTATCCATCAAATAAGAAGGGTATCTAACTTTTCTCTTAATTTATGTTGATGATATTCTGCTTGCAGTGCTTACAGGAAACCACTTACATTTCATACAACAAACAAAAGACACGCTGCATCACCATTTTCGCACTAAGGACCCTGGCAACTTAAAGTACTTCTTAGGCCTTGAGATAGTAAGAACAACTTCTAGCATCAACACCTGTCAAAGAAAATACACTGGATTTGCTTGCCAACACAGGCTTACTTGGCTGCAAGCCTGCCCCTGCTCCTATGGCCTATGACACTCAATTGCAAACAACTGATGGAACTCCTTTGCAAGACAAAACCAAATTTCGTAGATTAGTTGGACAATTCATTTACCTACTCAAAACAAGGCCATATATAACATACTTTGTCCAACAACTCATCCAACACATGAGTTTCCCAACTGACATCCACTACAATATTGTAGCTCCGTGTACTTCGCTACCTTAAAGGTTCATCTGGCCAAGGCCTCCCCTTCCCAACAATTCCAACCTACAACTCAAGGCTTTTCAGACTCGAATTGGGAAACCTGTCCTGAAACACGAAAATCATTCACTGTGTTTTGCATATAACTAGGAGATTATTTAATCTCATAGAAATCTAAAAAGCAACCAATTGTCTTAATAAGCTCTACTGAGGCAGAATATCTTTCAATGACTTCCACTGTATGCGAACTTTAATAGCTCACCAACATTCTCAAAGAAATGCTAGTCTTATTCAAATAACCGGCTCTACTATATTGTGACAACGCTTCTACCAGACACATTGCCAACAATTCATCTTTCCATGAACACACAAAATACATTGATTTAGATTGTCATTTGGTTCGCGAAAAATTTAACCAACACCTCTTCCATCTCCTACCTATAACCTCCTCACAACAACTTGCAGACGTTTTTACCAAACCACTGAATGCTAAGCCTTTTCTCTCCAACATCACTAAGCTTAGACTTCACTCCATTTATCCCCAAGCTTATTTTGGGAGGGGTATTAGATGTATAACTTTTATATTATGCACTTGGGCTTTCAGTTATTGTACTATTATTGTTAGAGGCCCAATACTGATCCTTGTATAAGTAGCAACATCACAACGTACTGGAATTAATTTTGACAAAATATCAATTTAATATGTTTTTCCCGCCATAGAAATTCAAACATTTTACCCATCACTTTCATTAATGTATAATAGTTACCACAAATATTTTTAAGAAAAAGAAGTTAGAATAAAATTCCGAAACAAATTTATAAAAATTATTTACGATTATCATTTATTTATAGGAATAAAATTTATATATAATTTTTAAATTTTTATCCCTCTATCAAAAAGAGATAATTTTTATCGACAATAACTTTCAACTTTCTTCAATTATTATTTTTATTTCAAGTTTTATGTATTTAGCTAAATAATTTTTTTGAAAAAGGTTTCTATCAAAGCCATCTTATAAAATAATAGTTTATGCAATAAGATTCTTGATTAAAATTAATACCAAAAATATAACTATAAAACAAATACATTCTCTTTTTTTGTTCAACAAAACAAATACATCCTAAATACTAGTTTTGACTACATTCAATATCCATATATTTTTTCAAAAGATATACCTGTTTTTATGAAAAGAAAATAAAAGGTATACTTGGGTCAGACGCTATCATGATAATAATAACAAATTCAATGTTAAATTTAATTCAATGAACTAAATAAGAACATAGTAAAAATAAATTTTTAACAAATTATACAAAAATAAATAAAAATAGTTGATGAGATATTTTAGCCATCAATAAATAATAATTATTCGTATATTCATATGTAATAAAAAAAAATTCTAGAATATATATTCACAAAAAAAAAAAAACATAATATTCAATCTTCAAATGAAAAATAAAGTGTATCATATCTCTCTCTCTGAAATCCCGCGCTTCTCTCGTTTTCTCTGTGGCTCTTCACAATCGTAGCACCGACTTTTCTTCTCTGCCATCCAAATCTAAGCCATAGCTACTTCAACATTCACTCGTTCTTTTAGGTATTATTCTTCACCATTCATGCATATTGCTGATTATTATTGTTTATAATGTGATTTTTTTTACTCAGTTTTTTTCTCATGTTGTTCAAGTGATTATTTATTAATCTGTTTTTGCTATGTTTGTATCGTAGATTCGTAGGGTTAGGGTCTTATGTGTGGCTTTTCTTACTTGCATGCAGCTTTCATCAACTTTTCTGCTTTGTTTTTTTTTTCTTCTGAAAATTTTGTTAAAACTTTATTTTTTGCGTGTGTGCTAGGTTTTGTTCATGTTAGTTTTGTGATTTGGTTCCTTTTATGATAGATTTGGTTTTGTTTTTTGATTAATAACAACAGTTTTTTTGTAAAATAATAATTATGCTAATGCAAGGAGAAAATTTTAGATGTAAACCATGTAGATTGATGATTTGGTTGTCTAGAAATAATGTGTTGAACTGAATTTTTTTGAGTAAAATCGATTAGCTGATTACGAGATGAAAGTTTTTGATGAGTTTGATAACGCGATTATGGCTACATTATCTGGACTGGAGTGCGATTTTTTATGACATGGATTGACACAACCGTGAATGCGGTTTAGGATGTTGGTTATTAGTGTAGGTAGTTTGTTTTTGTTCAATAACAATTGTGGTGATGGTGAAAGTTAAAACTGTGATTTTCAACTTTTTTGAGTGGACCAGTTGTCTGAAATTATTTTGGAGTTTGAGGTTGTTGAATTCTGGTGTTTGAGATGGAATCGGAAGTTGGGGGTCGTAGTACCCCTAAGACGGAATCTGAAGGTGAAGCTTTGAACTCAAAGATAAAGAAGAGTGGAAATCTAAGCGGCAAAGATATGATATTCAGAGCTGACAGAATTGATTTGAAAACTTTGGATGCTGCGCTCGAAAGGCACTTGAGCAGGGCTTATTCCAGAAGCACCGAGGCTAAGAGGCCTAGAGAAGAGTGGGAGGTTGATTTGGCCAAATTGGATTTACGATATGTTGTTGCAAATGGAGCTTATGGCACTGTCTACCGGGGAACTTATGATGACCAAGATGTTGCTGGTATGTGTACTTTATGCTTTGCATTCTTATTCTGGTTGGTTGTCTTTGTGTTTTGTGTTGTTAAATAGCAGTTATAGCGGAGTTATACTACTATATATAGTGTAGCGGAATTTGGACAAACCATTATTATTCCACAATACATTATTTATTACAAAATATTGTCATATAGCGGCTATAACGGAGTTGTAGCACTATTGCATAGTGAAATTTTAAAAATCTGTTTTTTCCGCTATACGTGATTGACAACATTATTTTAAAAATAACAGAAATTAAAATATGTCAACATAGTCAGATAGTAGAAGATATTCTACTCTCTCAAGGTTTTGTTCTTTCAGCCTCAAATCCAGGTTTTGAAATGTGGCTGGTGTTGCGGTTCTGTTAAAACCATTGATACTGCATGGAACGATAAATAAATAACAGACAAATGCGGTCGGTGCAACCATAATTGCAGTGTCAAAGGCCTATGTAATCTTTACATCGCGTCTGTCGGCCGCAATTTAAAGCTACTATACAAACTATTTTACCTTATTCAGTTACACTATTTAATGCAAAATATTATCAAATAGCAGTTATAGTGGAGTTGTAGCACTATTACATAGCGAAATTTTAAAAATCTGTCTTTTTCCGTTATATGCGATTGACAATATTATTTTAAAAATAACAGAAATTAAAATATGTCAACGTAGTTATATTGTAGAAGATATTGTACTCTCTTAAGGTTTGTTCTTTCAGCCTCGAATCTCGGTTTTGAAACATGGCCGTTGTTGTGGTTCTGTTAAAGTCGTTGATACTGCATACAATGACAAATAGATGCTGCCGGTGTAACAATAATTGCAGTGTCAAAGGCCTACGTAATCTTTATATTGCGGAGCCGCAATTTAAACTGCAATACTAACTTTTTTACTATATTCAGTTACACAGCATTGGTGTCAATTTTGTTTAGAAATTGTCATGTTGAATTTTCTAGTGAAAGTGGTGGACTGTGGTGAGATGGTGCTGCCACTGTTGCTTTACGAGCATCATTTTGGCAGGAGGTTACTGTGGGAAAACTTGATCATTCAGTTCTGATGTCACAAAAGTACAAATTTTAACAATCAGCAATTTTCCGTGATTGACAACATTATGTGTTAAAAATATAACAGAAATTAAAGTATGCTATTCAATGTAGTTAGATAGTTGAAGGTATTGTATTCCCTCAAAGTCTGTTCATTCAGTCCCAACTAGATTTTGGCCGTTGTTGTGGTTATGGTAAAATCTTCGATATTGCATATAACAACAGATAAATGCGGCTGATGCAATCATGGTTGCGGTTTGGTAGGTCTACTTAATCTTTATATTGCATTTGTTGGCCGCAATTTAAACCTACGAGACAAGTTTTATTGCCTTATTCAGTTATGCTGTTTCCATAAAATAAATGCTCTAGTCATAGTCATAGTCTTGATTTTTTTATGTGTAGAAATTCTCATTGAATTGTCATGTTGATTTTTTTAGTGAAAGTGTTGGACTGGGGTGAGGATGGTGTTGCCAGTGTTAATGAAATTTCTGCTTTACGAGCAGCATTTCGGCAGGAGGTTACTGTTTGGCAAAAACTTGATCATTCAAATGTCACAAAAGTACTTACTTAATACCCTTAACACTCATGTATTTAAATTCATGATTACTACTTTACAAATTTGACATTCTTATTTTTCTCGTTTTTTCCTATATGTGGAACAATAGGAATTTTATTTTTTAACGTCGTAGTTGTGTAATTGTTCATATCATTCTTCCAACAGTTTGTTGGAGCTTCAATGGGCACTTCAAATCTTAAGATTCCTTCAGACGCTGGTGGTCAAAACCCCCTTCCTTCCAAGGCGTGTTGCGTTATTGTTGAGTTTGTTCATGGAGGGACATTAAAACAATTCTTGTTGAAAAATAGGCGGAAGAAACTTGCATACAAGGTTGTGGTTCAGTTGGCTTTGGATCTCGCTAGAGGGTGAGTCTCATTGCATTTACCTTTTACAATCCTTGGTATATAATTGTATTATCCCTCTCTCAAACACTATGTTTTTCCTTTTGCAGTCTTAGTTATCTACATTCGAAGAAAATTGTTCACCGCGATGTAAAAACTGAGAATATGTTGTTGGATGAAAATCAAAACTTGAAAATAGCTGATTTTGGAGTTGCTCGAGTTGAAGCGATAAACCCAAGTGAAATGACGGGTGAAACTGGAACCGTTGGATACATGGCGCCAGAGGTATTAATCATTCTTTGTAATATGCTCTCGATATTATGTAGTTAAATGTGACGTTTGATTATGGGCGTATTATATTCATGATTATTTATCACTCCCGTGAATGTGAAATCGGAACTCTATTTCAATAATTTGCTTTAATCTCAGCCTTAAACTATGTGTAGGTTATAAATGGTAAGCCATACAACAGAAGCTGCGACGTCTATAGCTTTGGCATTTGCTTGTGGGAAATTTATTGCTGTGACATGCCTTATCAAAACCTTAGCTTTGCTGACGCGTCATCTGCCGTTGCTAATAAGGTCAGTTCATTCAATGAATTATGAACTCTTTCTATCTACCCTCGTATTCTTTTCCTACGAGCATTTTGAAATGACCTTGTTTCTACATGGCATGATTTAGTCATTTATTCATTCCTATATAGACTCTTTCTGCTGTCATTACACGACTATTCATTCCTATATAGACTCTTTCTGCTGTCATTACACGACTATAAATATTTTAACTAATTTGAATTACATTTACTCTTAATTCATAAGAATGCTCCCTATTATGCCACCATATACATTCTGCACTTCAATCTATAATCAGATTTGTTTCCATTCCTGCGCAGAATTTACGACCTGACATTCCTCGATGTTGTCCAAGTGAGTTAGCAACTATAATGAAAAGATGCTGGGACAAACATCCAGAAAAGCGTCCACAAATGCAAGAGGTAGCAAGAATGCTGGAAGAACTTGATACAAGCAAAGGAGGTGGAATGATACCAGATGATCAGAGTCCTTTTTGTTTTTGCTTTAGGCCTGCTCGTGGTCCATAATTATACATACTCGATTTTTGATGAGTATTATTATGTACATTAGTAGTTACCGTCGACTATGTAAACATGGGAGATGTGTTGCAATTTTCAACTGTAATTTGTTGGCTTGTCAATTTACTTCTGAATTATATATTTTTTAATACAATGAACTATAGATATTGAACTAGTTATGAGTTGCTGGTGTTGTGAGTCATTGGTTCATGGGAGACTCAATTGGTTCATGACAAACATTTTTTTGTTGACCGTAGTTAAATTATAAGAAATAAAAAATAAATCATAAGAAAAGTAAATGCGGAAAACAATTGTTTAGTTTGTATAACTCTGATTTAACGTAGCATTAATATTTAGATATAATTTTCTTTTCATCATTTTTTTCAATTTTAATCCTAATATATTTGATATAAAAATTAAAATGCACGTTAAAGTAAATGATACATGAAAACTTTCATAGTATATAAAAGATTTCCAGAAAAATAAAAAATATAATTTTCTTACAAAAAAATTATTATTTTTGAAAAAAATTATTTTTTAATTTTAAAAATAATTTAATTTTTTGAATGAAAAACAAATTGATTTTAAAAGAGTTCAAAATAGAAAATTGGTTTATAATTGCAAATTGATTATAAACTAGTTTATAAATACAAACTGGTTCTAAACCAGTTTTAAATTAAATTGAAATTATTTTTTCACTTAATTGTATTTTTATTAAAATGATTCATGTAAACTGAATTGAATCATAAATATGTTTTGGTTCAATTCAGCTCATCAACCATGAACACCCTTATTGTAAAGTGAGCATAACATAATTCATTAGGACATCAAGATAAAATAGAACCAAAAGAAATAAGAGCTAGTAGCTATGTGACTATATAAGGTTAAAAAATAGGACAGAGTGATTAGTTAGAACAAAATAACTAAGTTTCTTTACTAGTGTGAAAATTGACCTTTAAAAAACAGTGTATGTTTCTTCTGAAATACTAGTAATACATTTTTATGTTCTTTGAGTGATGCTGGCAATGGTTTAGACCAATGAATATATATATATTGAATTTAGGGACTACATAACATAAGAGTATAGCCCAAGTTATGTACCAATGTTATGTACCAAGCCCAATTCAACGTGATGATGGAGTGTTTTTTTTTTCTTCTTGTACATGAACATTTGCTTTCATTTATATTTTAATTTTTTTTCTTAAAAATTAATAACAAATCCGTGCGTTCGCATGAGTTCTGGTACGGGACGCGCATTTGTTTCAAATGTATATTTTTACCTGTGAAAAAATAATAATTGAATGTATAGAAAAATGTTTGGTATCCGTGAAAAAATAATAATTGAATGTATAGAAAAATGTCTGGTACCTGTGAAAAAAATAATAATTGAATGCATAGAAAAAATTTCGGTACCTGTGAAAAAATAATAATTGAATGTTTAGAAAAAATGTCTGGTACCCGTAAAAAAATAATAATTGAATATTTAAAAAAATGTCTGGTACCCGTGAAAAAATAAGAATTGAATGTATAGAAAAATGTCCGGTACCCGTGAAAAAAATAATAATTGAATGTTTAGAAAAATGTCTAGTACCCGTAAAAAAATAATAATTGAATGTTTAAAAAAATGTCTGGTAGCCATAAAAAAATAATAATTGAATGTATAGAAAAATGTCCGGTACCCGTGAAAAAAATAATAATTTAATGTTTAAAAAAATATCTGGTACCCGTGAAAAAATAATAATTAAATATATAGAAAAATGTTCAGTACCCGTGAAAAAATAATAATTGAATATTTAGAAAAATGTCTGGTACCAGTGAAAAAATAATAATCTAAATATATAGAAAAATATCCGATACCCGTAAAAAAATAATAATTAAATGTATAAAAAAATGTCTGATACCCATAAAGCTGAAATAAATTGGATAATTGTTGAGTCCTATCTGCTAATATTTTTAAAAATCTAAAAATACAAAAAAAAAATTAAAAATAAACAACTTTTTAGTTGGTTTATAAAAACTAGATTATAGTTTTGTTCTTAACTTCTTAAATAAAAGATAAATAATTTAGGTATATTATATTTATATTTTTTTTTGAAAATGAAGAATTTTTCTTAAAAATATTATAGAAACTTAGTTAAATATAGAGATCTCATCAAAACTTATTTTTTATATAAATGTCTTCTCTCTCTCTCTCTCCCAAAAATTAGCAAAATAAAAATTAGTTTTTATGGTAATTTGTTATATCTAAATAGTAAAAAGCAGGTATACCAAGGGAAGAAAAAGTAGCATTTTTCAAGAAATGATTTTTTTATTCTAAAAAAATAGCAGCAATCATTGCAAGATTGGAAGTGTTGGAAGAGAGCTGAAGCTGGTAGTAGAATACTCCACGTGGCAGCACAAATTAGAAGCAGGGGCAATTACGTACTTTCTAGACCAGCTTATTTTCTTATATTGTAGATATAAAAAAATGCATTTCCAAGGCCAATTTTTCAAAATCGTCAATTTTTTTAGTTTTTACTGGTTTATACCGATTCAACTTTATCAACTACACATAATGGAAAAACTTGCAACTTGACAATGTCTTAGTGATCATATGAGCAACATTATCTTCTGTTGCAACCTTCAGCATTTGGACTTTTTCACGCTTGATTATCTTTATGACGAAATGCAGCCTCACATCGATGTGTTTGGTTCGTTCATGTTAGGCTTAATTCTTCGACAGGTGTATCGCATTTTGGCTATCACATTTAATAGTGATTGCTTGACCTTGAAGTTTCAGCTCCATAGCAAAACCTTCAAGCCACAATGCTTCTTTCACAACTTCAGATTTCAACTTGGAAATTTACTTGTTATTTTGTTGCTTTATGTGTGCCATTAACTTGTCGAATCTTCTGTTCCATTCACGAGGAGATTGCTTCAGGCTGTATAACGACCTATTCAGATTGCACACATAATCTTCCCTTCCATTTTATGCATACCCTTCAGGTTGTCTCATCGGGATTATTTCATCTAGATCACCATACACGAAAGCGCTCTTCACATTTATCTGTTCAAGTTCTAGGTCAAACTTTGCCACCTTGACTAACAACATTCTAATGGATCCATGCTTCACAACAGGTGAGAACACATAATTAACGTTGACTCCTTATTTCAGAAAGGAACCCCCTAGCAACCAAACTTGCCTTATATACCTTTGACATCACTCCTTCGATTCATTCCTTAACCTTGAAAATCCACTTACAACTGCTAACCTGGCCCTTACAAATTTATCGATCAACTTTCAAGTGTTATTATCATGAAGAGATTTAATCAAATCTCTTCATCCATGGCTTTCACCCATTCATTCTTATTTTGACTCCTCACAACTTCCTTGTAGTATCTAGGTTTTTCATCAAGGACCTCACTTGCAAAGATTAAGGAAAAAGCTATGAGATCTGTATAACCAAGTCTTTGAGGTGGTCATTATCAGTCTCCTCATCTTCATCAGCAACTTGGTTATGCAATTCACCATCTCTATGCTCCACCTCAACATGAATCTCTTCTTATTCCAGCTCTTTTTTAGAGATCTCAACATTTCGACCAGCATCATCATTTTTATTGAACGCCATTTCTGCTTCATTGAAAACTACATCTCGACTTGTGATACACTTTCACTGACCTGACTCTAGGCACCACAACATATATGCTTTGACTCTTTCATGGTATCCCATGAACACGCATCTCAAAGCTCTAGGTTTGACCTTATCTTGCCTAATGTGAGCATAGGCTACACAGCCAAATACTCTAAGTCTATCGAGATTAGGTGGATGTCCCAACAATACTTCTTCAGGTGTCTTCATCCTCAAGGCAGTCAAGGGAAATCTATTGATCAGATATGTTGTTGTCGAAACAACCTCAACACCTTCTTCAATCCAGCACAAACCAACATGCAACTAACTCTTTTCAAAATGGTTCTATTAAAACCTTTATGCTAGACCATTTTGCTGGGGAGTACTTGATCGGAAAAATAGCAAGTGTACTATTTTGCCTCTTGTAATAGTAGGGAAAATTCCCCAAATATCGATCTCAGGGATTGTGCAGGAATAATGAGTTCAATTCAAGGTTCAATTAAACAAAAACTTCAATTGGGTTTTGTGTGGTGATTGTCACTTAGCGAAAAGTAAAATAAGCAGTAAATGAAATTGACTTTTTAACAAATATGAGTAACATGCTAGGGATAGTGGATGATTGACAATGTAACAACTCTGAAATCTCTATTGCAACAACTTATTTTCAATAATCAATTACCGGTTCTTAAGGTTGTTTGATCCTAAGTCCTTAGTGAAAAAACCTTTGATCCTTCATCCTAAACCCTAAGTCCTTAGAGATTTACAATGAAATCAAGCAATTAAATTATCAAGAATATCCGGTTACTATAAGGTAATCCTAGTCCTAGGTAATATCAATTATAACATATTCTCATGAAAGCATTATCAATGGTTGTCCAACCTAAACGATAATCATACATCAATTCCGATTTGTCCGAAAGGAAAAGCTTTAAAAACATCAAGAGAATAAATTAATAATGAAAAACATGATTGTTATTGCAATTGCAAACTCAGAGTCATTACAAAGTGAAATCAGATCCACCCCCTAGCATTGGGGGGTTTAGCTACTCATAGTATTCAAAGAAAACATAATAACGAATAAAGACATTACAAGAAATTGGAGGAGATTGAATCTTCAATTGCTTCCGTTCATGAAGATCTTCTTCTCTCCCAAACCCTTGCTTTCTCCAATCTTCTCTTGTATTCTTTTCTCTAATGTGTCAAAAGTCCCTTCTCTCTTGCCCTAAAGTTGTTTTTATATTCTCTCTTCCATTCAGGTTGAAACCAAATACCAAAAATACCCTTAATGATCCCATTTGAGTGAGGAAACATAGAAACAAATATTCAGCACGCGCTCATCAACACGGGCCGTGTTGCTGCACACGGGCGCCCGTGTTGTTCTTCTGTTCCTTGGCTCAAAAGACACACTTCCAGGCACTTTCTCACACGGGCCGTGTCTGTGAACACGGGTGCCCGTGTAGATCCTCTGTTTTCTGCTCATCCAATCCTTTCCTGATGCTTTCAACACGGGCCGTGTTGCTGTACACGGGTGCCCGTGTTGACCTCCTGATTTTTCACCAAATCCCATCATTCAGCCTTCAGGAGTCCCTCAAGTCCTGTCATTAGCTCCTCCGATCACACGCATCAACCTATAACACTAACACTACCAAACAAAGGCATAAAGAAGATCTTTTGACATAAACTTTAAACCAACTGCAATGCAATACTATAAATTAGTAAATATGATAAACTTAACTTAAAAAGCAATAAAACAACCGAATGTGTTACCGAGATGATAAATTTATGCCGGATGAAAGACAAAACTTAATAGAAATAGTGACCGATCACAACCCCAAACTTATCTCATTGCTTGTCCTCAAGTAATGTATTGAGACTAAACAGAGGTCACCCACAAATTTCTCTTCTCCATAATACAACTTGTGTTTTTCGCAACTTGGATTTTTCCTTCCCGATCAAGCTTCTGGTTTCCTGAATTGAACTATCTACCACACTTTCACATCAGAGGGCTTCTTTACCTGCAAGCTTTTTCACACTCTCACCAAATCTCTCGGGGTTAAAGTGTTTGCACTCACAGTACCAAAGTATGCAATATCAACTCTTAATTTTGAATGTATTCTATCTTCACTACACACACAGATTCCACACACTTTATGAGGTCTTTTGGGCTGTAACGGGGATTAGGTACGGTAGGATAGACAAATAAATGGATAACAAAGGGTTTGGATTCGGCATTCATGTTATTTTTCTCATTTTTGTGCCTCAATAATAATCTGGTGGTTTATTCAACTTTGATTCTTTACTCAAAATTTTTTTATGAGCATGTTAGAGTCTTTAGTCACGGCAAGTGCTTTTCTCTTCTTTTTATTTTATTTTATTTTATTATTATTTTTTTACGCACTTGCTCTCTTTCTATGAATTGTCACCCTAAACTTAGCTTTTTGCACACTTTATAATTTACAACAATCATGCCGAACAAGGGTAGGAAGTGTATAGTTATGGATAAACAGGGGTCTAATTCAAACAAAAAAAGCTAAGGCTCAACGGGGTTCACAACGGATAAACATAAGGTAAAGGATGGAGAGAAAGGCTAAGGGTGAAACAAACGACATGCCTCAGTGTGTGTCCTCATGTTGTGCTGTGTCAAAAGAACATACGCAAAATCAGAGTGATAAGGTCATACCTGACTGAACTCTCATGATGATATTTTGGTGTTTGGCCTTTGTACTCTCACCATGTTGGTTATACTTATAAGCTTCGAAGCCTCCTCGTGTCATGTGGTTTCTTTTCCGACTCAGGTATACCATACAACCATTTCGGTCCAGTGTTACAAAATCGCGTCCAACCTTTAATTTTATCATTTCAGGGCTGCATCAACTTCCGGAGTGCCTCGGGAGATTAAGTATGGGGAGTATCTTTCATCCACTATAGCAATCTCGCATTCATCCCACAACTATTGTCATTCTGTAACACAATGGTACACCAAAGACAAAAAGTAATGCTAAAAACAAAATAAAAACAAAAACAAGAGCAATGCAAGAAAACCCCCCCACACCTGAACTAAACATTGACCTCAATGTTTTAGCCCAACTGCGGAAAGGACTCACATAGGGTACGTCAACTCCAGCTATTGCTTTTAAGCTTTCACTAGAGAAATCCCCTTTTTATTACCTGAAATAAAACAAACAAAAAGACAAATTAATTATTAAAAGTGTGGGTTGCCTCCCACAAAGCGCTTCGTTTAACGTCGCATGGCTCGACGGTCCAATACCCTTTATTAAGGAGGGTACTTCCTCCTCCAAACTTGGTTGCTTGTCACTTCCGCAACCACAAACTTATGAAGCCGAGAAGTAGGGATCACTTTTCTCTTCAAGTTACTACCCACTTTCATCTTTTCACCTTTACTTTCCACTGTTTTCTTCTTCTTGATTTCTTGAATTGCCGCGGGAATTTTTATAGGTGTATGAGCTGAGGACACCTTAGAGATGATACTTGAAATTTTTTCAGGATGATGTGGACTTTTGTTGGCTCCCTCACTTCTGATCATACCAACTTTAGATTGATTATTCCCACCAGCAGCTTGTTTTTTGACTTCTAACACCTTCAGTGTTACCTCCTCATCAAATGATTTAACTACGAGTTCCCCTTTTTCAATATCCAAATTGCAGCGACTAGTAAGCAGAAATGGTTGCCCAAGAAGGATTGGAGTCTCTTCATCCTCAGGAATGTCCAGGATGTGGAAATCAACTGGGAAGACAAACTTATCAATCTCTACCAATACATCTTCAGCTATCCCATATGTCTGCTTAATGGTATGATCAACGAATTTCAACTTTGTCTCACTCTCGCTTATCTTTCCAATGTCAAGCTTTTTGAAAATAGACAATGGCATTAAACTTACACTAGAACCATAATCAATTAACACCTTCTTGAACGATCTGTCATTGATAGTGCAAGGAATTGCCACTGCTCCAGGGTCTTTCTTCTTGATTGGGATCCTCCTTTCTGGTGAGACTCTACCACACTTTTCAGTTACCACTTCAGGTTCCCCTCCTACAGGTCTCTTTTTAGAAATCACTTCTTTCATGAATTTCTTGTACAAAGGCATATTCTCCAGTGCTTCAAAGAAGGGTAAGTTAATCTCTAACTTTTTGAACATTGCAGCAAACTTCTCAAAATCCTTCTCTTTCGAATCCTTCTTGGCTACTCTAGAGGGGAATGGTAATTTAATCACCGGTTTAGCCTCCTTTTTATTTTTCTCTTCAAGTGGCTTAACCGGTAGTACCACTACTTCAGGTTCTTTCACATTCTCTCTTATTTCAAGATCTACCTCTATTACTAAGATGTCATCTATTTCCTTTTTTTCTTCAGACTCTGGTATTTTATGACTTCTTGTTATGACAACATTGATATTCTCTTGGTTTTTTGGATTTTTCACAGTTGAGCTCGGAAGGGTACCTTGTGCCTGTAGGGTGAGATGTTATGCTATCTGACCCACTTGAACTTCCAGATTTTTGATTGAAGCTGTGGTGTTCCTATGGTTGTTTCTCGTCTCTTCTTGAAACAGAGAACATTATTCGGCCAGTCTCTCAATAGCTACTTCCCATTCTGCCTTCTGAGGCACTTGTTGTTGCTGATCTTTCCAAGAGAAGTTTGGATGATTCTTCCACCCCAGATTATAGGTGTTAGAATAAGGATTATTCTGCTTCAAGAACTTGATCTCTTCAATTTGTTGAGGAGTTGCAAAACAATACACAGTTTGGTGAGGGCCGCTGCAAATCTCACAGTTGACAGTCTGAGCCGGTTGAACTTGAGCGACAGTTTGAGTCTCAACAGTCATCTTCTTTAGTCTTCTCTCAACTTCAGCTGCAATTTGGTCTTCCATTTTTATAACTTGATTAGCCAACTTCAAATCAATTATCCCTTCAGGATGGCTTACACTATGGTCATATAATTCCAAATGCTCATTCGCAGCAATAGCTTCAATGATTTTCTTGATACTAGTGGCTGTTGAGAAATTAGTTGAGCCACCGGCTGCCGTATCGATCAACTGCTTTGTCTTTATTTTAAGCCCATTAACAAATACTTGCATCTGTTCAGTATGATCCATGTTATGAGTTGGGCATGCAACGAGGATCCTCTTGAATCTTTTGTAGGCCTCTCCCAACGGTTCAGCCTCTTTCTGCTTAAAGTTCAGAATTTCATACCTTTTTCTTAGAAAGACTGACGCTGGAAAATACTCATTCAGGAAGGCCTTTTACATCTCTTCCCACGATGTGATACTTCCCGCTGGGAGGGAATAGAACCACTCTTCTGCCTCTTCGGCTAAAGTGAAAGAAACATCCTTAGCTTCTTGGCTTCTTCAGTATGACCATCAATTTTCAGAGTGGTGCTCATGGTAAAAAATCTTTGCAAGTGCTTGTTTGCATCTTCATTAACCTTTCCGGTGAAAGGCTTTCTTTCGAGCTGAGTGATGGTGCTTGGATGCAATTGAAAATTAGGAACATTCACCGGTTGGTTGACAATTGTTAGTCTCCCACCCGGTGTGTTCGCAACACCATAGTCTCCGAGAAGTCTCTCAGGTGGAGGTGGATTCTCGCCCATAACTTCCTCTTCACTTTCAGAATCTGAATGAACTGTCACAACTTCTTCTTCAGATTCCAGTTTCTCTTGACGAGCTTGACTACGCCTTGCGTGCAAGGTTCTTTCAATTTCTGCGTCAAAAAGAAATTCAGCTGAGGCCTTACCTCGCATGCACAACTTAGACAAATATTAGAATTAGAAAAAAATAAAAATAAAAAGTGCAGAAAATAAAATTTTAGTCGCAGAGCAATAAAATTCTAATTGAACTCAACTTAAACTCAATATTATGGCAGTCCCCGGCAACGGCGCCAAAAACTTGATCGGAAAAATAGCAAGTGTACTATTTTGCCTCTTGTAATAGTAGGGAAAATTCCCCGAATATCGATCTCAGGGACTGCGCAGGAATAATGAGTTCAATTCAAGGTTCAATTAAACAAAAACTTCAATTGGGTTTTGTGTGGTGATTGTCACTTAGCGAAAAGTAAAATAAGCAGTAAATGAAATTGACTTTTTAACAAATATGAGTAACATGCTAGGGATAGTGGATGATTGACAATGTAACAACTCTGAAATCTCTATTGCAACAACTTATTTTCATTAATCAATTACCGGTTCTTAAGGTTGTTTGATCCTAAGTCCTTAGTGAAAAAACCTTTGATCCTTCATCCTAAACCCTAAGTCCTTAGAGATTTACAATGAAATCAAGCAATTAAATTATCAAGAATATCCAGTTACTATAAGGTAATCCTAGTCCTAGGTAATATCAATTATAGCATATTCTCATGAAAGCATTATCAATGGTTGTCCAACCTAAACGATAATCATACATCAATTCCGATTTGTCCGAAAGGAAAAGCTTTAAAAACACCAAGAGAATAAATTAATAATGAAAAACATGATTGTTATTGCAATTGCAAACTCAGAGTCATTACAAAGTGAAATCAGAGCCACCCCCTAGCATTGGGGGGTTTAGCTACTCATAGTTTTCCAAGAAAACATAATAACGAATAAAGACATTACAAGAAATTGGAGGAGATTGAATCTTCAATTGCTTCCGTTCATGAAGATCTTCTTCTCTCCCAAACCCTTGCTTTCTCCAATCTTCTCTTGTATTCTTTTCTCTAATGTGTCAAAAGTCTCTTCTCTCTTGCCCTAAAGTTGTTTTTATATTCTCTCTTCCATTCAGGTTGAAACCAAATACCAAAAATACCCTTAATGATCCCATTTGAGTGAGGAAACATAGAAACAAATATTCAGCACGCGCTCATCAACACGGGCCGTGTTGCTACACACGGGCGCCCGTGTTGTTCTTCTGTTCCTTGGCTCAAAAGACACACTTCCAGGCACTTTCTCACACGGGCCGTGTCTGTGAACACGGGTGCCCGTGTAGATCCTCTGTTTTCTGCTCATCCAATCCTTTCCTGATGCTTTCAACACGGGCCGTGTTGCTGTACACGGGTGCCCGTGTTGACCTCCTGATTTTTCACCAAATCCCATCATTCAGCCTTCAGGAGTCCCTCAAGTCCTGTCATTAGCTCCTCCAATCACACGCATCAACCTATAACACTAACACTACCAAACAAAGGCATAAAGAAGATCTTTTGACATAAACTTTAAACCAACTGCAATGCAATACTATAAATTAGTAAATATGATAAACTTAACTTAAAAAGCAATAAAACAACCGAATATGTTACCGAGATGATAAATTTGTGCCGGATGAAAGACAAAACTTAATAGAAATGGTGACCGATCAGTACTTGCAATAGTTCTGTGCCTTGCAATACCAGACACATCACAATAGTTGTCGAACGCCTCATTGTAAAATTTAAGACCATTGTTTGTTCTCAACCTCTTGACTTTCTTGTCAGTTTAGTTTTCGACCAGAGTCTTTCAACTTTTTAAATTTTCAAAAGTTTCATCCTTAGCTTTCAGAATGAATAACCATAACTTTCTAGCATAATTTGAGAAGTTCAAGTACCTACACCATAACTTTCCATGGAGTTCCTTGGCTTCAGTAACATTTCTTTGCATGTTTGTGACCAAAGATATTTCTCATCAAGATCTGAAACACTTTATACACTGAGCTAATGCTGCCAAATCGAACAGCTTCAGTATTAGAGTCCTTAGCAACAAGTCTAGCTATAGTCCCCAAAGGCAGTGTTAAGAACATCAATAAAATCATTCCCTGCCTCAACATATAAAACTTTGTTTCTCTATTTGTCCATCATAACTGTCAAGGTGACTTTGCCAACTTGTTCAACTGGTTCAGTTGAACTGCCAGTGCCAGCTGTCATACCCCAAAATTTGCCCACACTTTTCAAAAATTCAAAACTATTTCAAAAATTGGGTTTTATAAAAATCTTGGGCTTATTTACACTGACATCCTGAATTTTATAAATATTTGATTTAAGGTCTATTTTAAAATATAGTAGTTTACTCTTAAAATTGCTTATATTTTAGTAAATAGAAAAATGCTGGCGGATGCTTCATAGACTTTCAATTGGTATGTTATTTCAAATAATTAACATATCACAATTGGTAAGAAGGAAATGCTTGCATATAGAAGGTCACGGGTACATTAACTATTTTTAATCTTTTTTGCATCTTTTTTTGCACCTGGACACAAGTACGTCCAAGTTCTCAATCTTGGTGATCAAGGAAGGTCCATGGTCCTTTGAACCTAATTCTAGTCTATAAATAGGACACTCTTCACCCTCTCTTATCATCAACAATTTTCTAATCCTAATCAACCATTCTCATTCTCTCTCAACCAACAATTTTATCAACAATAATCAACAATTCACCATAATTTCAATTTACACTTCTCCATTTTTTTAACTTTTTCATACTCTCCTTCAAAACTTCTGTTTTTTTCAAAACTTAAATTACATGTTTTTTTTTTAAAAGTTATTTATTTTTTTTGCGTATACATTGCACACCAACCCTTTGCTAATTTCTTTTTTCTTTTAATCTAACCATATATTAGTCCTTCTAATATACTAATTTTTATGTTTTACTACCGTCAATAATTCTTACTGGTTTTTTTTTATCTTCTAAGTTTTATTGAACTTTTTTTATGTATATCCATTTGTATATCCATTAACTCTAATTAATCTTGTTTGTTACTAACCAAAACCAAAACATTAACAATACTTTTCACATTCGAATTCAACAACAATTGAAATCTGTAAATTTTGCTTTGCTGTTACAAAAAAAATTGGAATATGTAAATACAATAAGAACCATTAGTCATACAAATCAATGATTATTATGATGGTGCTCTAACTTTCTCTTGCAGATACAGAAACAATGCGAATTGAAAGAAGAAGCTGCACAAAAAATCAGCTTCACCATCGTCTCCGAAGCTCCCTCCGATCCGGTATCCTCTCATCATCACCGATTCAGCCCCATGGTTCATTATCAACGTTCAGCACTAAGCCAACAGCATAATTATCACCGAATTAACACCGTCAATACAACTCCAACGCAGCAGCCTTCATAGCCATCTCGGATCCAAGCCGAACCTATCACATATGCGCATCCAACATCTTCACAATAATAACAACCTGCAAATATTTATATCATATTCATCAATTAACATATCATATTTCTTTCTTTTGCAGAGGAGACTAAAAATCAAGTTCATCAACTCGGGATCCAAACACCGACGCTAACTCTCTCCGTCTCGGATCCTCTTTCGATCAAGGCTCCAATTGCACAATGTTAGGAAGCAAAAGCTAAACCCTAACAAGACTAGAGAAAGTAAAACTATCTAAAAGAAACAAGGATAAAAATAAGTTTTGATTTCATTGATTGATCTTCAATTTCTCAATAAGAGTACATATATAGGGATAACAATAGTGGGTAGTAAAATAAAGGCCCAAAAATTAAAAGAGCCCAATTCACTAACACTTAAAGTAAAGACTAACTAATATTAAATCTTAAATTAACTTAATATTTAATCAATAATAATTCTCTATCCTAACATTGCCATCGGGTTCACTTGAACCTTGTCCTCAAGGTTCTAAAATAACACTTGATAGAAATATATAATTCATTTTGAAAGAGATGGTCCAAATGATTTTTTTTTCTCTCCATCTTTATGTAACCGAAGCCATGTGATATCCACTTGGTAAAAAGCAAGAATAAGGAAATATTAGGATAAGTGGTGTGTATGAGATACGCCTTTGGTGATGGTCCTGTATCAATCATGTCATCTACCATAACTGCTACCTTTCCCTTTACATCACCTATCAAATTCATCACCTCAGCAACCTTATGCCCATGACGTCTTTTATCAACAATAGCTAAAAGAGCATCAGATAACTTTTTGGCAAAAGCACGTGCTCTAGCTACACCACCAACATCGCGCGAGACAACTACCAAATCATCTGAACAAATAGTCTTGCTAGCAAGGTAACCGAGTATAACAGGCTGTCCATACACATGATCAACTGGAATATAGAAGTAGCCCATAGACTGCCCAGAATGGAGGTCACATGCAAGAACACAATTTGCACCTGCTTCTGTAATTAAATTTTCTACAAGCTTAACAGCAATTGATTCACGCCATTGAGTCTTTCTATCAGCTCTAGCATATCCAAAATAAGGAATGACTGCAGTAATATTTTTAGCTGAAGCTCTTCTACAGGCATCAATCATTACTAGAAGCTCCATAAGATTCTCATTCGCAGGGGGACATGTGGGTTGCACCAGGAACACGTCACACCCTATGACACTCTCTTGCAGTTGGGCATATATTTCACCATCAGCAAAACGCTTTATCTTAACTTTTCCAAAATCCAGGTCCATATAGCATGCAATTTCCTCTTCGACAGTACTTGCAACTGCATCGAAACCTACATATGCAAAGAAGGCTGTTGCAGAACCAGCAAGCATCCCATCAACCCCAAATGGAAAATATCCTGTAGGAAGTTCATATCCAGCCTCAGGCTCAGCATAATGCTTGGCCATGGTTCTGTAGCTAATAACCTCGCCACATGTAAATGTGTATTTTCCTTTGTATTTGCTAACAAACTCCTTTGTTTGTCTTGATCTCGTTGAATAGAGGTTAACAAGCTTGTTGCTTCCCGGAGCGCAGCTAGTTGCAAGCTTCTGACCAAAAGCGCGGCATGGCAGCGATATATCCACCTTTGAGGCAGCAAGGACTGTAAGAGGAATTTCGCCCTTCACAAAGAATTGACTTAGAGAACCCTTGGATAATAACGTTGAAACTTGACTAGGATAAACTTCAGCCCAATAGATTGATCCCGTTGTAGGAGCCAACTTAGTGAAGATTGCAGCTTTCTGTCGAAATGCAGAAAAATTAGTGTATTCACAAATATTGTGGCTAACTTTTCCTTCCATCTCTATCTGTGAAGTGTAAACAACAATTCCAGAACAATCAAGAAGAGGACCGGTTTGTACAATAGAGTTCTCTGTATTTCTTCCCAAGAATATTTTGAGTACCCCAGTAGGTAAAAATGAGTAAGTAAATCCAACCAAAGAACCAATAGATATCCATTCATGGTCAAGCTTAATTTTAGAATTTGCATAAGCATCCCTATAAACAGTTAAACACTCCATTTTTGATGACCGAGAAAAGAAGAAACGAATTCCACATCCAACATCTAAACACCTTCTGGGTGTGTATGAGTTAAAGATCCAGTAATTTCTAACTTCCACATAAACCCTTTGGTGATAATCCATAACCAATGCCTCAGCCACACACTTCCCGTCACGGCAGAAACTTCGGACACATATGGGATTAACGTTTCCCAAATAATTCTCATTCAGAGGATGATGTAGAGGATCACCATAGACCTCACTAGTACTTGTTAGTAAACCAAGAATGTTCAACGTTTCCACCATGTTGTTCTTAAAAGTCTTAACGGGTGTCAAAGGCATTTTAACAAACAACTTGTGACCAAAAGCAGAAATGTTTACCTTAGAATGAAGTGGTGAAGGCATGATGAAATTGTTCAGAACAAAAAAAAAGATCAGGTGGTTTTGAGGGTGGCGGAGGTATCGGAGGTTGATCAGAAAGCGTCGCCAGAGGTAGCTCCAGTGCTGACTGTGTTTCGTCATCGTGGCACAAAAGTGGAGGAGGCACGTTAGGTTCGAGATTCCAAGTAGCATTGCTTTTGACGTCAGAATTAGGTTTTGGTAGAATCTCCATAAAACCCCAATCATTGACATGAGTCTCAATCATGAAAGCTGTGAGAGAGACATCAGTTGTGATGCTGGAAAGATTTGAAGATATCTCATGAGAAGGAAAATGAAGGTTCTTCGTCTTTAAGATGGGTGAAGGGTAGAATTAAATTTCAGTGTCGTCAGTGGAAGAGACAAAATCATCAAGTATGAGAGACTTATCTTCAGAATCCAACAATTCACAAGCTTCTTCAATTTCTTCGGTTTCCCCTTTTGTTTCTTGTGTCGCTGAAATTTGAACCAAGGTTTCACCTTTAGAAGACTTTCTGCACAGATCTGATGCTTCGTCTACATCCTCCATTGATTCATATGTTGGTTCCTCTTCTTCATCCTCAAGCGGTAAAATGGGTCTCCACTCCGGCTTGAAACGCCATAATAGTGCTGTTGTAAATGTATCCCAACTGTATATGCGATGAACACGAGACCACCATATCCACCATGTGAAAGCAGAGCCTCTCAATGCTCCAACAGCTTTTAAAACCTTCAATGATTTAGGTGTTTCATGCTCCTTGAAAAATTTCTCCAAACATAGAATCCACCAATAGGCATCTTCTTCCCCATCAAACAATAATATTGTCATGACTTTAAGCGGAAGTGAGATCGAAAATGAAAGCACCAA
Source organism: Vicia villosa (assembly GCF_029867415.1). Taxonomy (NCBI): domain Eukaryota; kingdom Viridiplantae; phylum Streptophyta; class Magnoliopsida; order Fabales; family Fabaceae; genus Vicia; species Vicia villosa. The sequence goes on along the minus strand of NC_081180.1, from coordinate 89,312,324 downwards.
TTGTTAGGAAGCAAAAGCTAAACCCTAACAAGACTAGAGAAAATAAAACTATCTAAAAGAAACAAGGATAAAAATAAGTTTTGATTTCATTGATTGATCTTCAATTTCTCAATAAGAGTACATATATAGGGATAACAATAGTGGGTAGTAAAATAAAGGCCCAAACATTAAAAGAGCCCAATTCACTAACACTTAAAGTAAAGACTAACTAATATTAAATCTTAAATTAACTTAATATTTAATCAATAATAATTCTCTATCCTAACACACAACCTTCCCACAACAACATCACCGATCCGCTCCCAAAAATCACGAGCTAAACGACTTCGCAGTATAATCGTCACGATTCGACATCATAGCAACTTTGAATCATCGCTATCGTAGCTCACATTCGACCCTTCACAAACGGACATGCAATTTAACAAGCAACTTTCAACGAATCGCAACCGCCAGACTTTTCATCAAGTAAATTTTCATCGCTACTCTGGTTTGTTTACTCAGCTTTATCCTCCTATTTTCTTACTGCTCCGAATTTGTATCTTGCTCTGCTTTAACGCTGGATTATTGATGTATGATTTAATTGATTGGGTACTTTGTTTAAGCGAATAATTAAGAGAGTATTGTGGTATGTTGTCCTTTTGTTTGCATGATATTTGAGATTAACAGAGATAAGTGAGGGATGGAGGGCAAGAGTTAGAATATCTGTGCGATACGTGAGGAAGAACAAGGGAGACCATGTGGTTCAAATTGGGAGGCGGATTCAAGCTTTTCATTTAGGGTTTGTTTTGGTTTCCATGTTCATTTGGGCTTAAGTGATTAGTTTATGATTTACACTCTGCAGCGTCCAGCTTTCACATTGCACCCTTTTTTGCTACTTTTTGTTTTTAGTTTTGTTTATAATCTTATTTCTTTAATTTAATAGTTTTTCTATTTTATTTTGCACTTATATTAATTAGATTTTCTCCTTTTATTCAAAAAGATCCAAAAAAAATATATATTTTCACGTAGATTTTTGTTTAGGATTTTATACAAAATAATAATTAATTTTCATTTATATATCAAAATCTCCAAAAACATTTCTCTCTTCTTTATTTAGAATTCAATATTGAATAAGTTTCTCTTGTTATTTTTTTAATTAATGTTTGTTCATATCTTTTGTGATTTACTAACATCTATCTATTGTTTATGTGAGGTACCACTTGAGACCAAGACTCTTGCATCTTTCGGACATTTATTATTTATATTTTTTATATATTATTTTTAATTTGGTTTTGTAATAATCTTTCGTCCCTGATTTTATTGTAATCCCCCTCCCTAAAACCATGTAATAGCTAGGACCCCTTTATTTTCTGCTCTTTATTTTTCTGCAATATTTATATGCGTGTGATAGTAATTTAGGGTGTGAAAAGACATAAATCTCAATCGTAGATCACTAACTAAGATTAAATTTTTGAATCTAACACACATGCTTGGTGCACACACTCACCCCTAAGGTACGCCCCTCTTGGTTGCCTTCGATTATAAGGTCGTGTCCCTCGAAATGTAGAGGTACCCATTAGCAAAGGTCCCTCAATATAAAATCGTCACTAAGTCCCTCGACGACCCTCGACTGTTACCTACGAAAAAGTGACGATCGTCCCTTCGAATTTGCTAAAGGTACCTCTACTTGTTGCCTTCAACGACCATCCGATGACCCTTCGATTGTCCCGAACGTCCAAACAATAGGACTACCTACCCTAAATGGTAAGGATAGCCCTATCCCTTTCTTAGAAGAATAAAAAGCATAGAAAAAGACCAATTTAGGGTAGTGCTCTTAATATACCTAACTCTATTTAAAAACATCTTTTCAATACTCTTTCAAAGACCAAGGCTACGCATTTACGCTAAAGTCCTTAAGTCCCTTTTCAACTTAAATCAAACAAAACAAACATGAGCTAAGTAAATTAAGAGCCCGTAGACAACTACGGATGAAAAGGGTGCTTACACCTTCCCTTTTCATAATCTACCCCCCGAGCCCGTTTTCATAAGAAAGGGTCTTTTTCTGTTCTTTTTACCCTTCCAAGATGTTGGACAAAATAAAAGTCGGTGGCGACTCTTGCTCACCGCAACATTGGTTGCTTACGAAAATAAAAGTCAGTTCTCCCACCGAGTTACACCAGCCATAGTAACAAACAATCGCAGTTCACGGAGAAAAAAACAAATGGATGCTTTTCTTTTTTCTTGAAGTTGTTTATTTTTGAAAGAGCAAAAAGAAGCTACATTGAAACTAAGGCATCAGAAATGCTCAATCATGAATACAAGATTTGTTCCTCCTATTACCAACTGATACAAGAAAACAGTATGTCATCCTAATACCACCAACCAGATGCTAATATAAATGACATAAAATAAGACCCCCAACACCAACAAACACACCACTGCTTGGCAGCCTTCTCTAACTTATATAACTAACAAATATAATTTTAAACACCAAACACGATATAATTGCAATACCAAAAAACATGACCTCCATTGTCCATCCGGCCTACATACACCGATCATCGGATTAACCGACGAAACACCATTGAACGAGGCTCTAAGGTAACTGAACAAATGGAATACCACCTTGATTAGTTTATAGACCATTTTGGAATGGGAAATGAAACTATTATGGGTTACTCCAAAAGCCTTGGAGTAGTTGGGAAGATAAAAAGTTTGGTTATTACGAGGATTCATTAAAAACATAAGCAAGTAGAACCAATGAATTTGCAATTTTCCTAGAGATTGTTAGTTGTCACGATACATTACAAGGAAATGGAGTAGGTGGATTTATTGTTTTATGGAAACGAGTTAGATAACCATCTCGTGTTGACGCATGGGTAAATTTTTTTGATATCACATAAAATTTACTTAAATTCAAATTTAAAATAAATTATTTATTTATAAAATGAACAATCATCATATAAATTTTATTCGAGGTCTACGGTGGATGTCATTGTACTGGTAAAAAAGTATAGATGTGCGTGTTCCTCCTGCAAGAGCAAGGAGACTCCAAGACCTTAGTAGGTATATTACACTATATGGTGGGTTTGCTCACGATAGCGAAAAGTTCTGCATGGTGGTGTTTTTAGAGGTCCTGTTCACCTGAGATGAGAGACTCTGTTATTGAGTGACATGCTTAGGTATAACGTATGAGGAGTGTGATCTATATGGATTAATATATGTTCCCTCTCCCTTTGGGGGAGAGATATTTATAAAGCCTCCTGGGCCTAGTCAATTGTGGACCGTTGAATCCTTATTTCCAAGGGCAATGTGGGTCAATTAATGACCATGACTCCTCTCTGTCTAAGAAATGTCTTATCTCATGTTTCCCAGGACTGGGTGCTAGGAAAACCTTGGGGCGAGACGATACCTTTTATGGGGCAACATGTTACCGTAGGCGAGTCCTTTTACAAATATAACACTACATAGTTCGTTTGCATTTGGTGAACCTGAGGAATAAGGAGGAGGAAGATGATGCTGAAACATATGAATTGGTTGGGAATCTTGAACACTCAGTTGACAAATTATGATAAATTAATGAATTGCGACAAATTGAGGAATTACGATCAATTAAGGAATTGTGACATCTAGGAACGACGATCAATTAAGGAATTGTGAATAGATTTTGGGGTTTAAAAGGTTCTTGGTTGACTAGAGTGAGAACCGATGAAACATTGTCTTAAAGGATGCGAGTCATTGATTTGACATTAGTTACGACCATGTGGTTGCGAGTTGCTTTTAAATTGACCATCAGAGAAGGTAGCATATAAAAGGTGCATATGAAACTATTAGCCTTGTTAGAACGGTAACACAAAACAGCTACGGGGGCACAACAGTGGATATTGAAGAAATTCGATGGAGAATTCACAAGAATTAAAAGATGATTATCAAAGACAAAATCTTTAATCTGTATAGGAATGTAAATAAATGACATGTTGAAAATGAACACCGTGATGAAGCTTACAATACAGTGGTTACGAGGTGATCAGAGAGTACCTGTAAGACTAACAATCTTAAACTCTAAGTAAAGAAGATACTATTACAAATGTGAATGAAAGGAATAACTAAATATGACGCAGCGTCACAATTATTTAGATGAGATGGTCATAATCATTCTTGCCTTATCCATCGTGAAATATTGACAAATATTAGATGTAATCATCAGTTGAGACGAGGGAGGAGGCCGTGTTCTAGCATTTGAATATTAAAACTAAAAAAAAATGAAAAGTTTTTGGTCAAATATAACAACAGCATATCGTGAGTTCACTTAAAGGTGAAAATGAGTGTTTATCAAAATTATCAAAATCGTCACACTCCATTTCATTTCATGGTTTACATTTATAATATCCTCGACAAATTAAATCATCGTCCTTAAGCATTAACATAATGAAAGTGATGTAGACTACTTTAGTGGAGAGGTTCATTAACTTTTTTGATGGAGAAAAGCAACACAAGTTTGCCTGCGTGGTTGTCTTATCTTAAAGACTTGATATAGAAAATTCTCCAACAAGATATGCATGGTTGCTTGCTTGTCTAAATGTCTTTCTCTCAATGGGACGTTAGTGTGACCAGATACATGCTTGTACAAACAAAGGGCCTTATCCATTTACTTCTATACCCTCTTACAAGATAATCATGCTTCTTTACATTTCTTTTTAATTTACTAAAGTAGGGTAGATGATGAGTTGTTGGTGATCTTCATTTCTTTTGACCTCCCATATATATAAGAAAACATATCTCATATTCTTAGAGAAAATTAAACAAACTAATCTTTCCATTTTTGTGTAAAAAGTAATTTTTTTAACTAATAAAATTTATTTACTTTTGAAATTATAAAAATTAAGATTTAATTAAAATTTTAATCCCTATTTTCACCTAATCATGGAATTAATCTAGTGTATTAAAATAACTCGATTTTAGTTCATTCCTCTTATTTTTGAATTAAAAAATAACGATGTCCCACGTTTTAAATGTCATAAATTTACAATGTGTAGAGTTTTTAACATTAATAAAATTTTAAAAAGTTTTTCTTTTTTTATAGAGTAATATATCATGTCATATTTTAAGACACTATTTTTAAAATAAAAAACACAAAGAGAATGTCACACTTAGTAATTTGAAAATGGAGGACAAATCCAATGAACAGATAAAAAAGATAAATAGATCAAAATGTGAGGCTTAGGAATGTGTCCCTTTGTTTTCTTCCATATGTTTTTGATGATGTAGGAATACACCATAAGATCACCTTCCAAACTCACGTGACATGACATATCACATCATTTACACACATTATATAAGTTATATTAACGAATCATTGCCCAACATATATTCCATATTGATTTCACTTATTTACTCAACTTCAAGTATACTATTATTTATTAAAAATTGAACTTGTTACAACCATAAATTATTGTTATCTTTGCTCATGCCCATCCACAAAAGATAAATTTTCAAATCTATCTAAGTTATTACACTTCCTATGGGAATGATATTCTTACTTTTTTATTACTTGCTACTATGGACCATGTATACTTGATGTTATATAGTTTTCACCGAACATAGCCTCTTGTAACTTATGACTCTGACTATTGTTAGTGGGTGATAGAGACTCGACCCAACCTTTTTTCTTCTAATTTATCCCACATGTACCTTGATGATCTATGTGCTTGTAGGTACAACTTTTTGCAACCGTCAAATGATCATGATGGTTTTGACGATGACAACACTCTATGTTAAACGACATAGTATGAAGTTTTCATCATTCAAGAGAAAACAATATTATAGATGTTCTTTCTGAGATTAAGATAGCAAGTAAATTCAATGATGAAAACACCTAAGGTCAAACAACGTTTGGTGAAGTCCTTAATGATCTCTTGTCCAGTATACCCTGATGATGACGAGTATCAATGGAGTTGCATCAAACCTCGTCAGTTAGAAGAATCAAATCCCAGATGAAGTGTTGAATCAATGATGAATCAAATAAGGAATATTGAAGCATCAAGTTTATGTAAAGAGAGTAAGTGTGAAAGCATGGTTGATGTATAAGAGTAATTATGTTGGCTTGTGCATTGATTCTTCTTTTAAATCATACACAGTTCTCTAGATAATTTTCCAACTTCGACCGAAATAACGACCTGAGTCCCATAGGTGATCTTAAATAGAGTTTCACCGGTTGTTGAATGATTCGTAGTTCGATGTTCCTAGAGGACATGTGACAGTTCCTCGACCCAATTTTCCATGGACCTCTTAAGTCTTCTCTTCAGTCCCTTAAACAAGACTTGGTGGCTTTAGCTTTTCCATTCGTCTAGGGGTGCTCTACTGATATAAAAAAAATGTTTGATCCCCATATTTTTGAAAGGTTTCATCAGATTCCTGTATGTGAATTAAGTTTGCTGTCAGTGATAACAAATTGGGGAACATTGTATCTCGTGAGGATACTCCTTTTAAAGAATCTATGAATATTGGTTATGATGATCTTCACCAAGGTTTTTGCCTCAATCCATTGTGGTTCTGTATGCTTTATAGATTAATGTTTTTCAAAGGTTTTCTTGATGAAAACTAAAAAAATGAAGAATAAATCATAAACATCATTAGCCAAGAAGCAAGATGAAGTGTTCAAGTTCTAGTTTAAAGAGCTAAACAAATTTAAATCGCTAAACAAATTTAAATCGAGTAGTTGAAAGGAACTGTTTTTATAAAGTTATGACAACTCGTATGATTATGCACTTAGTTTTTTTATCTTGTAATTAATCAGTTGAATGTATTTTAAGAAAAAATAGGTCTTGAAGAACTAAGAAAATGCACACACACACCCAAAATATTTCAAACTCCTCATCTTTTTATTAAAACTATTTAAAACCAATCCAGGTGAATACTTAAACAACTAAAAAATATTTTTGATCAATTAGGGAAGCAAAAATCATAGTCTTACTGAATAGGCCTTTTATCTTATCGAATAAATCAAGAGTAACACTTCCTAATAGATTATATAGCCTTGTAATTGATTAAGTGATGTTTCCAAGTAGGTTTTCTTTTTTTGGCTTAACCTAATCGATTAGGTTACTGATCTAATCAATTAGAAAATGAACATGTCCATGAATTGTTTCTTTTCTTAGCCAATTTCCCCCATATGAAAGAGTGTTTTCCTCACTTCTAAATAAAATGTTTTTCCAAATAATCAAATGTCCTATCTCACTTGTTCTTATTATTTTATAAGTTTTATTCACTAGAAATTTTCTTAGTGTTGAGAGAGTGAAAAACTTCATCTGAGAGTTGTGTTTTTCTGTTATGTGTTAAATTTGCATATTCAAGAGCGTAGTCCTTTAGTGCCGTTGTAATAGATTTGAAGGTTGCAAGGTAAACTTGTCAAATGCTTACTCTAAGGTTGTTGGTATGAATCTATGTAAAAGCTCACGTTATTATTAGTGTAAATCTCAAGAAGAAACTCTTGGGGACTAGAGTAGGTCATACCGTTTAAGGCTGATCAAGATAGTATTTGGTATGATCTCTCTTATCCTATCTCTTTAACTTTATGTTTTTTAAATCTTTTTTTTTTGCTTAATCTCTACTTATATCTTATTCTTAAAATCAATCTTTTTAAAAATAAATTGTTTTTCTTACAAAAATTGAAAATCAAATATCATAATTCACCTCCTTATTATATTTGGAGTCACTTATTCAACAAGAGGCATCAGAGCCTAACTCCTGTTATAAGAAAAATCGTATTAAGAGGTAGTCTAATGACTTCAAATATTTACTTTTAATGAGAGTCTTCCTGTGAACAAACCCCAACATTTTCATGGTGAATGGTATACCATATGAAAAGCTAGAATGAAAATATTTTTAGAAACTAATATTTTAATTCGTGAGATTATTTTTTAGATGTTCATTTTGTTCCTACTTATTTCATAAATAATGAAGTAGTGGATAAAATGAGAGAATGATGAACCCACAAAAGAAAAGGAAAGAAAATGCAAAAATGTTTTAAAGTTAAGTACTTGAAGTCAAGTGAGTTAAGCATTAGAGAGTAAAATTATATTTCTAAGTGTAACACTGCCAAATATGTGTGGGACACCCTTGAAATGATATTTGAAGGTTCTATTGAGATCAAAAGGAAAAATTTGAACACACTAAATAAAGAATTAGAGATTCAAAATGGAAATGAAGGAAAATATTAAGAGACGGTTCTCAAATGTTAAAATTTTATCACTATTTAAAAAAAATACATCTCTAACAAGTACATAATATCTAAGTGTTGGACAAGTGACTTCAAGCACAAAGGGGAAGGGGTGAATTATCATATTTAAAATTCGCGATTGCTTTTGTCTTTTTCTTAATTAAACTTAAAATTGTGTTAGTAGCTTCTTAATAGTAAATAACAATGGAAAATAAAGAGAGTAAGGGTTAGACAGATTTCACAAGAGAATTATACAAGTTTAGCCGAACGTTGGCCTAGTCCTATCCCTAAGAGATCTTTTTAAGATTTTTACCACAAACCTTTGAGCTTTTACAGATTATGACCACAACCTTAATACAATCTAATCTTGAGATTTTTTACATGCTAATCCCCAACCATAGATAACTTTTACCCCATGCTAAGCTAACAAACCTTTAGAGATTTTTTAGACTTATCTCAATAACAAAAAATAGAACAATTTTCAACAAAACGCAATAAAATAAAATAAATATTTATGACTGGTTTATCTCATGAATCAATCTCAATATTCTCAAGATTATCGCACTCTCATGTATTAAACAAACAAATACAACCACTTACAAACTCTTCCTCACAAGAAAAATTTCACTCAAAAGCACTATGACAACTTTAAGTGAAAGAGAAACATTTCTAGAGAGTGGAGAGAAAATAAAGAGATAAACATGTAAAGCTTTAGAAGATAGCGTGAAATGAAGAGAAGCGATTCGATTGTCACTTTTTGTCACTTTTATGCTACCTTCCATGTTGTCACATCTTAATTAAGAGAAATTAAGAGATAAACATGGGAAAAATTGATGAGCTAATCGATTGGCATAATGCTCCAATTGATTCAATTAGTCATTTTTAATCGATTACCTTCCCAACATGGAAATATTTGATAGAGATACATTACAAGTCATTAAGGTAATGTCCTAATCGTTTAGGCCCTATCTAATCGATTGACTTAATGCTCCATTTAATTGGCAGGTTCAAAAAAAGTTTCCCCAATCGACTGGTTAGCTAAAAATTTCTTTTAAACCATAGTGGATAACTTCTTAATTACTTGACTTTGTTTTGAAAACATATTTAAGATATAAAAAGGTTAGAAAAATATTTTAAGTGAGCGTGTAAGTTGAATTAGAACTTAAAAGTTATTTTCTTATTTTTACAAAGCTCTGACCACTCAGACAGACGCAGATAGACACAACCTATCGTGCTTTCACATTTCCTCTCATTCATAATTTTGAGGCTTCAAGATTATTTTCCACTTACATCGATCATATAAACACTTCAATCTTGAGGCTCTTATTGTAGATGAGGCATGCGATATTTCTCTATTCTGATCACTATCATCAGAGAGCTCAATGCTATTGCCATCAGCTTTAATCATCGTTGTTGTCATCAAAACTTCAGATGGATCTTCTACAAGTTTATAAACTTTATACCTGCAATCACAGAGATCCATATTTTCTCCCTTTTTAACAATGACAACGCATCTCTCAGTGAGGTGGTAAAAGAGAACTAGATAGATATAAAATTAGAGTAATTAAACTCTCCCCCAATTAGGCTGAGAGCATACTCTACTCCCCTGAGAGTATGATTTCTCCCTTTGGAATTATCAAAAAGATGAAAATAGATAAATCACACATATCATATGGCATCAATTTGAAAAGAAAACATGTAGGCATTTTAATCCATGCATGATTTGATTAATATTCCTAATTCGGTTCTTGTTAAAAAAAAGTTTTCTTTAGGAAAGGGTTTAGTAAAAATATCTGCAATTTGATTAGATGAAGTTACAAATTCAAGTACACATTCCCCCTTTTCAACATGATCTCTAATAAAGTGGTGCCTAACTTCAATGTGTTTAGCATGAGAGTGAAGTATCAGGTTTTTTGTGAGGTTATGGAGGTAGTGTTGTCACATCTTATTGGGATAGCTCCAAGTTTTACACCGTAGTCATTGAGCTATTGTTTCATCCAAATAACTTGAGCACAATAGCTACATGTAGGGGTGTTCAAAACCAAACCGGCCCAATAGAAAACTGCAAAACCGAACCAAACCAAACCGAAACCGCAAAAAACCGCATATGGTTCGGATGTGTTTGGGCCATTTTTTAACAAACCGCGCGGTTCGGTTCGGTTTGCGGTTTGTATTTTACAAACCGAATCAAACCGAACCAAACCGCATTATGTTACAACCCTCCAAACTTCAATTAACTTATATCCAACCCAAACTCAAACCTATTATGCCTTAGTCTTACGATTACTAATAATTTTCTCTTCCTCACTTAAGGTTTCAAGTCAAGTCTTCTTAAATCTCTCCTAGCGGTATTGCACCTTTTTTTCATCTTCTTTTCCAAATACATATCGATCACATATTCTTTTCTAGTCTTTCACCTCTTAAGTTCGTTCTTTTTCATCTTATTATTTTTATTCTACTGTTCTCTCTTTCAATTATGTTTTTAATGTTCATTTTCTTATCTAATCGCATCTCTTCCGCTCTTTCTTTTTCCTCTTCTATAATATTTCATCTCCTTTTTTTTCTATTTCATTATAATGTTTTTGATATTATGTTATGCTACTATTTAATGTTTTTTATTCCATTTTTATCTAATACTATTTTTGTATATTAAATGGAAAGTTATTTTCCAAATATGATAAATTTTGTTGTTATTTGATAACACATAAATGACTAAATACAAAGTTATGTTGTCATCAATATGTGTATGTATGGCTAAATAAATTTTAGTAAAAAAAACCGAACCAACCGAACCAATCCAAACCGCATTGGTTTGGTTTGGTTTGGTTTGGTTCGATTTTATTTTTAAAATTCAACCGAACCAAACCGAACCGCACACTTTTTACTCTTGCGGTTCGGATGATTTTTTACGTCAAAACCGCCCAAACCGCACCGCGAACACCCCTAGCTACATGCATCAACGTATTCCGCCTTAACTTTGAATAGTGTGACACTTGATTATTGTTTGCAATACCACGAGACAAGTGAGTTCTCAAGTAAGTGACATATCAAATCTTTTTAATAATTCTTTGCAGTATTTTGTTTGATTTATGAAGGTTCCTTCCTTAGTTTGATGAATGTGAAGTCCTAGAAAATATTTGAGCTATCCCATTATTGACATTTTGAAATCATTCTGCATAATTTTATAAAATTCTTTGCTTAAGGATTCGTTAGTAGCACCGAAGATAATATCATCGACATAAATTTGAACTAGTAAGATGCCATTTTCTATTTTATTGATAAAAAGGGCTTTATCAACTTTTCCTCGTTGAAACATGTTTTCAAGAAATAACTTGATTAAAGGATCATACCAAATCATAAAAGTTTGTTTTAGTCCATATAGGGTTTTCTTAATCTTGAAAACATGGTATGGAAAACCTGGGTTGATAAAACATGGAGGTTGATTAACACATACCTCTTCTTGGATGTATCCATTTTGAAAAGCACTTTTTACATCCCTTAGAAATAATTTGAAATTTAGTATACATGAGAAAGCAAATAACATCATTATGGCTTCTAATCTCGCTACAGAAACATAGGTTTCATCAAAGTCTATTTCCTCTTGTTGATTGTATCCCTTTGCAACAAGTATGACTTTATTTCTTAAAATTTTGTCATCTTCATCTAGCTTGTTGTGAAAGACCCACCGGGCACCAATAACTAGATTAGCCGAGGCTTTGGGAATGAGTTCCCAAATATTATTTCATTCAAATTGATATAACTCCTCTTGTTTGGCAAGATGCCAATTTTCATCGATAATAGCTTCTTCGATTCTTGTTGGTTCACTTTGCAAAAGAAGAGCCACAAAGTTACATACCTTATTGAGGGACCGTCAAGTAGTGACTCCCTTGGATATATATCCAATGGCATTTCAGATAATATGGTCTTTTGTGGGTCTCCATTCCTTTAGAATATCTGGATGTTTAGTTGGAGTGTTTGGGATTTGATCCTGCACTAGTTCTTTTTTTGTGACTTGGTTTTCATTTTTCTCTTTGTCATGTTTTTTATTTTCCTTCATATTTGTCTTTTCCAAAATACATGCACAATCAACAACTTCTACTTCTACTAGTTTAGGGTTAGATTCAATGTGTATGTATTTCCATTTCTTGAGCTTGTAAATAGAGTTTGGTTTGATTTAGATTTTATGACCTTGCTGAAGTTGCATGTGTCTCTAATATATGTCTTTTCCTTCATATTTGTCTTTTTCAAAATACATGCACAATCAACAACTTCTACTTCTACTAGTTTAGGGTTAGATTCAATGTGTATGTATTTCCACTTCTTGAGCTTGTAAATAGAGTTTAATTTGATTTAGATTTTATGACCTTGCTGAAGTTGCATGTGTCTCTAATATATTCAGGGGGAACCACGATATGTTTTTTTTGCTTCTCTTCTAAGCTATCTTTTTTCGTTTATCATTGTTTATTCAGTCTCCTTCACAATTGCACTTCATTCATTTTAGCATGCATAGATTCAATTGTTTGTATTTGAGTCTGGTCATTATGTTTTTAGTCAATTTCTTGAGTTATTGGAATAAGAACTATATTTGAAGTTAGTTCAAGTGATGTGGGAAGTGAAATCTCAAACTATTTTGAAAAACTTAAAAAATTGAGATTTAATATGTGTGACTCGAGTCACTCACAATCTATTCGTTTCTTAAGGAGGTTTATTGTTAATTATGTTGATAGCGATTTATTGCATAAGTTTAGGTTTTGTTAGAATTGGAACCTGTGTCTTAGTGTTGATTAAAATCTGCAGACTAGTGGTGTATGAATCTTACAACAATTGAATTCTTGTGAATAATACATTTCGTGTAAATTACAACTTATCAATTAAATATAGTGTGTAACTTTTTGTGTATTGTGTTTGAAAAATCTGTGATTTTTTCTAATTGTGTATTTGTAATCGTGAGTGATTTCCATACAAGAATAAGGTCTCTATTTTCTCTTTAAGACTTCCGCGCACTTGAAAAACTCTGATATTTTTTTGAAAAATGGTTAAATTTTTAGAAGGGTCTATTCACCACCTTTAGACCATTTCTCCATTCTGTATTCCTAGCCAGTAATTGGTCTCAGAGTTGGTCTTTTCGATTAGGTCTAAGCGACTCAAAAGTTTGGGAATATGACTGACGAAAGGCAAAAATGTAGGATAATGAATTTGACAAGACGAAAGGCAAAAATGCTAAAAGTCGTAGAGCCTATATCACATGGGAAGAAGAGGATGAGACCTACTCCTCATAATCTTGCTCAAGTTCAGATGGTGAATGTGCTAACCTATGTTTAATGGCACGAAAGACCAATGATAAGACCCTAAATCTTGTAAGAACCTAAAAATATTTACCCAATCTTCAAGAACGATTAGTTTCAAGACAACTTCTCCCTAAATTAATTACAAATCTCTCATTATCAAGATCTGAAATCAAAACAAAGGTTGAAGAAGAAAGTAATTCATTTGCAAGGGTTTTGAACTTTTCAAAAGTGAGAGGAAGTTGATTTGACAAAAAATCACATAAATGCGTATAAGATTCACTAAAATTGTTTTTTAAAATGATGACAAAATAATTTTATATGTGCTTGAGATTAAGCACAAAAAATGAGAGGAAAAAGTTGGTTACATTCAAATTAAGAACATCTCATGGTTTGATTCAAATGAGCAAGTGAAGTGGAATAAGAAGAAATCCGATTTTGACCCATTTCACACCTGACTCGAATCAATAACAAAGTTTGATTCAAATCAAAGACCCTGTGATTCGAATCAAGTGCAAATCTTGATTTGAATCCACCATAAAAAGACAAATGAAAAATGCTAAAAAATTGTCTGATTCGAATCTGGTGTAAAGTCTTATTCGAATCAAATCAAGCAGATGTGACCATAAAGCGCTTGATTCTAATTAGGTGTAAATTCTGATTCGATTAAAATTGTTAGAAAATCCATGGTTTTCCTTTGTCTAATTTGATTTTAATCAAAACGTTTACTTGATTTTCTTGATTCGAATCAAACACATAAAATCTCAATAAACGATATTAAACGAAAGCGATAAGATAATCAATAAATTAACCATATTGAGGGTATTCCCCATGAATGTGTTAGAGACATGCAACCTCCCCATATGGATACACATCTTCACAAACAGTTACCACACAAATGCATTGCAAAATAATTACAACAAATCTGATTGAATTCCAGCCAAAATTCTGCTCCAAAAACGCAACAAAATTGGTCTATTGAACATGGGCCAGATGTTGCACACATGTTGGAATATCGTGTCCCACATGTGCCCCTTCTACACCAAAATAGCTTGAACACTCCATGTTGTTTTGAATAATGTAGCCAATCCAAAAGGAACAAAAAGAACAAATTTGAAATGTCAATGACGGGGGAGCTTTGATACTTTTTAATACTTCAAATCCATCAAACTATGGAAGGAACTTTTATCAACCAAGTCAAACATTGTAAATAATTATTAAATAAGTTTTACATGGATAAGTCTAAAGTAATAGCAACCCTAATGCCTACGTTATGCAACCTCGATATCTGTTTTATTATACTAGTTTCACATTTTCGTTCTTGACGGGGATTTTAGCCACTCCAATTATTATTTATATGTTTTTCTTTTACCACCTCTCCGAGAGATGTGCTGTCATCATTAAAAAGAGGGAAAATATTTATCTACGTGCTTGCGGGTATGAATTTTATGATCTTGCTGACAACCTTAAAAGTACTTTGATGACGACAATACTAATAATTGTTGAAGTTAGTGTAACATATTTCTAACTCCTTGATGATGGTTATTAACTTGAAGACACATCAAGCTTAATGAATACAAAGGCTCAAGGTTCCATTTAAGTACTTGTATGATCGATGTGTCTGGAAAAGAATCTTGAAAGCTTCAGAGTTTTGAAAGAGAGAAAGTGTGATAACTCGTTTGGTCGTGTTTGTTTGAATGACCAGAGTCTTGTGAAAGTAATAGAGTAACTCCTAAGATAATAAGACAACTCATGAGCGCGTACACACACACACACACACTCACACTCTTAAAAATCTTTTGAAACCTCTTTTTACCTAGCAAAAAATCTAAAAATATTTTTAAGTTCTAGCCACTTGATTAGGAAACTATCAGCTTCGTTAAAAGATTTTTTTTGAATTGTATAATCAATTAGATCCCAAGGCTAATCAATTATAAGAAGCAAAATCAATTATAAAATTGATTATGATAGTGTCTTAATGATTGATAACATCCAAACTTTCCAAAATAGACTCAAATAATCGACTCTTTGAGGTATCTACTCGATTAGGCTTAGGATTTACTCGATTAGATGAGTTAATTTGCCCACGAATTATTTCCTTTTTGAGCCAATTTTTCTCCTATATAAAGGAGGCGCCTCTCCCTTTCATTTTACACCAGAATTCCGAATTTCTCTATTTTTTTGGAATTTATCTCTCTTTTCTCCATCTCTAAATATTTTCTTTCACCAAAGTTGTCTTAGATCATTGTGAGTGAAAATGGCTTGTGAGGAATAATTTGTATTGTTGTCGTGCCATTGTTTTTACTCTCAAAAGTGTGATATTCTTGAGAAATCGAGTTTGGTTCTTGAAATTAACTAGTCTTAAAATCTCTGTTTGATTCCAAAACTTAGCCTGAAAGTTCTGTTTGGTTATTGAGATTATCATGGAAAATATCTAATTTGTTTGTTAGCTTAGCATGTGGAAAAACTTTCATTTGGTTGGGAATAAGCATTGTAAAATCTCTAGATTGGCTTGTACGAAAGGTTCGTGGACATAACCTGTAAAAGATCAATTCTATAGTCAAAATCTCAAGAAGATATCTTGGAGATAGGAGTAGCAAATGTTTGGCCGAACCTGGATAAATCAATGGTGCCATCTCTCCACTCCTTATCTTTTATCTTTTGTAGTTTATTTTGCTCCCTTTACTTTCTGCTGCTTTTCACTCTAATCTTAATACTAGCATAATTTTCCTTTTAAGTAAATTTAGTCGCGGATTTTGAATATCACAATTCATCCCCTACTTTTGTGCTTAAAGTCATATCTCCAACACTTAGAGAATGTTCAGCAAACTCCTTAGCACCCAACAAAGTTGGAAGGTTTTGAATTAGAGTTTCTTCGCACTCCTCGATCAGAAGTTCTACTGACCTCCTCCATAATTGCAAGCACCCAAAATAACAAGACGATTCGAGACAATTCCATAACACTTTCTCTCTCACACACACGCAGGCGCACACGCACATGATATTTCTAGAATGATTTAATTTTTGGGATTTTAAATTCAATTTTAAAATTTTTCAAGTATTATATAATAAGCTTAAAGGTACTGCACTGTCTATGTAAATATTTTTACACAGTGCATCACAGCCCTTAAAAATAAATACTTTATATTTAATTTAAAGAAAAGTCAACTTTTTACAAAATTTAACGGTTTAGATTTCATTGACAGTGTAAAACTACTTCACACTGTCGGTGTATTTCCATTAAATTTTTATATAATTAATAAATTAATATATATTTAAAAATGTATTTTTATTTTATAAAATTAATTTTTTATATATATATTTATGATTTGCTTTTACTTTTTTTAATAGTTGATTTATTAAAAAAACATTTTAGAATATGTTATAGATTTAAGGGTAGATTCATATTCTTTATTGAAATTTAACTATTTGACCAAATATTTTCTTAATGAGTATTTTTATTTTAATAACTTATTTAAGTTGTAAACCTCTTATATATAATTTTTATATATTAATTTAATATGTACTTTTTTTGTTTCCTTTAAAATATAAACACAAACAAAGATGAATCAGGCTGGAATTTGGATGAATATTAGATAGTATTAGATACATATAAAGTTAGTTTCTTAAACGACGAAAAATCAAATAGCAGCATTGTAGGGTCAAAATGGTAAGTTCACGAAATCCCATGTTCACGACACGACATAGAATCAATGCTATAAATACGTTAATACAGCATGATGGCAGAATAGCACAACAAAACATTAGGCGAAACAAACAAGGTTGTCTGAGAGGGTCCCGTGATGGAGTTAGGAATGAGAGATTTTCTGAACAAGTGTGGTGGCGCCGCCGTGATAGACGGTGGTTTTGCAACTGAGCTTGAACGCCATGGAGTAGACCTCAATGATCCACTTTGGAGTGCCAAATGCCTCTTCACTTCTCCTCACCTCGTTCGAAGGGTATATCTTTTTTTCTTTACTTCTTATTTTTCCGGTTATGGATTGAGATCGAACTCGTGCCTCTGCATCTAGTATTTTTATATATCTATCAACTAAGTTGTCTTAACGAGTTAGAGTATCTACTTTGACTATATTAGTTTTTCTTAACAAAAAAATATTATCGTTTATCATGACTTAAAATGTTTTAATCTTTGTATTATACATATGACTAAGAATAAAAATTATTTAAGTTCTTCCACTAATAGGTTTTTAGGAACAAAAATATTAGGTTCAGGTAGCAAAATATAGTACTCCCTCCGTCCCAAAATAAGTGTTGCATTTGATAAAATTATTTGTCCCAAAATAAGTGTCGCTTTAAGTTTCCAATGCAATTTTAATTTTTATCTTCCATCCCTCTAATTAATAGTCTTAATTTATTATTCTCTCACTTTACATTTATGATCATTCAAATACACCAATAATAAACAGGGATAGTTTTGTAAAAACACTATTCTCTCTCTTTCATTTATTACATTTTTTTAATGTGTGTGAAATGACCAACTATGACATATATTATGGGACGGAGGGAGTATTACGTTGTGAAATGAGAACGGACAACACAAACACAACTTTGTGATTTGTCTTAGTTAGGTTCAAATTGAAAAAAGAGACATAATTCAAGTAAAAAACAAAAGTACACGTGGCACTTGATGTTGGCCAGGTGTCAGTAGCTCATGGACTTTGGAGCTAAGAGTAATGTCTTTCTGGCTCTTCCCAATGGTGCCTCGTGACATAACTTTGAATTTTCGTTGGATATGTGATATGTCATTGAGAATACTGATGAGTTAGGATTCAAGGTTTAAGTTTAAATTAAATCCAATATTTTCAAAAATCTTTTATGATTTGTTGGTAAAGAGAATCTAGGTTCTATTTAGCATAACATATTTTTAACATATTTTTGATAGGGATTGAACTTTAAAAAATGCAAATACAACTTTATATATTTTGTATTTTGAATCTTACTAACTTCAAAATATCGAATTTATTTTATACACTTATGGACAGGGTTGTGGATCCACTATGATATATGTTAAAAACATATTTTCTCATTTTTTATTTAAAAATATAAAAATTATTTTTTAAATTTATTAAATAACAAATTTATCTGATCTATATATTGTCCAAATACATTAATTATTTTATATATTTAAATAAGTAATATAATATTTATTTAAATATATTAATGATTTATTATATTATCAAATTGAATTTTATTTTAATTTTTATTACCAATATTATATTCAATTTCTGTTTAAATTTTGATCGACCTTATTTATTCTCACTCTTAATTGTACCCAACCTTTAATTATTTAATTTTTTAGTATAAACTTTTAATTATTTAACATTATTTTTTTTATTTGAAATTTTTGGTATCCTCTTGCGACCGACGAATTATTTAATTAATTGTATTCAACCTTTAACTATTTAATTTTTTAGTATAAACCTATAATTATTTAATATTATATTATTATTTCAAACAATTCCTTAAACTTTAACATACTTTTTGAAATGAAAAAGGAAAAACTTATCTTTAGATGAGATTGACGTATTTGGATGTATGCAACTAAATTTGCACTTATTTATTGACTAGGAAAACAACTTAAAGCAAACGGAACTCCTTATACAAGCAATGTTTGTTTGGTACTTATACAAGAAAAGGAATTGCATATCTACTCCATCCTTTTTTTAATATAACCAAAATTTTAATTTTTAAATTTCTTGAACTATAATTCAGATGCATCAATTATTCAATAAATCATTTTATTTATAATAGAGAATTAAATAAGGTGAATTCTTATCTACCCAACTCAAAAAGTTGGGTAATGTTACCTCTTTTGTAAAATGTTTTGAAAACAACCAACATTTATAGTATTTTAATAAATAATTAAATATGTTAAATGAAATGGAATCATGTGATTGGTTAAAGTTGCCCCCATTAAATAATGTACAAGATAAATTTGTAATAATTTTCTTGATTACCAATATCTAATTAATTAACTTAAAGTGTAACAGGTTCACCTTGATTACCTTGATGCAGGAGCAAACATAATATTAACATCTTCTTATCAGGTAAATAATTCATCTAAACTATATATCTTTAATTATAATATGATTTAGTAGCCATCATTAATTTACATGCAAATAATCGTAATAATTATTTTCAGGCTACAATTCAAGGTTTTGAAGCTAAAGGATTCTCCAAGGAAGAAGGTGAAACTCTCCTTAGAAGAAGTGTGGAGCTCGCAATCGAGGCGCGCGATATTTATAACGATAGGTGCACGAAAGATTCATTTGATTTCATCAGAGATGAAAGATATGGAAGTCGGCCGATTTTAGTTGCAGCTTCTGTTGGAAGCTACGGCGCCTATTTAGCCGATGGTTCTGAATATACGTAAGTCAATTAAACATATCATGCAAAGTTCATTATCAATTTAAACATATATTTGCATTCGAGTTTGAGTTTGATGAAGTTAATGACGAAGATGTTATGATTGTTTTGTTTTTGACAGAGGGGACTATGGTGATTCCGTCACTGTCCAGACACTCAAAGATTTTCACAGGGAAAGGGTAAAGATTCTCGTTGACGCGGGCGCTGATTTAATTGCTTTTGAAACAATTCCAAACAAGCTTGATGCACAGGCTTATGTTGAACTTATGGAGGAAGAAGGAATAGAAACTCCGGCATGGTTTTCTTTTTCTTGCAAGGATGAAAACAATGTGGCTAGTGGCGATTCTATTTTAGATTGTGCTTCGATTGCTGATTCATGTCGACAAGTTGTTGCGGTTGGAGTTAACTGTACTGCTCCTAGATTTATTCATGGTTTGATTTCATCTATTAAAAAGGTATGAATTTTATCATATAGTATCAATATTTTTGTTTAATATGAACAATTTTCAACTTAGCTATTATTACTTAATACTTGTTCCTTGAATTCTTAAATATCAGGTAACAAGTAAACCAATACTTGCGTATCCCAATAGTGGAGAGACTTATAATCCTGATAACAATCAATGGGAGGTGAGTTCCTGTTTTTCTCTGTGTTCATGAAATCAATCAATATTCAGAGCCGTCTTTGAAGACGTGCAAGAGAGATTACCGTAAAAGATCTAAAAATTTATCAATGTTAGACTGTGGCTACAAAGAACCTTATAAAATATTTGTCACAGTTAAACTTTGACAAACTTTGACAATGATATCTATTGTTTTACTACAGTTAAATCACGGCTAACCTAAGGACTTTTGAAATTTTCATACGACTTGTGAGTCGGCCGACCTTATATAGTTGGCCGAGATCGACTGATGCGTGTTTTTTGTGTTTGCAGAAATCAAGTGTGGAAGCTGAGGAAGACTTTGTGCCTTACATAGGGAAGTGGCGTTATGCTGGGGCTTCACTTTTTGGTGGCTGCTGTAGAACCACTCCCAAAACAATTAGAGGCATAGCTGAGGCAATATCTGAAAAACCTCATGGAAAATCAATATAAGTGTTGACTGATGTTGAAGTTGTTTATCTTATGTATAATAATAATGGAACAAATGATCACAATAATGTAAAGGAAATGGTTAGCTTTATGTCATGTCTTGGCTTATTCTACTTTCTTATAGGACATGCACTAATTTTTGGACAAAGATATAGCCATACAAATTGGAGATCTTTGACAAGTAATCTCTAATATCTATATTATAAATTACTTGACCTACTTGTTTGTGGAAACTTTTCAATGATAATAACAAAACCTGATAAGGATAAGATTGTCGCCCACAGTAAGGAAAAAGGGTTTTGTTTTCAAGTGAACATTATGGGAACTAAATAGGATATTGAAAAGTTTTTCAGAGATAATTTTGAGTTGTGGAAAATAAAGATACAAGCACGTTTAATACACAAAAAGTGTATTAAAACACTGAAAGATGGGACATCGATGCTTGTCGCTTACATAAACAGACTGGGACGACGGATAAGGACAAGACTGTCATTATCTTGTGCTTTAGAGATAAATTTATAAGAAATATCGCCAAAGAGAAGACAAAAGTTTCAATATGAAAAAAAACTTGAATCGTTGTATATGACAAAGTTTTTGCCTCACACGTTATGTCTAAAACAATAACTCTGGTCATTCAGAATGGTAAAGAACAAATTCATAGTGGAGAAGTTGACAAAATTTTACAACATTGAATATGAGAATAATATTATACTCTTATAAAACTCATTATCCGGATCCTTTGAGAATTTTAAGGATGCTCTTCTTTACGGTAAGAAATGTAATATTATTTTAAATGAAGTTTAAACGACTGTGATACTGTTGGCAAGGATTTTCGACCACATGGAAAATCCAGCCAAAAGATGGAATTGGAAAAGAATAAGTTTTGAAGAAAAAATCTTAAGTCGAACCTTGTTTGGTCGACTAAAAGCTAACTAGTTTAAAATTGCTTATTGGGCCTAAGAAAGGCCAAAAGGCCCAAAACGTGGGTGAAAGCCCATAAGATTCAAATAAAACAACTTGTATCACGCAAGAGAGAATTTTGGAGGGAAAACGACTGAGTGGAGAACGTAAAGTCGTGGGTTGAAGGATACATGGAAGAACGTGGAGTCGACAACTTCCATGAAGCAGTTATTTTTATGCACTATAAATAAAGAACTTTGTACATAGTTTAAAGGGTTCACAATTTACAAATGCCTACACGCAACACACTCAGAGTACCCAAGCGAAAGAGCGAAATGAGTCAAGCAAGGGTTATGTATGTTTGAACAATCTACTTTTATGCAAACTTTAATGTTATGTCATTCACTTTGAATTCCAGACGTTTTCTTTCTTCATTGTTGGTTTGATGTTCACCAAGCATTTTTTACAAAACTTTTCCTTGCAGATCAAGCGTGTTGGACGCCGTGTTGAACGCCCTTGTTTATTTTGTTGGTTTGATTTTCACCAAATACCTTGGTGAGGATATCTCTATTAAATCTTGAACGTGTCAGACGCCGTGTCGACACCATCATAGAATCGAAGGACTTCTCACAAAAAACTCTTGAAAATCAAAGCACTGTTCTTAGATTCTCTGGTCGATTTCGCAAGCAACCTTTAAGAAGAGACTAGCGAAGTTTACCAAATCCAAAGGTAAACAGAGACCCAAAGAATTTTCTAAGGTGAAACATTTAAAGATTGACAATAATGGTGAAGACTTGAGTGCCTTATGAGGAAGAAGTGGGCGTAGAAGGATATCCAACTCCAAGAGGTTTGACGAGTCAAGGTTAAAATGCTTTATCTATAATATAAAAAAGTTCATTGTTCTGAAAAATCTATTTTTTCCCTCATCTATGTGTCTCTCAGTGTAAAAAATATGACATTTAATGTCTAAAAATTATTTTTTCAACCAAATCACTTTTTGGTTCATTTCTAACCATTTGACAACACAAGGTTCAATTTTTTTGTGACATTGATATTCATTTCTGATCTATATCCAATTTTTCGACTTTACAACACTACCCTATTATACCCTGACATGTCAACTCTATCTGACTTTCCCATATTTTTCCACAAGTTTCTGCTGTGCACAAGCTCCAATTTTGAAATATAACTGTCAAGGCGCGAAAAATACTCAAGCGTTTCGCACGCTTGAAATACAACACTCGTCACATAATTTTATTTAATCCAAAAGGAAAGCGAACATATCGATAAATTCCACGAAAGAAAAGAAAAATAGTCGCCGCAACCAATAACGGGTTCGGGAGTCAGTTATGTAATGAGAAGGTATTAGCACCTCTCACATCTGTTGCACTCAATGTGACCATTTAGTTAGTTTTGCAGAAGAATGTTAGCTTATATTTAGGGATGGCAGACAAACCCAAACCCGCAGGACCCACCCGGACCCGAATCTGAGTCAATAGGTGAAAACCCGAGTTGACTGGGTTCGGGTGCGGGTTTGGGTAGTGTGAAACTCGTACCCGAAATCCGAAACCACACCCGCTTAGACCTAAAATTACATTAGTGCCCCTAAATATATATAAGTGTAACAAAACATGATGGAAAGTTTTAGACTTTAATTTAAATTTCAATGTTGATGGAAAATTGTAATGTTGATGTTGGAAACTTGTAGTAAAATTGATGGAAAATTGTAATGTTGTTGTTGGAAAGTTGTAGGAAAATTGATGGAAATTTCAATGTTGTTGTTATATTTTATGTGTTTTGTTGCAGGTTCGGGTGAAAAAATCTGAACCCAACGGGTGTGGGCGCAGATGTTATTTTACCACCCAAATAACCTTTGGGTTTGGGTTCGGGTGGTGATTTCGGATGCAGGTTTGGGTAGTATAGAACTCGCTCCCGACCCTACCCGTTTCCATCCCTACTTATGTTACTTGCGATCTTCTACTTATTATGCGAGAAAAAGGAAAGAAAATGTTTTTGGATTTTTTATTATTGTGCCTGACAAGATTTCAAAATCCTACTTCTACGTATCTTCAAGTGCGATGGAGAACTCAAGGCTACGTAGTTATGGAAAGCAAATGTTTGTGGGTTCGTCGATTTTATCGAAATGTTCTCAAGTTGAATTTGAACATAAAATATTGTTGCCCAAAATATGGATAATTTAACATTTGCGTCGCTTCAAGAATCAATAACTTAATCTAAATCAACACAAATTTATGCCATCATCACATTTGAGCAGAAAACGTTTGAGATTCTCACGTGGAAGCAATGTTTGCATCGTCGCGGAATAGACGAAGTGTCTTTCGTTTTATGAAAACATTTTGAATTGAAAGGCAAAAGAAATAAGGTTTGAATGTGTTGAAATTGATTTTATATGGAGTCAAGTAAACGTTTAAGCAAGTATGCACCAAGTGCTCGTTTACTCAAGGTTTCACATGGATGTGCATCCAATTGTCCCTTGTCGTTCATGTTTATGAAAGTTCTTCTTTGCGGAACATTAGTAAATGTTTGAACAAGGTGTGCACCAAGCGCTCGACTATTAGGGTTTCAAAAGGATGTGCATCCTTCGGTGCCATGTCTTTCGATTTTATTGTGAAAAAGATTTGAAAGCATTAAAACAAACTTGACGTTGGATCAAGTGTTTAACGAATTATGAAGAGAGTTGAATGAACAGAGAAAGGACGTTTGAAGTTGGATCAAGCGTTTGTGTTGCGTTTGATTGAATTTGATCAGAAAATAGCTTGACGTTGGATCAAGCATTTTTATTTTGAAAGAAGTTGATTTTTTAGAATGGCCAAGTCGCTTAATTGAATCAATTGAATTAATCAAAATGAATGACAAATATTTTAACAAAAACTAACTGATTAAAATTGATTAAATCAATTAAATAAGTTAATTTGAATTAATTATCAAAAATTATCAATTAAAAATTAATTCAAGTGATTAATCAAAATAATTAAGTTTAATTAGAAAACTTATCAACCAAATTAAAATTAATCAATTAATTTTTACTAATGAAAATGATTTTTGTGAATTATTGAAACTAAAGAAATTGGAAATAGAAATAGAAAAGGGGTGTTAAATCAAATGTGGGATGCCAATAGAATTGAGAAGGCCAATCTACAAAGCCTAATCGAGAGTCGAAGCTGACTCAAAAGGGTGGGGGTGTACTGGAATTAGTAGGTTTGAAAAAAGAAAAGGAGTTAGGCCCATAACAAAGGGATGGTGAAATTTCAATGAGTGAATTGAGAGAGAAAGAGTGATGAAAATGAAAAATTAAGGGGGGAAACAGTAAGGATGGGAGGGAATTGAAGTGAATCTGTGTGGTGAAAATATTGTGATCCTTGTGAAGATCCCTTGATGGCCATTGATTTAGTTTGAAAGAGAGGTTAGAATCAAATTCAAGTTCAAGTTAAATTATGGTTTTGTTTGATATGCAATTGTAATGAAATTTGAAATTGTAATGAAATGTTATGGGAATGTTGTTGAAATCGTGATTTTGCATTTTAGTGTTAATTTGAATTTCAACTTTGGTTGTTATGTATTTAATGTCAAATGAAATTGGTAATTTGAAATGCTCTTGCTGAAAAACGTGAACTTGGAGTGGGAGGTGGTCTCATGTCAAATGGCTTTAAAAGCTTGAATAAAATTGGCATAAAGATGGCTTTGAATTGCATGAAAGTTGGCTTGAAACAAGTAACTTAAACATGGCTAGAAATTATTATGAGAAATGGCTTGAAAAGCAACATGGAAATGTCTCACATGATAGTTTGAAAATGGCTTGAATTGGAATTAAATGTGGCTTGACAAATAACATGAAAATGAATTAAAACCAAAAACAAAATCTTGAAATTGAACATTGAATGAAAAAAAAAAGTTGACCAAGAAATCAATAATTGGAATCATATTGACCATGGATTCAAAATGAGGTTAACTTTGACTTTTTGACCTTGCATTGACTTTTTTGATTTTTTTAAATGAATTGGATTAAAATGAAAGAATGCACATGAATGACAAAAATGAAAAAAAAAATGACGAGGACCACCATGAAATAGTTGACTTTTTTTTATTTTGACTTTTCAAAAATAAACTATGCATCAAATGAATGTATGCAATGAGTAAAGGATAAAAATGGGGTATAACAGTTGCTCCTATTTAAATATCTTCGACTTGAGTATATGAAGAAGGTCATTCTTCATATAATTGCAGTGGAAGATAGTTAAATATTAAGTAGTCAATTTTTGTCCCTTCATGCAATGCTATGCTATGAATGAGTTTATGGACTCTTTTTTCCTTTGACATAATATGAGAAATAGGCTATGTGGAGATTATGGAAATGACTTGTAATGAAAATTTTAAAAGATGAGGTAAGGTGAATGGACTTGCTGAGAAAAAGCAAGATATGTTATGGAGATGCGACATAATGACAAACAATATCCAGCAAAACTCAGAATAAAGGGGACAAACCCTGGAAAGATATTAGAGACATCTAGAAAAGTATTGGATGCAAAAAGGAACCACACTCTAGAAAATGCATAAGAAACATCCAGAAAAGAATAGGATGTGAAATGAGACTGAATCAGAAGATACTTCAGAGACATTTAGGAAAGCATTGAATGACGACTTCACTGAGGAATAGGAAACAATATGAAGATACATCAGAGACATTCAGGAGAGCATTGAATGTAACAACTCCGTAAAATACATCAGAAACATCCAAAAAAACATTGGAGAACAAGAAACCAAATTGAAGATATATCAAAGACATTCAGGTAAGTATTTAATGTGACAACTTGGAAAATATAATGGATAGTAATAACTTATGACCAATATGAGATGATCATGCTCGTATAAATAAAGAGAAGTATGAATCATGAAGCGATATGGGGATAGATAATACAAACTCTTAAAGAGATATATAATATGATTGAGCAATACTACGTAAAAGCCATTTCACAACGGTTGGAAAAGGGATACCACAACGCCTGACCAACCGTTGTGAGGCAAAAGGTGGTTGTATGTATGATACTTTCCCCCACAGTCATGCGACTATGATTATAATATATGTAGAGTGCTACCTATCACAACGTTTACTTCTAACATCCGTTGTAATATTCTTTAATGCATAACATTTAACAATGATTGTTCTAAACAATCATTGTGATATATACACTGAGTTTATTACAAATAATGTGAAATGCTTTTTTTGCTAATGCTCGATAAACATATAGCCTTTCAATCTGATCTAGAACATCATATGAAAAATTAAGTTATATTAGTAGAACAAGTTACATTTTCAATGCTAAACAAGAATTCTTTAGCTCCTTATCCTCATTTTTCTCTTTAACGGTTAAAACTTGGTTTAATGCTCCTAGTTCTTCAACCTCCCATTCCTTCACCTCTAGTTCATTTTACAACATATTATTTAGTTTGCTACCAAAATTAGAGGTGAAGGAAGCGGCGGTTGAAGAACTAGAAGCGTTAAACCAAATTCTAACGATTAAAGAGTGACATGCAGATAATGGGCTGAAGAATTCTTGTCTAGAATTGAACGTGTAACTTGTTTTCTAATATAAATATATCTATCTTATTATAATTTTCTAATGCAATTCGAAAATTTATATATTAGGTAACGTGTTGGTAAAACACTTAAATCACATAAGATATAATAAACACATCTTTTAAATGAACATTAACAACAACATTCATCAACAACAAACCTTAAACAACATATGAGATACAACAAACATCTATGAATAAAAATAACAAAATCATCAAAACATAGCATAAACTACATACAACATAATTTTTTTATTAATAACAACTACAACATATCAAGTCATAAAATGTTTCAGAAACATACATGTCTCATAATGACATCCAAAATGAAAGGAGGATGAAGCTGATAAGCAGAAAGTTCAAACATTATGAAACAAGCTATTGAAACATAAATATTAATACATTAAAAGATTTTGAACCATAAACTATTGGGAAGACGAACCTATAAGGTAGTCATTTTCTAAGATTTGATGCAGCAAAGGTAACCCTTCGAAGAAGACGAGTTTGCTGCTTAAGTTTGGCGTTTCCATATGTGAGAGACAAATGACATAGATGTTAGAGTTTTGTTTTCAGAGAGACGAGTGAAAGAGATTTTAGATTTTTCTTTTGAGAAAGACTGTTGTTATGTACTGAAGCGAGAGATAATTTAGCTTATATAAAAATATGTAACACCTTTCACCACGGTTGATAATATGAACCGTGATGAAATGATTTCACTTTACACGACAGTTGACTATAATAACCATGGTGATATACAAGGTCAAACCCATTTTGTTAAAATAAATGGAAAATTGTTGGTGCTGGGATTCAAATCCTTTCTCTCCAGGTACATTTTGCTATGGTTGTTAACTATGACCGTAGTAAAATATCTATTAGTAAATAAAAAAAAAACGCCCAAAAAATAGTTATTGAAGGTGCGAGAAACACAAGAAAGGGGGGAGTTTAAATTGGGTTGCACCAAATATCATATTTTCGTAACTCAAACACAACGCTAACAAGTGAATAAAAATAAATCAACACAATTATTTTTATCTTGATTCACTATTAACTAAGTTAGTCAAGTCTATCCCGCAAGGTGATTTGCCGTATCCACAAGGACTTAATCCACTATAATTAACCGATTACAGACAACCATAATAACCCGATCAACCTTTTTGACAAGCCTAACAA
This sequence comes from Vicia villosa, assembly GCF_029867415.1. Classification (NCBI taxonomy): domain Eukaryota; kingdom Viridiplantae; phylum Streptophyta; class Magnoliopsida; order Fabales; family Fabaceae; genus Vicia; species Vicia villosa. The sequence goes on along the minus strand of NC_081180.1, from coordinate 89,283,699 downwards.
GTATGTTGATCCTTATTATCAAGCCACAAACAACCACAATAAATTTTATCAGCCTTGTTGACAACCCCAACAAGTACATTGATCTTTATTGTCAATCTGCAGACAACCACAATAAGTCTGATCAACCTTGTAGTCAACCCTAACAAGTCAGTCGATCCTTATTACCAATTTACTATGACCGTAAGCAAAGTCTTCTTGAGAATCCTAACTGAACCTAGTCTCTCAAGGAACTTACCAATAACCGTTGATTACAAAGATGTGTATACATAGATGCTTCGAGCAAGAAGATTACACAATGTTTAAGTACAACAACACAAAAGTGTTGATAGCAAGATATAAACAAAAGCTCCTTTCTAAAAATAAAAAACTATGCAAAGAATATCTCAAAAGAGTATGTGCAGCGCTTTAGCGTAGTTTTGTAGAATTGATTCGTTGATTTCAAATTTCTCCAAGTTCTCCTTTTATATATGAGAAATAGACCTGTTGAAGGGTAGAATAGGAAATATAAAACTAGCTGTTTTATCCGCAACGATCATGGTGAGAATGGTAGACAAAAAGTACAAAAGGGACTGTGGTTACGCCACTCTATTAGAGTAGAGATCACAATGTATTTTGTTCTTTTATACTCACCATGTTACGCAAGCCAATCTTGATCTTTATCTGCTATTTCTTTAGAGACTTCTGATGTATGTTGATTGAATCATGTTGTAGAAGGATCAGAACTTGAATCTTCTTAACCTAAGTCTTTAGAGTCTTAAGAACCTCTTTAGCAGAACCTTGTTTTCGAAGTCTTCAGCACTTGGTCCTCAGAATTAATGTCTTCAGATCTTCAGAACTCGTTCAGCAGAACCTTGTCTTCAGCATCTTAAGAAATTGGGCCAACTGAAGCAAAGCTTTAGAAGGCCTCCAAAGCTTCCTCGCAAATCCACGATCAGAAGCTCTTGTACAAACGTTCCTTAGAACAGTTGCATAAGAAGCATTCTAGAATCTTGACTTAACTTTGTAACACACCAAAGGTATTCTTCCAGAGTGTTGAGTTCACAATCTAATGACGTCACACGCTTTCTTACCAGAGTCAGAACTTGTTAAGAAAAAGCTACACACTATACAGAAACCATTAGAGTACATAATTATTCTCTAAGATACCATGTAAAGTTATCATCAAAACTCAAGGTCACATGTAGAACCAATCTTGTTTTTACAATTATTATCACGGTTAATACGAAGGTCGTTGTAATAGGGTGTTGCGAAAAGTCTATTTTGTAGTAGTGGAGTAAAGTTCCTAGTTACGTGATTACTGTTGATCGACTAACATGTGTGATTGTGGACCTTAGTCGGTTCCTATGGATTTTTAAGGTAGAATTCCTAGAGACTTCATAAAATTGAGATAGACGTGTAGGGTCTTTAAAGCACAGGCTTTTAAAATACACCCTAAGAAAATGTTATGTGTATGTTTGATGTCTGAGACAAATTTCAAGATAATAAGCCACTCTTGTTAAATTGCAGTCCTAATTACTATGCAAAGGTTCAAGTCATAGACATCTTTATTTATGCACAATCTTAAAAATGTTTGACGTTACTTCTAAATTAGAAGTCTATTTTATAAATTCGGGGGGGGGGGGGGGGGGGTGATGGAAATAAAAGGATTAGTTGGAAATTAGAAGGAATTGTTGGTAAGAAATAATAAAGCACAAACATGAGCTAGTGTGTGAAGAGGTGAATTTGAAAAAAGTTCTTAAAGTCTCACATTGGAGAGATACGACACTTTAGTAGTAGTTATATATGGTAGGTTGGCCTCTTGGAGTGTGCCCTAAGAGGTACAAATTTTTTGAAAGAGCGGGGACACACCACTAAAAACCATCATACGCGCGTTTGTCGGCTCTACTATCTGGCTAGTAGGCTCAACTCGATTTGGACCGAGTCAGGCTTGGATGATCCATTTTTTGGGTACCCAAAATGAATAAAATAAATTAATTTAATTTAATTTAATTTAATTATTAAGTTGATGTCCCTTAACGGTAACCCTAATTGTGGAGCAAACCGCCTTGCCTTCCACGTTTCATGTTGACGGAGAATTCAAATGGCTACATATAAGTTGGATCCATTCAACTCACCATTTTTCCCTCCTTATTCACCAGATACTACAACTGATATTCATACCATCTTCGATTGGCCTTTTGTGCCATTAGATGGTGTATTTCTAGACCAATCATCTATCGAGCAAGTAGTAATTATATAGTATAGAACAATCTTATCTTATCTTGGAGACATCGTAGTTGATTGTTTATCTTGCATTATTTTGAGAAGTGCTGTAAGACGTCTTAAAGAGAGTGACATAGTTCGCTACTCGATCCAATAATTTGTTTAGTGGCCAGTTTTTAAAATGAAAAACAATAATAATTAACAAAACTATCAATAAAAATTGAATTTAAAAAGTTGAATTACTTAAAACATTGAGGAATATTCAACACCCGCGATATATATATATATATATATATATATATATATATATATATATATATATATATATATATATATAGAGAGAGAGAGAGAGAGAGAGAGGACATATCATATGAGAATGTGAGAATGAATCTGAACCATTATATTTTAAAAAGTCAAAACATCTTATGTCGGCAATTCTTAGGTCAGGTTCGGAACCGTCTTAAAAAGTCATTCTTAACCGACTTAAAAAGTGTTTTTTCCACTAGTGTATGTGTGAATTTTTTTTATCTCTCTTCAATCTTTTATTTTAATGATGGAGGAGAGAGAAAAAATATTCACACATAATCTCCACCATTTATTTTAAAATTCAATGGTTCAGATTCATTCTCACATTCTCATATAAAGAAGGCATTCTCATATGATATGCCATATATATATATATATATATATATATGGTTTGCTAACGTAGACCCACTTGATTATATGAATGTCCATTTTAACATCATGCATCTTAGGGTACATTTAACTATTTTTTAGTTAAAACTTATTAAAATACACCTTTATAAAAATAAGTGGGTGTATTTTAGCAAACTCATATATATATATATATATATATATATATATATATATATATATATATATATATATATATATATATATATATATATATATATATATATATATAATTCAAAAAAGTCAATTCTATATTTTGTTACATTGAGAGTATATGTCATTAAATTAAATATATAACATAATGATAGCTTAAGGAGAGAAGCCAAAAATAAACTCACACCTCCTCCCTAGATTCGTCCCTACCAACAACATATGTTGATATTTCGTATTTTATAAGGTGGATATCTAGGAGACATAAAGCAAAAGCAAGAAACAAACAGATATTCCTTGAGTTCTTTTTCAACTAAAATCAAAACCAACATATCACTAACTTTGGCTATCTCTTTTCCTTTGAATGACACAACGAATAGAACCGAATATACCTTATAATCATCATAACCTCATTGAATCCAAAAACATTGTTTGATGAAGATGTTGTTGCGTCTTCTAGGTTGTCTAATCTCTAGTCTATCATATAACCTAGGTGGAAGAAAATGAGACGAAGACTTAGCATATTCTAAAATGTAGGACCAATTACCTAATATGGCCTAATTCTTTCTATTGTTGTGGCAACGGTTCTTGAGTTTATTTGGAAAATTTAATGGACCCCTCTTTCTCACTTGTTGTCTCATGAATCATTCCATAAAGCCCACATTCAACGATGCATAGACCTAACCTAACCACGTTATAAAATTCTCACATAAAGCAAAAGTAGAAGAATATGGAAATCCTCTAACTAATTTTTCTACAATACTGTTAAGAAGGATTTCCTTCAATATATGCTGATTAGATAATGTTGAATTGATTAGAATGAAATGCTACTCATTACTTATGCCTAAGAGAAATTCACAAGGCAAAAAAGTGTTCCAAAATGCTTTCATTTGGCTTGTGTCTCAACCAATCCAACTGCTTGCTTTAAAAAAATATTAAGAATGTGTTTGAATAAAATGCGAAATTGACTAAATAATCGAGGTATTTGGTAGTGAAATCAAATGAAATAAAACTTTGCAAGTGTATTTAAAAGAATACACGAGCATAATTCAAAGTGAAGTATATATAATGTAAATGAATAGAATTGTTTTTTATTAATTTGGCGTAGAGTGCGGAGGATCCTTAGATGTGAATTAACATTCGAGATGAAAATCAAGTCATGCTATTATACAGTGACCGAAAATGAAGGTTCATAAGTCATTAGTGAATACGACATTTAAACTTTGTTTTAGAGTTTGGAAGGAAGAGAAATGAAGAGTTTTAGAAAATGATTTTTTAAAAATATATTAAAAAATATTTAATATTTTTGAATTTTTTATATATAAAATAGTACTTATCACTAATGTATTTTTAATTTTTAAAATATCATAACAATAAAAGTTATATTTAAACAATTAGTCTATAACTCTTCAAAACTCTTCTTCAATATAATTTTTTTATCTTCCAAATTAAAAGAAATAAATTCTCCAAAATCCTCCCTATTTAAATTCTTTTATTTATTTTTGCTCAATCTTCTATTCTTCAAAACCCCCTTCAAACTTTCAAACAAAATCTTAGTAAATTGATCATATGAATTAGATTGGGAATAATAGGTGTATAATCTGGCCAAAATAATAAGGTTATAGTATTTTAACAAAAATTACATTTTATAATTTTATAAAATCACTATGTATCATAATAGTTTTTTACTTTTAACCCTCATCTAAATACAACAATTTTTTGTTTTGTTTTTCTTTTATATATTAAGATGATATATTTGTGCAACTTTTTTCAAAAAAAAATATTTTAGTAGTAACCTGACCACTTGAAAATGTGAGTTTTTTTTTATTGAAAGTTACATAGTCAAAATCTTAGTAATTACTATTTGATACACAATATGAATGTGAAACTAATAAGACTAATCTTAGAAAATAACATTTCTTTTAAAACAATTACTTCTTTTAATTTGATTAGACCTTTATCTAAATTCAAAGTCAGTGGTGGGGAGCCTTGTTATCCTTGACCCCATACTTGTGCTTTATTTGATCAAAATTTCAGTGCTTCCATGATACCGAACACTTAATACTCTTCTTCATTATAATTGTCTTTTAGACAGCTTTTAATTTTAAAAATAAATAATAAAATTATTATATATACATGTTGCTAATTGAAGAATGATGCGTACAAATGTGATTTTGAAACTTACGTATTATTTAAAAAAGTGAAGGCTAAACACTTTATAAGTGAGATTACTCATACTGTTATTACTTTAAGGTTTTGAATGAATATAGTATCTCTTGTATTTGTGTGTTGTTCTTGATCCAATACAAATGCTCTTCATAATGATCCAATAAAGGAGTGCATGTATCCTCACTTTTTTTAATCATGTTTTAGGGTTGTGACACTTGTTAACAGAGCTTATTTATGAAGCTGCTAATATAACCCTTTAAAATTGGTCAAAATATATACTCAGTCGTCTCAAATATTTGGAGGCTTTGTGCAAGTGCCAAAATAAATAAAGATTCTATTTATCTATAATATAACTATGGCAATAATTATTACTCTCCCTAATTTCAAACACGAATCCGCAAATAATCTTCGTTCCCTACCACAAACTTAAACGTGGATGGAAAAATAAAACTCAAATCCAACTCAAACCGATTTAGAATTGATTGTGGTATTCATGTCCCGCCACCGTCCAAATAGGAAAATCAAATTTTTTAATAGAAATACATATACAGTACTATGAAAACAATGTTTTAGTTAGAGTTCATCCAATTAGTTATGAAGTGACAATTATTGTTTGAGTATATTAATTTTATAAATTTATTTTTGCTGAAATTAATTTACACGAAAAAGAATTATATTTAATATATTTATGGGTGAAGATCTATTTTAGTCCCTCACAAAAATTACACAACTTAAATTAGTCCCTAAAAAAAGGACCCGATTTAATCTCATATAAAATTTAACTGTTATTATTAAACCGTGATTGGACTGCCGTGTTTGGTTTTATTTTTTAATTTTTCATGTTTTAAATACAAAATTAATTTTAAATTTTAAATCTAATAAAATTAAAAAAGCCAAAATTGTTTCTTATAAGGTATCGAACCCAAGACATTTAAACAACTTCTTAAGTCTTTACCACTATGCCAATATACATTCATGACAAATAATTCCCATAGTTTTTAATAATATTAAGTAATTATAAATTTAAAACAAAAATGAAAAAATTTATAATAATGGAGTCTCTAACCTAAATCCGTTAAATAATAATCACTTTCCAACTAGACAAAACAATTTCTATTGTTAATATATTTTTTTTTTTTGGGATAAAAGATAATTTTATATACCAAAAAACAGTTAACACTACAAGGCGATCGCAAACGATCCATCCCACCAAAGTAACAAACAAAAACTAACACCTAAAACACACTTACATCATAAGATTTGCTATGTGTGTTCTATACTTTGGCCTCATCCAGCCTCTATACACTATCGTATCAATTATAGTATTCACTATGATATTTCTATTGCTTCTATGTTGGAACACCACTTCATTTCGATATTTACACACAGAGTAAAGAGTTTCAGCCAGTGCCATTTTAAGAAGCACATGTCTCCATCCTTTTCCTTTTGAATTTCTAACAATCCATTGTAATTCATCTTTCCAAGCTAGTGGTTTGTGCTGAATCCCCAGCCATTGTAAAACACCAGTCCACAGATCCATAGTAATTCTACACTAAAAAACAAGTGATCGTGAGTTTCAATAGCATTACTACAAAGCACACACTACAAGTTCTGAATCATTCCCATTTTGACCAACCTATCCTTTGTAGCTAATCTTCTATGACATCCGAACCAAAGGGTAATTAATGCTCTAGGTCTAGCATAATTGTTTCTCATAAGATTTCTCCAATCCACTCTACTTTGATCATCAATAAGCTGCAGGTAGAGATCCTTCATCACAAATCGATTCTTTGTTATCATGGCTTCCCATTGCTGCTGGATTATAGGTATAAGAGACCTCTTCTTGATTATGGTCTTCAAAATCCACGAGCAAGAATTTGGAATACTAACAGCTTGCACCGTTTTACCTTTTAAGTAATATGCGTGCACCCATTTCACCCACATATTATCCATCTTCTTGCACAGGTTCCATAAACATTTCAACAAAGTGATAGAATTCCAAATTTCCAGGTTGATCATGTTCAGTCCTCCTTGTTGAATGGGGCTGCAAGTCTTCTTCCATGCCACAAGGCTCTTACGGCTCACCTCAGATTTTCCAGTCCATACAAAAGACCTGCACAAAGCATCAATTTTGTGAATAACAAACTTGGGCAGCGGGAGACAGTTCATCCAATATTGAGCAATGGCTGTGGTAATGATGTTCACTAACTGGATTCTACCAGCTCTACTTAGAAGTTTTGCAGTCCAATGCCTTATACGACTAGTAATTCTTTCCACCATAGGGAGGTAATGATTCATATTCAATTTCTTGCTTAACAAGGGAACATCCGAGTATCTAATAGGCAATTGACCAATAGCAAATTCTGTCGAATCCTGGATTGTCACATCTACATCATTATCCATACCACCACAGAAGATCATGCATTTATTATGATTCACTATCAGACCTGTTGAACCAGAAAAGCATTTAAATGCCTCAAACATCCTCTCCATAGATTTAACATCTCCTCGTCTGAAAAGAAGGACATCATCTGCAAAATACAAGTGAGTGATGGCCAGTTTTTTACATTTGTTGTGGTGCTTAAAATCCTTGTTCTTTTGCATTTTAACCATTGTTCTATTCCTATATTCCATCAGAATTACAAACAGTAAAGGGGAGATTGGGTCACCTTGCCTAATCCCCCTCATAGCCTGAAGCAAATCTGAGTACTCACCATTTACATTGAACCTGTAACTGACAATAGTTACCATTTTCATGATCCAGCTAGTAAATTTCCTTGGCAGCCCAATCTCTTCTAGGATACATTCAAGGGAATTCCAGTCTACCATATCGTAGGCCTTCTGAATACTTAACTCTCTAAACAAATCAACTTCTATTGTTAATATTCTTAATGATGAATACTTAACTTAATAATTTATAAAAAACATTTACTTATTTCAAATAACACACAAATAAATATTTATTAATTTCAAATAATACACAAATTTAAAAATAAAAATAAAAAAATAAAAATCCTTAATATATTTAATCAAATAAAAATAAATTAAATCATATGTGATTGAAATTAAATAACACACAAATAAATATTTATTTATTTTAAACTAATTCAAATAAAATAATAATTAAATAATTTTATATTAATTCAATTAATTATTAAATATTTAATCAAATTAAATAAAATAATCAATTAATTCTTAAAATTATTTAGTTATTTCAAACTAAATAGTGATCAATTAGTTTAATAATAATTCAATTAAATTTTAATTTATTTATTTCTATTTGATTAATTATATTAAGGATTTATATTTTATTAATTTTATTTTTAAATTTTTGTATTATTTAAAATTAGTAAATATTTATTTGTTTGTTATTTGAAATATTAATAATATAAATTGATTTGTTTAGTTGTAAATTTACTATCATTTGACTTAAACAAACTTGATGATAGTCGAGTGAAACAACCACACCTTATTTACCAGATGATTCTGCTGCACAACGATAGTTAAAAACGGAAAGAAAAAGATGAATTGGGAAAGAGATGGAATTAGAGTTTGAACGAAAGAGGAAGAAGAGAATATTTCTGCAGAGATTTTCTCTGCCTCTTAACTGAAATTTTATTCAATTATGCAACTGCTTATTACAAAGATAAGAGTTACTCTCTATTTATAAATTGAGTTTGTTTGCTCACTAAGCAAACTCCAACTAACCTGATTCAACATAAAATAAAGTTAAGTCAAAATTTCTGACGAAGCACACTTCTTCAACATTTCAACATCTTTTTGCTTTTGTGGAACAACATACTTCGACACAAGAAACTACATTGTCGACATTTTTGACTTAAAATAAAACTTTTTAATGGATGATAATGATAATAAGAAATAAAAATTGAGGAGTGTCTTATGTATTGTGCCAAGGTTTTAGAGAGTTTTCGTTTCATCCTTTTCATCTCTTATGATGTAGGACATCCTTTACTATAATGTGTTTAGGTAAATAGTCATCAATTTTTAGAAGTTTTTAGAGACAACTTGAATCCTTACTAATTTAGTAGAACCTTATCTAACTACTTTGAATGTAATATATTTTTTTGGTACAAAGTTGAAAAGTGGTGGACAAGAACCATATTTTTTGTTTGGTTTTTCATATGGCAATAATAAAATACCTCCAATATCAGTATTGCGCCGTCAAGAGTCACTGCGTCAACTCAATGCATTTTATTCCTCAGTATCACAATAATAGTTTTGACTAAAAAGATACTCAAGGGACAATAATTAGGACAAGAGTAAAGAGGTTTAGTGGTAGGACTATGGCTTCAACGTCCCTTGAAGAGCTTTCTCAATTTTGTTTTTGAAATTTTTCAATGCGTATATAAATATAAATACGATCTTTAAAGATTGTAGGGAAAAAATAGTCAATTTTAAATCTGTTAGTCATAATATATAACAACTTTAGATTTTTGTTGGTGGTGCTGCTTTTATCGGTCAAATATATATTAACAACTCAGATGGTGTTTCGGGAATTGAAAATATGATTCTTCTAAAAAAGAATTGGATTCGATTATTTGTTACTCTTTTTTATTTATTGTAGGTCTACTCGATAAGTGTTGTTGTATGCGGTAAGATAACCGGAACAAATATTTCAAGTGACTACAATTAGCTTTTGTTGGAAAAATTTAAGTTTTAGAAAATAGAACATTGAATAAGTTTATATAGAGTAGTATTTTTGATCTTACAAGTTGATTTTATAAAGATGAATTAGATCAAAATCTAATATAACTAGACTTTGACCCACGCAATGCGGGTGTTGAATTTTTATATTTTTTAATTAAATTTTAAAATATTATACATATAAACTAAATATTAAACAATGACAGGCTAAATCAATTTTAAAAATGATAATTTTGAGTAAAAATAAAGAATTTTAAACATGACATTAAAGTTTATCTTTTTATAGTTTATAATTTATGAGAAAAGTGTAACTAATTTTGATAAGTGAGTTATCACGCTTCAAGTTGCTAATAAAATCTCCACAATAATTCATTTTTTATTCATTAATATATCTACAATATTGATATTTTTCAAAATTTTATTAGTTTGTCAATAGTTTTTTTTAAAATATTAGTTTAAAATCTAATAATTAGGAAATAAAGTTTTTTTAAAGAAATTAATCGACATATAATTACATACATTGGTATAAATTTTTTCACTAATAGTGCATACCAATTTAACTTTTTAAAGTTTTTTTTTTTAAAGTAATTAAGTATTTCAGTTACAATGTAAATAATATCTATTAAATTCTAAATAAAAAATTAAATTGTATTTAACTATCAATTATATTATAATGAAGAATAAGTTATTATTAATAAATAATATAAATGTATAATAATTGAAAGATAAACGTTATGTTGTCCAAGTAATTGAAAATTAAATATTTATAAGAATTTATTTATGATTTAGAATCAACAATTAGGTTTTATAATAATAATAATAATAATAATAATAATAATAATGATAAGAATAATAATAATATTAACAACAACAACAATAATAATAATAATAATAATAATAATAATAATAATAATAATAATAATAATAATAATAATAATAATAATAATAATAATAATAATAGAATCTTAAATTTTATTTATAGTTAATGAGAAAAAGTAGTAAAATGCTTCCAATATTATAATGATATAAATGGCTTTTTCTAAAGACATAAAACTTTTTTTTACAATTAAAGTTGATATTTTTTTATTTGATAAAATAAAGTTAAAATATTTCTTTTTGAGTTTTGATTAATATATTATATTAAATTGTTATATATATATATATATATATATATATATATATATATATATATATATATATATATATATATATATATATATATATATATATATATATATATATATAATTCAAAACATATTTAAAATACAATTAAAACTGAAATAGTATTAGTAAATAATATTAAAATTGATGGTATTAAAAATAAAACTATTAATGTAAATTTTTAGTATAAAATTAAATAATGAATGCAACAACTAAAATTTATAATTACGATAGTGAAATGTAAATTTTTAAAATGTTATTTAGAGTCCTGATTAATTTTTGTAAAAATATATATAAGTATGTATTAGATTTTAGTAAAAAATTAAATTGCATTTATATTGTGAATTAAGGAAATATATGTAATTGATTTTAAAATTTATGTTTAATGTCACAATATATTCTTATTAAAATTTTTATTGAAAATCTATATGCTATTTAAATAAGATTTATATTAACATTAAAAGTGTGGTATTAGTAAACATATATCTAATACTAAAGAAAAAAGTGAACTAACTTTTTAGGTTTTTAATTAATGAGAAAACAATACCGAATTTCTTGTTATTTATAAAATTGATACACTTTTACTTTTTTCAAATATTTCATATAAATAAAAATTGTATCAATAAGAATTAATTAAGATCACTCTTCCCGATAATTTAAAAACATTATTAGAATTCTCTATACAGTATTTAACTCTTGAGGATTTTAATTAAAATTATTTTTAAAATCATTTAGTTGATCTAAGAATTATATTTCTTTTATATTGTTATTTGGAGAAATACATAGCCTAAGACTTTGTGTAATATGAAGACGAAATTGTATTGAAACATTTAAAAAAATAAAAATAAGATAAAGAAAATGAAAAATTACAAAAGATAAAGAATATCTAAAATCGATATTAATAGTAGTAATAAAAAAATATAGAGATAATTAAGATAAAATATCATACAAGAGTTAAAATAAATTAATAAAATTTTCAATATAAGAAACAAATTAACCAAAAAATAACTATATCCTTAATGAAATACTATTAAGAGAAAATAGATGGTCTACTTTTGGAAAAATGATTTGCCTGTATGTTATTATTAGGTTTATAGAATCAATCAATGTATCATTCTAACTACTTCTTTTAAGAAAATATAAGTATCTTAGTGAATGAGATAAAATAAAAAAAGTACTTCATAGTATCAGCATCGACCATTTATATATATTCTAGAGTGTATTTCCATCATCTATTCATTTAGTTCTCAATTATAAATTGCAAGAATATAAAAACTAGAGTGGATATTTTTTGCAAATGTGACTTTAAAAACGGAAAATTAGAAAATATAAGGCAAAGCGCGTAACACAAATGATCTAAGATATATATTTACCAATTTGACTTTGAAAAGAAAAAATTACAACAAATAATGTGGATTTATAGTGCTTTTGTATATATAGCTTTGTGACACTTATCGAATTTTTGTGTAAATTCCGTTGAATAATCCCTCGTTTAATGTGTAAATATGTTTAGTTTGTTTATACTCGTTTTTGATTCATTTGTGTACCTTTTGATAGTTTTCTATTCATTTTGTAGGTATTGATGCGTATTTGGAGCATGGGCAATAAAGTATCGAAGACACGACTTCAAACGCGCAATTTTGAGCAACGGAGCCAACTCATCCACGAATAAGGCTACAATCAAAGAATAAAAAACCATCAATTTAGTTGATATTTTGTCATCGTTAGATAGGAAATTGAATAAGCTTTCCAACGCTTCGAACCGGGCGCAAATCAGAGTTACGGTTCTCAAGTTATGGCCGAAACAGTGCAAATTTTTTTGCTGTTTTTGGTGTAATTCGCCGGCCGAAACAGAATGACCCAAAAACTTGAAAAAGTTACTATATTGAGTCGCCGAGCAAATCGGTCTGGACATAAACATGTTTTAAGAGCCAAAAACATATTTTTTTTAGGTTATGGTTTAGGTATTTTTTGCTCCCACTCCACCAAACATTTTTTAGGTAGATTAGCTTAGAAAACAACTATGGAGCTTGCATTTGGATGATCGGAGGTGGATTGATCATAAATCGGAGTTGACAAACCGGGAGATTTTCGGTTCATTTCTCTTCTTCTTTGTGTATTTCTCTTTGGTCGGGTTTTGTATATGATTTTACTTTGAACTCATGTATATTTGTTAATCATGGTGTTGTAGAAAGTTTGCTTTACAAATCATTATTGATGTCTTCCTTAATCTTTTTGCTTTATGTTTGAATTTGGGTTGTTATAGACATATACCTCACAAATCTTAATTAGGGATGGATATCTATTAGTTCTAGACTCTAGAGATAGTTTTTGAAGCTAATATTCGCTGTGGGTATCGAAGCTTAATGCCTCTGTGTTGTTTGTGTTGGTTGAGAGATCGTCGACGCGAGTAATACAATTGTCTACTGTGTTGTTGAGGTTGGCTGAGAGATCGTCGTCGAGATGATATAGTAGTTCTCTCTACTTTGGGTTAGAAATGACTTAGGGTGTGAGCGATGCTTCATGCTATTGATGAGTATTCTAGGTTAAGTATAACTGATCGATAAGTTTAAGTTTGTGAGAAGTAGATTATATGCAATGCCTGATAAGTCTTTTCTTTCTGAAAAATAAGTTCTATTTGTGTTAATATTTACATTTCTGTTTTTATGCTTTACCAATTCAATCCAAACTCATAACTTTGGAAACTGTTGAATGGCAGTTTGGTAGCACTAATCTCTATGGACACGATAAATTTCCAGATAAATATTTCCAAATCTTTTGTTGCTTGCCCCTTTACCGCTTCAACAAAATGGCGCCGTTGCTTGGGATTAGTGTTTTTATTGACTTGCATCGCAATAGTTTCTAACGTTTTGAGTTTTGTATATATCGCACATATTGTATATTCTCACTTGTTTATATTGGTACTTGTGTACGGTTACTACACTTTTACATGTTTTCTTTATACTTGTGGATTTGTTATATTATTGTTTGTTTCCTTTTATGTTTACTTGTGTGTGGTTAGGAATAACCTGGCAGAAGTAACTTGGAGGAATATTCTTAAATAACAGGCGTCGAGCTTACGACGTAAAACAAGCATGTTTATTCTTTTTAGTTTTTGTTTAGTTTAGGTAGTGTGATTCAATTGTCTAAACAAATTTAGATTAGAGCAGTTCTTAAATTTCAAATCTCCACTTTTAAATTTGTTTAGACAATTTCATCTGGTCTTTTAATTTGTTTATATCAATACTTTGTGTGTTTGTCAATAAGCTCGTTTTGAGTAACTTATGAAATTGGAGATGATTTTCCAAGTTTGATCGTTTCGACTTGTGAGTGTATGGTAATGATTTTGTTAAATTTTTGTACACGTTCAAGGTATGTATTTATCGCTTTCTGGACTTAAGCATATTCATGATGCTTAGACTTTTCACAATTTTATGTCATTCATTCTTTTGTATACTTGTTCATTTGTGAATCACTTTAGTTCCTACCCTTTTTGTCAGGTAGCTTTCCATTGTTCACATATGCTGGAGACCACAATTCTTGTTCTAACTGGATTTTATTATGCTTAATCTTTTTTATTGTGTTGACTATATAAAAGCATGAAAAGGATCAAGGCATTTTTGTTTCATTTTGAGCACAACTACCTAGCCGAATAGTCAATTCACCTTGAGTGTATGATCATTAGTATTCCTTTTGAGATTTTTTGTCAATGTCCATGTTATTTTCTCTAAATGCTTGTCTATGAGTGTTTGGTTCTCATTTTTGTATGGATGTTGATTCTTTATTTTCTTGAACCCTCAACTATGGTTTATACTTTGAATTTTTGTCCTGCCTTAAAAAGTAGGGAGTATTCATATTATGATGATGGTTGTATTCAAGTTGAGGAGAGAAATGTTTTGCTCATTTATATTGTGGTTGCTATGAGATTTAGAAAAGAAAAAGAAAAAAATGTGAAAAAGAAGTGAAAAGAAAAAAGAGAAAAGTTTTGAAAAAGAAAAACAAAAAAGAGTTCAAATAATTGTGCGAATAAGTATGTGCTTTGGTTTGAAAAATTTGGGGTTATGAAGAAGTTTGATTGGAATTTTATGTTTGAACTTTTGTGAGTTGATCACTCCCTTAGATTTGGGCAAGTTTTTGTTTCGATTAGCCTTATGAATTATCCATTGTTTGTTCACCGACCACGTTACAACCTTGAAAAGTCCTTGTGATTCTTGCTTTTATGTTTTTAACATGATTTTTGGATGACGGCTTAATTTAGTCTTTTGTTTGCAAGAATATTGGATGGGTGAAAATACCCCACTTTTGTGTTTTTCATCTATCGATGATTGTGTGCTAGGTGTGATTCATTTTTGAACTAGTGTTGTTTTAGAATATTTGGTATATTCTTTGTATTTAGCATTTGTGTCATGTTTATGTTATCGTCGTAGTTTAGTGGTAAATATATTTCTTTGTGTGTACTGTTTTCCATTTGAGCCATACATTTGTTTCGTTTTTTCAAAACTTGTTGATTCGTGATTTTTGGATTTTTGCGTTTGTTTCCTTGAGTTAGTTGATTCTTGTTTAGGGAAAAACAAATTTAAGTTGAGGAGAGTTTGATAAGTGCCAATTTGTAGTGCTTTTGTGTATATAGCTTTGTGGCACTTATCGTATTTTTGTGTAAATTCCGTTGAATAATCCCCTGTTTAGTGTGTAAATACGTTTAGTTTGTTTATGCCCGTGTTTTGATTCATTTGTGTAACTTTTGATAGTTTTCTATTCATTTTGTAGGTATTGATGCGTATTTGGAGCATGAGCAATAAAGTGTCGAAGACAAGACTTCAAACGCGCGATTTTGAGTAACAGAACCAACTCATCCTTGAATAAGGCTACAATAAAAGAATAAAAAATCATCAATTTGGTTGATATTTTGTCATTGTTAGATAGGAAATTGAATAAGCTTTCCAACGCTTCGAACCGGACGCAAATCAGAGTTACGGTTCTCAAGTTATGGCCGAAATAGTGCAAAAATTTCCGCTGTTTATGGTGTAATTCGCCGGGCGAGCTAGAACGACCCAAAAACGTGAAAAAGTTGCTGTGTTGAGTCGCCGGACGAACCATTTAGTCGCCGGGCGAATCGTTCTGGACAGAAACACGTTTTAAGGACCAAAAACATATTTTTTAGGTTATAGTTTGAGTATTTTTTGCTCCCATTCCATCACCAAACATTTTTTAAGGTAGATTAGCTTAGAAAATAATTATGGAGCTTGCATTTGGATGATCGGAGATGAATTGATCATCAATTAGAGCTGACAAACCGGGAGATTTTCGGTTCATTTCTCTTCTTTCTTTGTGTATTTCTCTTTGGCCGAGTTTTGTATATGATTTTACTTTGAATTCATGTATATTTGTTGATCATGGTGTTGTATAAAGTTTGCTTTACAAATCATTATTGATGTCTTCCTTAATCTTTTTGCCTTATGTTTGGATTTGAGTTGTTATAGACATATACCTCACAAATCTTGATTAGGGATGGATATCTATTAGTTCTAGACTCTAGAGATAGTTTTTGAAGCTAATATTCGCCGTGGGTATCGAAGCTTAATACCTCTGTATTGTTTGTGTTGGTTGAGAGACCGTCAAGGCGAACAATACAGTTGTCTGTTGTGTTGTTGAGGTTGGCTGAGAACAATAATTATTTATTGCACAGAGAACAATAAATAAAATGAACTAATAAATAATTAATAATATTATAAGAAAAATATAATAATATTGAAAATAGAAATTTATTAATTACCTTGAAGTTTAAAAATTATAAAAAAATGTAAAAAGAATATATATCGAAGTTAAAATTCTTACCAAGATCAATGAAAAATCAATTATGATTAGGAAATTCTTAGGCATGGCCATTTAGTCAAAGAAAGGAAGAGTTCAAACATGGAAGCCAAACCCAAAAGGTACTCCCTCCGTCTCATAATAAGTGTCCCATTTGAGTAATGCGCGGTTTTTAAGAAAATGATTGGATGTGTTGGTTTTAGTAAAAAAGTTAATATCATTTACTAGAATACCCCTATTAATAGTAGTTGAATAACGTGAAAGTTAATAAATAGGGGTATAATAGTGGAAAAATAATAATGATTGATGCATTGGAATTGTAAATGGACAATTAATTTGAGACAATGAAAAACTTCAAATGGGACACTTATTATGAGACGGAGGGAGTAGTTTTGTTTTGGAAATTGTGACATTCTTTCAAGAGGCATATATTATTGAACAATCTATTAGATTCAAAGAAAATATGGACGGCGCATGAGATAATTACAAAAACAACGCGAAAAAATTCCCCATTTCCTAGTGAAGGAATTGAAAGAACATAGAAAATATGGACGGCGCATGAGATAATTACAAAAACAACACGAAAAAATTCCCCATTTCCTAGTGAAGGTATTGAAAGAACATATAATAAATAGTAAAACAAAACTTTAGCACCAAAGTCTATATGCTAAACAATAGTAGTATTTAACATAATAGCAACACAAAAGACATGTTGATGGTAGCTTTGGTAGCTTCTAGCCTTCTATTAACAGTTAAAAGCAGTGAGGAGAAGGGAAACATGAGCAGCATGGCCAATCCAAAGACCTCAAAATTGGGTAAGTTGCTATTGTTTTCAAAGACATGAATTGAAGGATAGGTCAGAAAAGAGCCTCAAAGTAACACACCCTATATTGAATGGAACCATACCTATGATCAATCTATGGAATCAAACGTCACATTGATACATATAAAATATGTACTCACAAGATGGCAAATCTAAAAAAGAGACAAATTTCTAGTTTTTGATTTAGATTTATTCATTACCTAAAAATGAGATAAGGCATTGTATGTTAACTTTTGTTTCTATTCATAAAACATTGGTTGCAACCAATAATATTTTTTTTATTATTACTTTTTTTATAGATAAAATTATGTCTATGTTAACCTTGCTATGTATAATTGATCACAAATTCGAATAAAATGAGAGTATCGTGTTAAATAGTCGATAATAAACATAAAACTTTATAAAACGATTTCAAAATTAACAAAATAAATAACAACATAATTTTCACATGCTCCCATAACTCATCCATTCAAGCTCAAACCTTTGTGCGATTTGAATTGAAATTGATATGTGTCGTCCACGGGGCCCAGGACGATAAGGCAAAAAAATGAAGCATGGGAGCGAATGCGAGAAACAAATGTTCTTCTATTTTCATAAAAAGTAGACAATTTCACCTCAGAAGTATTACCAACCGTCCATGTCATTTTGACAACTGACAACAATCCACACTTCATTATCCACTTTTAGATTTAAACCGTTTCCACTATTTATAGAGAAAATACACAATTATAAGATTTTCAAACACATTCTAACTCTCACGTCACTTTTCATTTATTCAATTACTTAATCATTGAAATGCTAATCATGTACGCCAGACCTCTCTCAATCGTATTAGAAGCTTAATCCACCCAGGGCCGGTCCTTTGAATTTTGGTGCCCTGGGCGAATTAAAAGAGTGGTGTCATAATAAAAAAATTTAATAATAAATACATTTTCATTTGAGATTGTGCAAAATAAATACAAGTATGGATCTTTGAATCAATGTTTATACTACATCAAAACATAAATCACTATAAAGAGACTTATTATTCTTCTTTTTGATCCGATCTTTTTTTCTATAAAAAAGTTTACCCAACCTTTAAAATTATTTAAATATCGTCCTCTTAGTATTTTTTATTACAAAATCATTAATAATTTGCTCATACTCAAGGTTCTTCAAAAAATTATTTTCAATTGAAATCAACGCAAGACTATTTAATCTATCTTGTGACATAGTAGATCACAAATAAGATTTTAATAATTTTAATTCAGAAAAACTTATTTCAACAGATGTAACACTGATAGGAATAGTCAATATTATTCTATAAGTTATGCGTGCATTAGGAAAACAATTAAAAGTATTTAAAGAACTCAATATCATATAGCTTGATTTTGATTCAATTGTTAAAACTTTTCTAATAACTTTAAATTCTTCAAACAAAATTCCACCATCAAGATCAAGAGAATCGTCATGTTTTAAACAAGTTTCACGATGTTTACAACATGCTTTCAAGTCCCTACCAGATAATGATATAAGCCTTTCAATACTAAACAAAAATTCAAAAATATTTTCATATGTGCTATACTGCTCAAATCTTCTATCAAGTGAATCAATTGTTTGATCTACAATATATAAGAAATAGTTATTTCGGAAAGACTCTTCAGCAAACTCAAGATTCAGTTGCGTGAGTTGAGACGGATTTTCATCATAGTGTTGTTTTTAGGGGATTTTCATCATAATATTAATTTATTTTATTTTAGGGGAATTAATTGATTTTATTCTGCTTTATATTTTATTTATGGGAAATTACATTCTTTTATTAATTTTGACATGGTAGTGCCCCTATAATTTTGTTATTCAGTATTTTTCATATATAAAATTCTAGCAAGTATTTTTATATTAGGGGTAAAAAAAATTTTGGTGCCCCTAAAATTATGGGGCCCTGGGCTCCCGCCCCACGAGCCCGTGCTCAGGGCCACCCCTGAATCCACCATACCAAAGCTCTATTTCGAATTGAGATTCTCTAACTTTCTCCTCTCTAACTTTGCCTGACTTGAGACATTTTTTGTGAAAAAAGAACTGAAAAACAGAGAAAAAGAGAGGTGAGCGATTGAATTGTTAGAGAGGTATTGAGAAAAAGTTAGAGTGCAGTTTCCTCCTTAAAGTCAGTGAATCATCTCCCCTCTATTTCATAGTTCACCCGAACCATTCTAATTCTTTAATGGAATAGAAACCTTTTCAAGTTAATCAAACAATTGACAAATTATATAACTTGACCACTATGCTTCCCTCCCAAACATTCCATGTCCAACAAAATAAGAAAATTTGTTTATTATTATTGTTATTATCATTTACACAAGACCTTTATCTTTATTTTCCTCTTTAACTACTTTTACTTTATTTCCAAGACCAAAAATCTTAAACCACTGTAGACAGAATTCACCTATAGAACACTACTAGATCTCACATCACATTTCACACAACAAAACCAAACAACAACTACTCTCTCCACTTTGCTGACTACGGTCACCCTTTGTTCACCTGCCCGACTCACTTCACACACAAACCAAAAGCTAAACCAACCTGCCCGTTGCCCTTTTTCTCACAACCTAAGATTATTATTAGTATTTAACTATTTAATAAAGCTTCATATGTTGTCTCTTTTACTGCGCTTTTTCTGTTCAAATTCGTTACTTTGTTTTCTCTTGTTGTTACATAGAACAACGAGATTGCTTTCTCTTTCTATCTCTAGCCTTACTGCATTGTCTTCTTCTACTTATTACTTCAGAATCTCTTCTCACTTCCATGCATTTTTCATAAAGTCTTCTTCTTTCTCTCTCTAAATGAACTTGTTCTTGTTTCTTAGCTGAAAATATTGTTAACTGGTTTGGGAGGTGTATATGAAGTAGAAGTGTCAAAATGGGAGATGAAAGTTCAAAGAAAACTAAGGTTTTTGTTAATTTTTGTTGTTATTTTGGTTATGGAGATGAAATTTTCAATGTTTTAATTGTGATGGGTTTGTGTATTGTGAGGTGTTAATTTTGTGTATGTATGATGTTTGATGAAATAGCTCTCGTGGTCGAAGAAAATGGTGAGGAAGTTTTTTAATATCAAGAGCAAATGTGAAGATTCTATAGCTGATGATGTTGTTTATGGAGGTTTGTGTTTTTGTTTTTTTCTTCAAAACTCTGTTGGCAATAGTGATCAATTTCAAGAATTCCAAATAAAATCAGTTACTATTGTTGTTTCGTTTGGTGAATTGAAGGTTGTAACACTGTTTTTCTTTTGCAGGAAGTGAGGTTGAATATGGAAGTAGGAATAGCTTCTCTGAGAGAGAGCCATGCACAATCAAAAAGAGCAAAACAGGTAAAAGGAGTCAATCAAAATTCAAAACCATTTCTTGGACTATGCCCTTTTGATGTTCTTGATAGTATCATTTGAAATGCTGACATTTTTACATTTCTATGAGCAGAGAAGTTTAGTAGGAATAGCAGTCAGGTTAGGCGAGGAAGAATGAATCTTGATCATCCTCGAATTATCGATGTGCAGAACTATAGGTATTCTAGTTCTCCAATTTTACCTTTTTTGGCAAGAAAAAAAATGGTTTTGTTCTGTTTCTCATGAATTGTGTGAATATTGAGCAGCATTTTTGTAGCTACATGGAATGTAGCTGGAAGATCACCACCAAGTAATTTGAATGTAGATGATTGGCTTCATTCCTCGCCACCAGCTGACATTTATGTTCTTGGGTAAGAATTGTTGCTTGTTGGTATATATATGTATAGTCGTCAATGGAAGTTGACATCAACTTTTCGGCTAAATATGTGTTTAGTCTTGATATTTATCTCAAATTTTGCTTTTGGTCAATCTCTACAAATTACAAAAAAATGAATATTTAAGGCTTAACTGTTTTAGCAATGATATATTTTCTATTCTACCCGTTTCTTACAGATTTCAAGAGGTAGTTCCATTGAATGCCGGTAATATTCTAGGGGCAGAGGACAATGGCCCTGCCAAAAAATGGCTGGCTCTTATCAGAAAGACTTTAAACAATCTTCCTGGAACAAGTGGAAGTAGTGGATGTTATACACCATCTCCAATTCCTCAGCCAGTTGTGGAGCTGAATGCAGATTTCGAGGGATCAGCTAGGCAGAAGAATTCGTCTTTCTTCCACAGACGATCGTTCCAGACGACTTCTAGTGGTTGGGGAATGGACAATGATCCTTCAAATTCTCAGCCGCAAGTTGATCGAAGATACAGTGTATGCGACCGTGTAATTTTCGGTAACAGGCCCAGTGACTTTGATCCTAGTTTAAGATGGGGTTATAGGCCTAGTGACTATTCAAGAGCAAGTGACTACTCGAGACCGAGTGATTATTCAAGATGGGGTTCGTCTGATGATGATAATGGCCTTGTGGATTCACCGAGTACAGTCTTATTTTCTCCAATGTCAACTAATGGTGGATCTGCCTCTAATGAAGATGGATATAGCATGCCGGGACATTCAAGGTACTGCCTTGTTGCAAGTAAGCAAATGGTGGGAATTTACCTTACTGTATGGGTAAAAGGAGAACTCAAAGATCATGTCCGAAACATGAAAGTATCGTGTGTTGGCAGAGGATTGATGGGTTATCTCGGAAATAAGGTGAGTTTTAGCTTATTATGACTCATGACAATCACGACTTTTGTTTTTTCTTTAGATTAATAAATTTATGGCGAAAGTGATGGTCACTTGTCTGATGATTGGCTTAAATGAGAGTTATTTTGGTTGGATTTTGCAGGGATCCATCTCAATTAGTATGTCTGTGCATGAAACAAGCTTTTGCTTTATATGTAGTCATTTAACCTCAGGACAGAAAGAGGGTGATGAACTAAGAAGAAATTCTGATGTACTGGAAATTCTTAAAAAGACTAGGTTTCCCCGTGTTCATGGCGTGGACAACGAGAAATCTCCTCAGACAATCCTCGAGCACGAGTAAGAATCTGCGTATATGTTCATCTATAATTGAAGTCATGTTTGAAAGAGTTTACTTGATGTTATCTCATAATATGGTCACTTATATTAGTGTTTGGATGCATTTAATAGTTTATTTCAACAAGCTTCATAGAATAACTAATGCTTAATTGAGCTCCTGTGAATAATCTATTGAATAACTACTTAATTAGAATGGTTTTATTTTTTATTGTCGTTTCTTCTCATTTGCATATTCTCATTTTAAATTCATTAATGTAGTCGGATTATATGGCTTGGAGATTTGAACTATCGGATCGCTCTCTCCTACCGTTCTGCGAAGGCACTTGTTGAGATGCAAAATTGGAGAGCATTGTTAGAAAATGATCAGTTGAGAATAGAGCAAAAAAGAGGTCGCGCATTTGTGGGATGGAATGAAGGGAAGATATATTTTCCTCCAACATACAAGTATTCAACTAATTCAGATCGATACTCGGGAGACGATATGCACCCCAAGGAGAAAAGGAGAACACCTGCATGGTAAGATTTCTTAGAATTTGGATTAAGCTTGATTCAACTCTACCAAAGCGGCTTATATACACATCTTTCAAGCCTTATTTGATTAAATGTTGAACTCTTAACAAGATTATCACACAGCGTAATAGGAATTTAGAAGAAATTCACTATAAATGCTAAAAGTCAATTGTATACCATGGAAGAAATAGATGTTACAAAATGAAGTTTGTTTCATGATATACGATTTAGTTTGGATAAATGGTTACAACATAAGCTGACTGGAATATTTTTTGTTTTATAGGTGTGACCGTATTTTATGGTACGGAGAAGGTCTCCATCAGCTATCTTATGTTCGCGGGGAATCAAGATTTTCGGACCATAGACCTGTTTATGGCATATTTTGGGCTGAGGTTGAGTCAACTCATGGAAAATTGAAGAAAAGTATGAGTTGTTCTGGTTCCAGAATTGAGGTGGATGAACTTATGCCATATTCCGGGGGATATACTGAACTAAACTTTTTCTAAAGATATGGAAGGCCGAACCAGAAACGTGTCCATCCATAATCAAGTACTTTATCTATTCCTTACACACTCTCATAATCATGCTTGTAAGATAGTGGAACTTAAGCCTCTTAGAGTTTGTTTTTTCTTTCTTTTTCTTTATATAAGCTCATTCAAATACAACTTCCAAATAGAAAAATAAAAGACTATACGCAGAACCCTAGGCAAACTTGACCCTTCCCCAAAAGGGGGCCCAAATGTTTCCTTATGATATTGTTGGTTAGACCAAAAGTACAAGATTCTGAGGCTGTAACCGGTTTATATAGAGTTGAACACAATAGAATGGAATATTGGATCATGCAATCACAACATACAACCTAAAGAATATATCAACATCATCTTTTCCATTAATTAGCCTGTTTAAATTGAATTATTTGAGCCTATCTACTAATATAAACACTTGTAAGAACGTTTGGTAGAGGTCATGAAAACACCTTATGGCATGTCGATAAGCTGTTTTCAACTTATTACTACAAACTCTATAAAGACAACTTATATGAACATAGTTTGACTTTATTTCATATTTTGTGATTGTGATAGCTTCTACATTAACACTTATATGATAAATACTTGTGCTACAAGCACTTAATTAAGTTGTTTTCCAACAAGGTTGTGTATCATGCACTATTAGATATACGAATTCATTTCATGAATTTGAAAGCCAACATAAACAAACTATGTTTAAAGTATAGTATGAGAAGTCTATATCTCATTCTCTTCTACTTTGAAGTCCTTTTGTTCTTTTCTCATTGTCATTACAAATATTCTTTTTTACTTGAATTGGAAATCTTACATGCGCCTGTTACTGTTTCAGCCAAATGGTCCCCATTTACCAATAGGGATTTTACTTTGAAGAAATTCTTTCAATGGAGGGAGATAGATAGGGACAACCCATTTCCCACATACCGAAAAAGGTTAGTTTTTTCTTCTCTCTTTCATGCTTTTTTCTTTGTTCTGCTTTTGCCTCATTTCTTTGTCTAATTTTGCCTCCACTTTATCTTTTTCAGTTTACAATCTCTAGTTTTGGTGCTTTCCCTAACACATGATCAATCCAACACATCATCTTGATACCAAATTAACAAACACTCAAAGTTTCCCTTCTAACAATCATTAGGTACTACTACTACATTGTTGTTACTAAATATTAAATTAATAATGCTAGTTCATGTTCACTTTTAATTAACAACAATAGATAGTACATGCTTACTAATGATCAAAGCTTTTTTTTATTATGCAGGTAGTTGAACAGAAGATTCTTTTTTATTCAAGATTTTTTATAATTGATTTTAGGGAATATTTATGATGACTGAATGAAGGTGGAAGATTGTCAGAATAATCATTTGGCGCTAACTTTATTTAATGTAATGTAAAGAGAATGAGAGTTTTGATGTATAGTGATTGCTGCCACAGTAAAAAAGATATTGAAGTTCATAATTGATTCCAGAAATTCTCTTGTGCTGAGTTCTCTGTCTGTGTCTGCAATCTGCATGATAGTTTTTTTACTGATAAAGTTGGTTTTGACATCAAAATCAAATAGTAAAGCACTATTGTTGCCGAGGCTCTTTTTGGTCCGTAGACAAAGTGGTAATAACCACAAAAAACTCACACACACAACCGTAAGTATCAGGATTTAAACCCTGTTGATGACGTCCAACCTAACAATATCAATTTTTACGCTAAAATTTCTTTTTTACTAATGAGGAACAGTATTTGAGTATTTAGCAAAACCAAAAGAGGCATGCAAGTTTGGGAGGGAAAATTGTTGGAAGTTCTATTATACAACAGGGCCCTCTCTTCTTTCAAGATGCTATTTACATACCTTTCAATTGCTGTTGTTTACTTTTGACTAGATGGACCTTAGCTACTTTACCTTATTACCTGTTTTTTTGGTGTGTGTGTTTATTTAGGATCCCTAAGAAAAGTTGAAACATTAACAATTGTAGAAAAGGACTAATGCTAAATCATTAGTTGAAACATTAACAATTGTAGAAAAGGACTAATGCTAAATCATTAGTTAAAAGACTATAGAAAAGGACTAATGCTAAAAAGAGAATTTTTGCTTATAAATCAAGCCGGAGTAGTAGTTCTATTGGAAGGTAAACTAGTGGTACACATTCCACAATAATTACTTCACTATCATTTTTTAAAAGTAGTTTGATAAATAGTGTGGTAATTGTACACAAATGTAATGTAATAATATTATAGCTACTTAAGCTTAGTGTCCATTTTGGAATGTGAACAAAACTCAAAATACTATATTCAGTTACTTGAATAATTGATCAACAATTGGCATGTAAGAACTCAATTGTTACAAGTTGGGACAACTTGATAATTGGCTAAGTTTTCTAAAGTAAAAAATAATTGATCAAATTCATCCTAAATTATCTATCATAGCAAAATGGTGAAAGGACAACAAGAAGAACATATTAGGCTTTTATGTCAGAGGTACAATACTTAAATACAAGAGGTCTAAATCAAATCAATAACTAAGCATATCCTTTGTTCTGATTGAGATAGCAAACACTAAAGATGTTACTGTACATGGTATGCTAGGAAACCAATGAGATACATTTAAAAGGTCAACATAAAGAAGGTTGAAAGCCACTATTAGTGCACTTGGGGCAAGGTTATTAGGCCTTATGGTAAAAGTGGAATATTAGGTATGAAGTTCAAGTCAAATCTACCATCAAAATTGTTGTGAAAAACGATACCAATAACAAAGTATAATAGGGAATTAGGGAAGAGAATAAGAACACAAGAATTGGTTATAACTGCTATTCTTTCACTTTCTCTTAAAACAAGATTACAAGTTTACAAGAATAACAAATAACCTCTCTCACCCTAAATTAGGATTTGCAGCTTAGCAATGATGAGAGACTAGTATGCTATTTATAATAAAACCTAACATACTAACTAATGGGCTTTTTCCACAAGGTCCATTACACAAGTCAACTTAATAAACAAGCTAACTTAACAAATTAGGGTTTAAACACTAAAACCTAATTTAACATGCTAACAACCCTAGCATCTTCGACACAAGCATGTGAACAACCTTCGACTTCATGCTTAACCCTGTCGAACCAAGAAGCTACCCTTCGGCCATACTAGAGTTCGATCCAAAATCTCACAAATCTCCACCTTGGATCTAACTCTACAACATCAAGGGAACAAACTAGCTTTCTTCATGCAGCTTTATCAACTGCATACAGTGGAAAAACTTGCAACTCGACAATGTCTTGGTGATCATATCAGCAGCATTATCTTCAGTCGAAACCTTCAGCACTTGGACTTCTCCACGCTCGATTACTCCTCTGACGAAATGCAGCCTCACATCAATGTGCTTAGTTCGCTCATGATAGGCTGAATTCTTCGACAGGTGTATTGCACTTTGACTATCACATTTAACAGTGATACCTCGACCTTGAAGTTTCAGCTCCTTCGCAAAACCTTCAAGCCACAATGCTTCTTTCACAGCTTCAGTTAATGCAATGTACTCCGCTTCAGTGGTTGATAGAGCAACAACCTTCTGAAGTGTTGCTTTCCAACTAATTGCTGTGCCAAACATAGTGAAAACATATCCAGAAATAGATTTCCTGGAATCCATACAACCTGCATAATCAGAGTCGACATATCCTTCGATTACTGCTTTACCATCTTCACCCAAGGCTCCACCATAAATTAGGACTCTATTCAGAGACCCATTTATGTACCTTAAAATCCACTTCAATGCTTGCCAGTGAGCCTTTCCAGGATTCGCCATGTACCTGCTTACAAGACTTACTGCGCATGCTATGTCGGGTCTAGTACAAACCATAGCATACATCAAAGAACCAACTATATTAGCATATGGGATGCTATTCATATAGGCTCTTTCCACATCAGTACTGGGACACTGATCAATACTCAGCTTGAATTGAGGGTTTGTTGGAGTCACAACTGGCTTCGAATTCGACATACCAAACTTTTCAAGAATCTTCCGTAGATATGCCTCTTGAGATAGGCATAACTTCGACTTCTTTCTATCTCTTCGAATGTCAATTCCAAGAATCCTGGAAGCAGCTCCCAGATCCTTCATATCGAACTCCTTATTGAGTTCAGCCTTCACCCTCATCACATCTTCGACACTGTTGCTTGCTATGAGAATATCATCCACATAAAGCAACAAAATAACAAATGAATTACCAGGTCGAAATCTGAAGTAAACACAGTGGTCGAACTGACTTCTAATAAAACTTATGCGTGCCATGAACTTGTCGAATCTCCTATTCCACTGTCGAGGAGATTGTTTCAGCCCATACAAAGATCTCTTTAACTTGCACACATAACCTTCCTTCCCCTTTTCGACATACCCTTCAGGTTGCCTCATCAGGATCGTTTCATCTAAATCACCATACAAGAATGCAGTCTTCACATCCATCTGTTCCAGTTCAAGATCGAACTGTGCCACCATGGCAAGCAACATTCGAATGGACCTATGCTTCACAACAGGAGAAAACACGTCATTGAAGTCGACACCTTCTTTCTGAGTGAAACCCCTTGCAACTAACCTTGCCTTGTATCTTTTTGACGTCACTCCTTCAATTCCTTCCTTAACTTTGAAAATCCATTTACAGCTGACTAACCTTGCCCCAACAGGTTTCTTGATCAGTTCCCAAGTATGATTATCATGAAGAGATTTCATCTCATCATCCATGGCCTTCAGCCATTCAGTCTTATTTCGACTCCTCATAACTTCCTTATAGTCTCTAGGTTCTTCGTCTAGAACCTCACTTGCAGAGATTAAGGCATAAGTTATAAGATCTGCATATCCAAGTCTCTGAGGTGGCTTGATGACTCTTCTCGACCTATCTCTCGACAATAGGTAGTCATCGTCAGTTTCCTCAACTTCAGCATCTTCTGCTTCTTGTTCGACTTCATCTGGGATATGCAATTCAGCATCAACATGCTCCACCTCAACAGGAATCTCTACCTGTTCCAGCTCTTCGTCAGATGTTTCTGTACTTCGACCAACATCATCAGTTTTCTTAAAAGCCATTTCAGCTTCATTGAAAACTACATCTCGACTGGTGATACACCTCCTGTGACCTGGCTCTAGGCACCATAGCCTATAAGCTTTGACTCCTTCAGGGTATCCCATGAACATGCATTTCAGAGCTCTAGGTTCGACCTTGTCTTGCCTAATGTGAGCATAGGCTACACAGCCAAATACTCTCAGTTTGTCGAGATCTGGTGGATGTCCCGACCAAACTTCTTCAGGTGTCTTCATATCTAACACTGTCGAAGGACATCTGTTTATCAGATATGTTGCTGTCGAAACAGCCTCAGCCCAGAACACATTCTTTAACCCCGCACTAGTCAACATGCATCTGACTCTCTCCAAAATAGTTCGATTAAATCTTTCAGCCAAACCATTTTGCTGTGGAGTACCTGCAGTAGTTCTGTGCCTTGCAATACCAGAGGCAGCACAAAAACTGTCGAATGCCTCATTGCAAAATTCAAGGCCATTGTCGGTTCTCAACCTCTTGACTTTTCTGCCAGTCTGATTTTCAACCAGAGTCTTCCAACTTTTGAAATTCTCAAAAGTTTCATCCTTAGTCTTCTGGATGAATACCCATAATTTTCTGGAATAATCATCTACTATGGATAGAAAATACCTTGCTCCTGAATGTGATGGACACCTTGCAGGCCCCCAAAGATCAGCATGGATGTAATCAAGGGATCCATGTGTTCTTTGTTTGCCTTTGTTGAACTTCACTCTGCAAGATTTTCCAAGTACACAGGGTTCACAAAACTTCAGCTTTTCGACTTTGTCTCCACCAAGCAGATTTTGTTTCCCTAATTCGACCAGACCCCTTTCACTGACATGGCCCAATCTCATGTGCCAGATTTCAGTTTTCGACAAAGGTTTCGTGGATGCAACATTTGTCGAACCACTTACAACTTCAGCCTCAAGGGTATACAAGCCTTGTTTCTTCACGCCTCTCAAGACTTCCTTCGAACCCTTCATGACTCTTAGGATACTTTTCTCTCCTTGGAAAACATATCCTTTCTTGTCGAATTCACCAAGAGAAAGCAGATTTCTCTTCAAATCAGGAACATACCTGACTTCAGTCAACAACCTTATTGACTCATCATGGAGCTTGAATCTAACAGATCCAATACCTGCAATCTTGCAAGCCTTGTTGTTTCCCAGCAATACTGATCCACCATCTTGATCACATAATTCCTCGAACAAGTCTTTGTTTGGAGTCATGTGCCAAGTGCAACCTGAATCCATAATCCACTCTCTCTTAGAGTCACTGCTTGAAACCACAAGAACATCAGATGATTCGAAATCATCTTGAACAATGGCAGCGTTGCCATTATCCTTACCTCCATGATATTTCAGGCGTTCAGGGCACACCTTTCTTGTGTGACCCTCCTTTTTACAATGGTAGCATCGAATGCCAGATGCTTCGCCACTGTAAGACTTCGACTGGCTTTTGCCTTTCTTCTTGTCGAACTTACCATCCTTTCGTAAGAGTTTTCCTTTAACGGCCAAACCTTCGCCAATAGTCGAAGGTTTATGCTCCTTTCGTTCATTCAAGTCCTTAGAGTACAAGGCTGATTGAACTTCTTCAAACGTCAGGGACTCCCTTCCATACAAGAGAGTTTCTTTGAAGTGAGCATGTGATCTAGGCAAAGAACACAATAGTAACAGCGCTTGATCTTCATCATCGATCTTCACATCAATATTTTCAAGATCAAGAATCAGCTTGTTGAACATATCCAACTGCTCAGCCAATACTTTGTCTTCAATCATCTTGAATGAATACAAAGCTTGCTTCAGGTAGAGTCGATTTACCAGCGATTTGGTCATATACAAACTTTCAAGTTTCACCCATGCCCTGATGCCGTCGTCTCCTTTGATACCTGTCGGAGAACCTTATCACCAAGGCTCAACAGAATTGCGCTGTGTGCTTTCTCGATCATAGTTGTCTTCTCCGTTGCCGTTAATGCAGCATTCATGGCTGCCTCTCCCTTCAACGCTTCTAAACAACCCTGCTGAACCAGTAGGGCTTTCATCTTCAAGCGCCACAGACCGAAATCATTCACTCCGGTGAACTTTTCAATCTCATACTTTGTTGAAGGCATCTTCTCCACGCTCACCGCACCAATTTGTTGTGAAAAACGATACCAATAACAAAGTATAATAGGGAATTAGGGAAGAGAATAAGAACACAAGAATTGGTTATAACTGCTATTCTTTCACTTTCTCTTAAAACAAGATTACAAGTTTACAAGAATAACAAATAACCTCTCTCACCCTAAATTAGGATTTGCAGCTTAGCAATGATGAGAGACTAGTATGCTATTTATAATAAAACCTAACATACTAACTAATGGGCTTTTTCCACAAGGTCCATTACACAAGTCAACTTAATAAACAAGCTAACTTAACAAATTAGGGTTTAAACACTAAAACCTAATTTAACATGCTAACAACCCTAGCATCTTCGACACAAGCATGTGAACAACCTTCGACTTCATGCTTAACCCTGTCGAACCAAGAAGCTACCCTTCGGCCATACTAGAGTTCGATCCAAAATCTCACAAAATTCAATGGGAATCATGAGTTAGAGTATTTATATATTCAACCCGTGTTAATTAGATAGACAAGAAAAGTGTAACAAATAATAATAATTATTATTATTTTTATAAGAAATTCATCAAAATATGATGATACCATTTCTTCGACACATTTAAATATTTTTCATACAAAATTCTCCCATTGTTGCAGGTAGATTGACTCATCTAAGTTTTCATGTAAGAATGTGGTCTTCATTTCTATTTTCTCCAACTAAAGATGTACTTATTAAAAATCCCCATGAGTAGTCTTATTGAACCATATTTAACACAATTGAGAAAATATTGGTGTAAGCAATTTCTCCAATTTGAGTAAAACTCTTATCGCATATGTTGTCTTACACCTTAGTTCTTCAATTTCCAGAGTTCTTTTATTCTTTTTGAAAATCCACTTGCATCTAGTCACTCTTTGTTTTTGTTTCTTAGGTATATCTACAAGTTCTCATGTCTAATTCTTCTTCAATTTATTTATTTTCTTATTAACTCCTTTTAACAATTTTTGACTTTCATGGCTCTTAAATACTTCCCTGAAAATCTTTGGTTTAGAGTCTTGCATCTCTTCAACTTCACTTAGAACATAACTAATCAGATTAGTATCATCGTAATGTTATGGTACAACATTTTCCCTCATCTCTTTACCTTTTTTCTGGTGATAGTCACAAGCCACCAATGTTTGTCTTATTCTAAAATTTGACCGTGAAAAACTAACCTCTTTTTCATCCTTCATTTCACTAGTGAAAATGATCCACCTAAAAGTGAAATTTCTCTATCGCTTTTTCTATGTCTTTATTCTCTAGATCATTGCATATCATACATTTGCAGGTCACATCAAAATTCACATACCTTTAATTGAGAATCTTGATCCTCTATTTGCCATCTTCCATACCTTATTTCCTTTCACATCTTAAGGTTATCGAATGAAGACACATTTTAGAGCCATGGCATCAAACATGTCTTTTCTTGATATGCACAAAAGACAATGCTTCAAAAACCTTCAAATTAGATTAGCGAGCTGATTTCCCCACTTCAAGTCTCCACACGTGTCTTGAGATCTTTTCCTTTTGACATACATATATTGATTAAGCAAACTGCACTACATACAACTTCTCCCTATAAATTCTTAAGCATCCCAACTTCTAAAATCATATATCTAAAAAGTTTTAAGATCTTCATATTCATGTGTTCAAAAAGACCATTTAGATGTGATGTTCCTGTCATGGTCCTATGTCTCTTAATTTATCGTTTCTACAAAACTCATTTAACTTCTTAAAAACAAACTTCAGTCCTTAAACTTCAATTAAAACCCCATTTGAATTTTTTATAAGAGTATGTCATTCTTTCAACTTCTAAAATTGGTCACTTTTATGTTTCAAAATGTAAACTCACACTCTTCTCGAAAAATCATTAATCATAGTGAGAAGATAGGAACCACCTTAATGAGTAAATACTTTAGATAAACCCCACATATTCGAATTAACACACTCAAAGATGTTGGAACAACATTGGTTTATACCATATCCTAAGATTTTCATGATAAAAAGTATTTAAAGAACAATTAGATATACTTATGTTCAAGTGTGTAGGACCATAAACTAAAATTTGTTATACAAGTTAAGTTTTGTCACTGAAGTTGAGCATTTAAAGAGAAGTTTGAAGATCAGAATCTGAAGGATTAGAAGCTGAGCATCAAACTCTGAAGACCCAGATTCTGAAGACTCAGACTCTGAGAAAGGTCAACCTCTGAAGATCCAGTTTTTGAAAAAGGTCAACTTCTAAAGACTTAGATTCTGAAGAAGGTTAATCTTTGAAGATTCAAACTCTGAAGAATCAGAATGTGAAACTGGTCAAACCCAAGGATCAATAAGACTATGAAAGGTCATTAACAAGTTCATAGATCATTTTGTCTTCTTTTGAACTCGTTCGGAACAAATCAAAAGATCTGCAAAGACAACATGGATGGAACGGATAATTCCTTTTGAAGCTAAGGATTTTCAAAAGTGTTTTTGTCAAACATTAGTCATTTGAAGAAACATCAAAACGTCTCATGTCAAAACTTCTCCAAGATTCACTTATGCAAGAAGTCTTCTCCATTATCTATCTTATGTTTCTCTATTTAAGGAGCTGAATACTTGAAGAAGGAAATGCAACTATTGACAAACAAGAGCTGTTACTCTGTCAAATCAAAAACACATATTTAACTTAGAATTTCTTAACACTTTCTCGAAAGATATAGACAACCAATTAAATGAGAGAAAAACTTTATCCTCATAATTTAAGTTCATTTAAATATTTTATAAATCATCAATTATCATATTAATTATATCCAATTTTTCTACAATAGATTTTGACTATAGCATTCTAAATGAATATTATTGTTGTTTCAAACAAAAATTATGTGCTAGCAACCTTATCCACATCTCCGCCACAATCTTCTCCTTTACAATTTTCATAAGACTTTATTTTTTAGACCCGTGATAATGTCATTTCTTACCTTATCTAGCACATATATGTTACACACTTGAAAGATTTGTCTCTTTTTTTTTCTTCTTTTCAAAAATACTTGTTGAGTAGATCCACAAAAAGTGAAATAAATAACAATGTGAATCAAACTAAACAGTTTTTGATAAATAAAAATCCAACCAAAAAACAAATTTAGGTTCATTGTCTTAACACTTTGACTTAGAATGATTTGAACTAAAATAAAAAAAAAAATATTATTTTAAATGACAAATTATTAGTAGATAATATTATTTGTAATCATCTAATAAGTTGACTTAAAGTAAATAAATAAATAAATAAATAAAAACCACTTAGATACATGTCTAACAGTCACATTTGTAAAGACAATGTGTCAAGTATAATGAATGGTAAATTAAAAGAAGCATGATTACTATGTTTGGTCTATAAACTGCAATAAAAAAAAAATTCCTGGGATATTAATTAATCAATATAGGGTCAATATCACAATAAACAAAACTGCATAATCTGTTTTTTTGTTTTGTTTATAACTGCCAAGTGTCAACTGGTCTTGCTGGTGGGAAACCATTTCAAAGAGATTTCATATTTTGGAGTTTGATAGAGACTTAGCATTCTGCATCAGCAGAAAAAGATCATTGGCTTCCTATGACTTTAATTTCTGGTGCTTCTGCTAACCATTTTGTTAGACTTTTGCTTTTGTACTTGGCTCTATTCTTATATAGTATATGATTATTACTATATAACATGTTTAGGACCACACTTTTTTTTTTTTATGAAATTCTTTATCTTTTTTCAGTTTATGACTTAATAATAATAATAAACCATGTTGCTGTGCTGACACAAGCATTTGAAGTTGTTACCATTTTTACAAATGATTGTTAATAACAAAGCTCAGAGAAATGTTTGTATTGTGCCATACAAAGTCACAAAGTAGGCAGAGATTTGATAAGTGATACTAATAATATGCCAGAAGTTTTTTCATGCTGTTTAACAATCATGTGAAATCATGACAGAGCTATTTAGCAGTTTGTTAAGAGTCACTTAAATCATGACAGAGCTACTTAGCAGTTTGTTAAGAGTCACTTTCTTCAAAATAAATTAGAAATTTTTTTCCTTCTTTTGTTCTTTCATTTTGAAATTTTAATTATGTTATGTTAGGAACTAGAAATGGATGAAGTGGTGAGGTTGCATCTCACTGTGGGTAGAGCAGTACTTCCGAAGTGAAAAAGAAGGGTTGATCTGCAAAATTAACATTTAAACGCTCAAGTCAGTGAGAGAAACCATAAGTACATGTGATGTGTGAATAAGAATCAATTTGAATAACTGAAATGACATGTTATCCCCTTTTTTACCAAAAGAGGTTGAAATTGTTTGTGTCATGCAACATGTTGTGCGAATTGTCATCTGATTCAATCAAATGGTGATGGATGCGCTGAAGGGTGAAAATGTCTGGTTCTGACTAAGTGATGTATACCTATTATCTACCCCTTTTAAGTTGAGGTTCACTATTGGATATTTTCCTATGGACTTTGTGAGCGACCAAAAACTATTGCCCCGAAGTCATTATTCTTATTCTATAGAATGAGAGCTTTGCCATATACATCTTAGACCGACCGTTAACAAAAATAAGTGAAGAGCTTTGATGAGATGCCACTAAATTTGGGAACAAGTGCATTAATTTTCTTTCTCTTGATCAATAATGTGTCACAAAAAAATCTTGACGCGTGTCCTTATATTTGACGATAATGATACAGTCTCAGCCTTGGGATACTTGAGAACCATGAATAGCTCACGAGGAGATATTGACTTTTGGTGGTGTGATTCACACTTCTCAACGTAGTAGATCACACGACTAACTGTTGTTTAAATGCATTTATGAAGTCAACGGACTACTAATCCTCTCTTTTTTCGTTGCTTCTGGGTTTGATAAATTCTTCTTCTTCCCCGTTTGTGATTTCCTCCATTGCTACCGTTGTATTCATCTCTAACTTATTTGCGACCTTCCTTTCAGCATGTGAATCCTCGAAATTTTCTCTGTTAAGATAACTTCTAGATCTCCCTTTCTTTCAATATTGCTTTATTTACTAGGGTTTCTAAAGAAGAGGGCAATGAAACTTGTTAGAGGAAATTGTTATTGATGGTAAATTATTTTGCGTGTATTTTAGCAAAGAACACTATACTTAGCTTTAAACTTTCCTTGCATTGTTGTTTTATTCACTTCTTTCATGTGTTAAAAGAATTTCTTATAATGGAGGATCTCTAACCATAAGTTTGGAAGACAACAGAGAACAACTCATCGGTATGGGTGGACAAAAAGACACTGGATACCGTCTTTGTCTTTGCAAGTGAGGGTGGTTTAGACCATGCATTCATGACGGTGGAACCTTTTGAAGGATGGGGTGATTCCTCTTGAAGAAGACAAAAGAATATTAATAAATAAGACAGGTGCACTAGTCCCTTTCACGAATGCTTATTTTGGATAGGTTTCTGATTTCCCTTCAATGATTTTAAGGTTGACATGTTTAATCATTTATTAATCTCCTCTTCACAATTATATTTAGTGAGCTGAGCCTACATCAAAATCATCAAATATTGGTGCAAATATAAGAAGGGTATGTTGACCACGAAGCTCATCTTACATTTCTTTAAAGTCTAACGCAAGTATTGATTTTTGAAATATTTAGAAACAATGGACTAAAAATTCCACTTCACCATAAAATTTCCAAAGTTTTTGCATTTTCGAAGATCTTCTGTACCAAATTGGCTCTCGACCCTAACAGGTGAATTGGAGAGGATGTCAAGGAGATTCACATTCCCAAAGAACAACTCGAAAATGTTGAACTATGAAAAATTTATGCACTTTTGAACTCGAACCGTGAAATATCGACTTTCGAGTCAAACTGTTTTGAATCAACTGAAACGCTTGATTTTTCTTGCAATTTGAGACATGTTAGAATACATGAGAGTTTGGCATGATAAGGAATCGATGGATCACTGGTTAAATAGTCTAGAGAAACACGTCGAGCGCATTTCAACCCCGAAATCCTGAGTTCACGCTTCTCTGTTTGAAGAAACAACATAATCAAACTTTACCGTTATAAACCCTTTGGCCACTGAAAGCCTTGACGTTTCTTGAATTGATCAAAAGAACAAGGATAATGGATCCTCCTTACATTTATTGGCGAAGCAACCATCTTCTATAGCTTGACGAAGCCACTGAGCACCAAAGTACCTTGATCACATCTTAATGCATGGATGCATATGATAATGAAACACAACCCAATTAATGTTAAAAGAAGAGGCAAATTTTGGGTGCAAGACTTATGTGTAGACTTCTGTGCATCAGTAGCTTCTACCTTAAGTGGTGTAA
Source organism: Vicia villosa (assembly GCF_029867415.1). Lineage (NCBI taxonomy): Eukaryota > Viridiplantae > Streptophyta > Magnoliopsida > Fabales > Fabaceae > Vicia > Vicia villosa. Next base: position 89,246,545 of record NC_081180.1, on the reverse strand, counting down.
CTTAATTGTTGACCACTTCAAGGACATCTTGATATCTAAACAACACCTTCATTTGTTTGCACTATTTATCATAGTTCTTCGAATCAAGGGTTAAAAGATAGATTGGAACACGATCATTGGATACGATAGTGATCTTTGCAAATGATTAGGATCAGGACCAAGGCTCTTGATGCCAAATGTTGGAACAAGCACAAAGCTTTGTAGGTGAATCAATTGAGAAAAAGTAAATTTGAGAAGATGAAGCTAATTGAGATATTGAAAGAGAGAGAGAGTAATTGAGGAAAATATTCACAAATGACATTAGTTTCAAACATGTTACATGAAGGAGTATTTATAGAATGCACAAAATACAAGTTAGAATCAAACAAATCCATAAAACAGCTAAAAAACATAAAAATCGCAACGGAAATCGATTTTCTAAAAGGGGGTTATCGATTTCCCCAACTAATAAACAAACAGAAAAACTAAACAAATTTCAAGAAATCGATTTCCCCAAATTGGCATGGGTAATTGATTTCCACTTCGACAGTTTATTTTTTCAGACTTCCTAAAATACTTTCCAAATAAACTACTTTCAATAAAATAATTTCAAAAACTTTCATAATGACATTTGAATTATCAAGAACTTCCAATAAAACTTACTAGTAATTACCCTTTTCTTCACATGAATGGGAATCTTTTGGTTTGTTCACACATTGACTCTTGTCTGTCAAGATTATTCTATTTTCGTTTGCAAAATAGAGAAAGTTGACTTTTACAATATTTTCTCAAACAAGTTGTTGAAGAGTACTCTAAAATGGTATTTTCACAGTTGTAACAAAGTATGGACTAAATGTATTATTTTACAACAACATAATCTTTACTTAGGATGTGCTGTACAAAAGTATTGATCTAAGTTTAGTTATTCATTAATAGTAAGTATGTATTTTCACTAATTCATTTCCTTTTATTCTACTTCCTTTGCAATCTTTAAACTTTTTAGTGTTGCTATATGTTATTTTTTCCTCTCTTTCTCAGCAATGTCTTTGGTGAATATTAAACTTGCAGATGCTGCGACTTACCAAAATGTGCTATACTTATACCCTCTATTAAAGTGGCTTCAGCTTGGCTTTCTATATAGTCTTCTCCAAACAATATTAAAAATTTATATCTACATAGTCAATGAAAATGGGGTGAGATAATGTGTATATTATTTTTCACAACAGTTATATTGACACGTGTAGTTAAAAATCAAAATCTCGCACACAATGAGCATGTATATTTATGAGCAAGTAGAGTTAAGAAATGAAGACTTACAAATAGCGAGAGCATGTATGGTTCGATACCACATCTATATATTTCACACTTTAGCATGTATGGTTAGATTGATCTGTATTACTCTTAGGTTATTTTTTAGTATATAATAAAAAATATGTGCATGTTATTGTTGTAGTGTGCTCTATTGAAACGACCCTAAATTAAAAGTGCGACATTAACCTTTATTGTTTAGTTTAAATGTGAATTCTCTATATGAATTTTGAAGGAATGAGAGTTCTAATAATATTTTGATTTTAGAATGATATTCAAGTATTGGTAATTAACTTCAGTATGATTTTGTGTAAATTAGATGCAATATGGTTAATTGGTAATTCAATGCTAATATTATAGTTTCAAAAATAATTACAGACGGTTTCTATGGGTAATTACAAGAATCATAAATTTTACCGAAGGCTTATTTGTCGGTAATATAAGACCAATAATTTTTTTTAATATCGACAAATAATTCACGGTTAGGTCGCGCATAATACCACTGTGGGCATTCATAGCCGACGAAAATAGTTATCGAGGAGGCTTTGACCTAGGGCCACATTATTGTCGGTAAGTCTTGGGTAATTTATAATTACCCACAGTTTTTCTAATTACAGAGGGCTTTTGGCCCTGGATATTGACAGATTTTCGGGTAGTGATTGTACGTTTTTTGAAACAATAAGAACAAAGAACTTGATAGTGCTCAGTTTTAAGGACTGAGCAAACCTCCTCAAGCAAATATAAAGAGAGAAAAGAGAGTTTTCTTAACAGAATTTCATTGATAATGCGCTTCAAGAGCAATTACAGCATATAAAGGAAATGCAAATAGAGAATCTAGTGAGAGATCTCATAACTAAGCAAATCCTAACAAACTTGGCTGAGTCACATCCTTCTAGAAACATACTAGGAATAAGGGAATAAAATGCAGCTAGGAAAATATAATATTCATTAATAAAGCAAATGGTCATTGTACTTAGAAGGAATCCTCTTAGTACGAGTGGGCCTAACTTCAGCAGTGTTGGGCTGCAAAACAGTGGGTTGCTCCTTACTAATTTCACCACTAGGAGTTGTATCTGTATCAATACACATCCCTTCAAATTCAACCTTGTCCTCAAGGTTGTAAACTTCTTGCATAGTCTGCCAAGCTTCCCATGATGCCTCCTCTGGTGCTAAAAGTCCATTGCACCAGAACTTGTTGTTGAGGGCTGCCATCAACCGTAACGATTCTCTTATCCAAGATAACCAGAGGAATGAGTATAGGATTATTCCCCCAAAGAATGGAAAACATCATGAATCTTTGAATATGAAGGGAGCTCTAATTCATAAGCTACGGGCCCAATGCGAGCGAGCACACGAAAGGGACCATAATACCTCTTATGCAGCTTATTGTACTTGATACCCGAAAGAGAGATCTGTCGATATGGCTACAGTTTGACATATACCCAGGAATCAACCTCATAAGCAACATCTCTATGTTTACCATTTGCAATGGACTTCATGGTAAATTGAGCTTTAGTCAAATTCTTCTTAAGAAGGTCTAGGATAGCTTCACATGAGCTCAACAACTCATCAGAAGCATCCAAATCAGATGTGCCAACCACGTCAGAGGGAATAGAGAGGGTGGCTTACCATAAACCACCTCATATGGTGTCAGGCCAGCAGCGGAATGGAAAGAGGTGTTATAGTGCAATTCTTCCCAAGGAAGGAATCTATGCCAAAGAGAGGGTTTGTGGTGAACAAATGCCCTCAAATATTGCTCAATTGTGCAATTAGTAACCTCCGTTTGGCCATCCGTTTGAGGATGGTAAGACGAACTCATGCGAAGAAGAGTGCCACTGAACTTAAACAACTCAGTCCAAAATTTGCTAATAAACACCGGATCTCTATCCGAAACAATGCTCCTAGGAAGCCCATGTAATTTGCAAACAACATTGACAAATAGATCAACCACCTTATATGCAGTGAATTTAGAAGGCAACGCTCCTAAGTGCACATACTTGGAGAAACGGTCCACCACAACTAGCAGAACTGTAAACCCATTAGAAGCAGGTAAACTGCTGACAAAGTCAAGGGAAATGCATTCCCAAATACGTATCGGAATGGGCAGTGGCTGGAGTAGCCCCCCTGGTTTACTTGTCACATATTTAGTCTGTTGGCAAGTGACACATTCACGCACAAACTGTTTGATGTCTTGGCGCATTGCAAGCCAGCAAAAATTAGCGGAAAGGCGCTTGAGAGTTTTGACAACCCCTGCATGGCCTCCAATAGGAGTTTCATGAAATTCCTTAAGCAGCAGGGCCTTGAAATGAGATGTAGAAGGGATCCAAAGGCGCCCTTTGTGCAACAATAACCCATTAGAAACAGTGTAATCCGGAGCAAGTGAGGGATCAACAACAACTTGCTGACACTTAGTCTGATAGTCAACATCCGAACTCAATTCTTTTCGCAAATCATCAATGAACAAGAACTGAGGGGTGGAGAGCACATTCAACTCAACAACATGTGGCTCTTGACAGCGAGACAGGGCATCCGCAACAGTATTCGTCTTCCCGGGCTTGTACTGAATGTCATAATGGTACCCCAACAATTTAGATAAATAAAATTGTTGTTCTGGGGTTTGTATCACTTGAGTAAGCAACTCCTTCAAGCTTCGGTGATCAGTTTGGATTATAAAGTAATGACCAAACAAGTATTGACGCCATCTTTTCACGGCACAAGTAATGGCATGAAGCTCTCGGATATAAGTTGAAGCTTTAGAGAGACGAGGAAAAAACAACTTGCTAAAATAGGCGATAGGGTGTTCATTTTGTAACAAAACAACCCCCATAGCATACCCAGAAGCATCAGTTTGCAATGTAAAAGGCAATGAGAAATCCGACAACACAAGAACCGGTGTTGTGGCCAAAGCAACCTTCAACTTATCAAAAGCCTGTTGAGTGATGAGTGCTAAATTATTGTATATTGGAGTGTGAATAATTAGCACTCATTGACTTAATTCATTTGTTTTACATCAATAAACCTCAACTTTAGTCAATATTTGGTATAGTTTACGTTATAGTGTATATATTGCATTATCGTGTAAATATCATTGAGTTTAATTGTTTTCATCTCATTTTTGTAGGTATTTAAGCATTGATATTTATTCATAGTTAGATAAAGCATTGAATAAGCTTTCCAACGCTTCGAACTGGGCGCAAATCAGAGTTACGGTTCTCAAGTTATGGCCGAAACAGTGCAGAATTTTTGATGTTTCTGGTGTGTTCCGCCGGGCGAATTTTGGGCTCGCCGGGCGAGCCTGACTGACCAAAAAATGTGAAAAGTTTCTATGTTGAGCCGCCGAGAGAAACGGTGCTGACAGAAACACGTTTGAAGGGCCAAAAACACAATTTTTAGGTTATGTTTTGGGTATTTTTGAACCCCAACTCATCAACCTTCCATTTTTGGTAGATTTAGCTTGGAAACAACATTTGGGACTTGCAAATGGATGATTCGGGAGTTGATTTCTCATCAATCGGCGATGATAAACTGTGAGATGTTTGGTTTTCTTCTTTTCTTTTCTTTGTATTTCTCTTTTGTTGAGTTTGTATGTAAATTACTCTAAACACATGGATGTTTGTTACTTTTTCTACTAGTGGTATAAAGTTTGTTTTACAAATCTTAATCGGTGTTTTTCTGATCTTTTTGCTTAATCGCTTCGGATTTATGATGTATTAGAAATATGCTTCGTGAGTCTTGATTAGGAGAATACCTGTTAGTTCTAGATTCTAGACATAGAATTTGGGGTTAACATCCACATGATATCGGAGTTTAATGCTTCTGTGTTGTTCGATCGGTTGAGACATCGTCGAAAGAGCAATATAGTTGAACTCTCATCGGTGTTGCAGAAATGGACATTGATGTGAAAGGTATATGGTGATTCTGATGAGTATTGTACATTGAGTTCAACAGAGTGATAAATCTAAATTTGTGAGGATTAGTTTAGATTCAAACCAGATAAGCTATTCTCTATCAAGAATGTATTTATTTTATGTTCATATGTTATATTTTCCATTTTTACTTAAAACCCATTTAATCTAAACTCATTACTGCGGAAATTGTTGAATGGCAGTTTGATATCACTAATCTCTGTGGACACGATAAATTCCCGGGTAAATATTTCTAAAACTTTTGTTGCTTGCCGCTTTACCGCTCCAACACTGAGCAAGATCTAACCACTCAAAGGAATTATTCTTATGTAATAAAGTTAGAGGGTGAGCCAAAGTAGCATATCCCTGAACAAACTTCCGATAGAAACCAGACAAGCCATGAAATCCACGCAAACTCTTCACTGATTTAGGAGTTGGCCAATCTACCACTCCTTGTACCTTAAGTGGGTCAGGTGCCACCATGCCCACAGAAACAATATGGCCAAAGTAAGCAATCTCACTTTGACAAAATGAACATTTTGTGGGTTTCAAGTGAAATTTGTGATTAGCCAAGATAGTAAATACCTGTGTCAGATGATCCAAGTGTGTATCAGGTGAAGAGCTAAAGACCAGGATATCATCAAAGAAGACGATGACAAATTTACGCAGGAACTCACGAAATATGTCGTTCATCGTAGCCTGGAAGATTGCCGGAGCGTTACACAAGCCAAACGGCATAATGCGATACTCATAATGGTCGTCGTGAGTGCGAAAGGCGGTCTTAAGAACATCACTTGGAGCCAAGCGTATCTGATGGAAACCCGAAGTAAGGTTTAACTTGGAAAATACCCTGGCCCTACCCAGTTCATCCAATAACTCGTCAATGGTTGGCAAGGGAAAGCGATCCGGGACTATAATTGCATTCAGGGCACGGTAATCGACGCACATACGCCAAGAACCATCTTTCTTTTTAAGCAGAAGCACTGGAGATGAGAAGGGGCTTGTGCTAGGTTGTATCCACCCTGTCTTCAGAAACTTGGCCACTTGGGATTCAATTTCTAGTTTTTGGGAATGGGGGTAACGGTACGGTCGGACATTTACTGGTGTGGATTGAGGTAAGAGGGGGATAGTGTGATCGGTGGGACGAAATGGGGGGAGGCTGGAGGGCTCACCGAATAGGTGGGAGTGTTTAGAGAGGAGGGAAATGAAGTCTGGGTCAAGGTGGTTTGTATCGGGTAAAGAAGGTGAGTGAGCGGGTGTGGGTTGAGTAGGTGTATCATATGGGATGGTGATATAAAGGGAGAATAATTGGGCTTCTGGGTCAAGTCTCGTAAGCCTTTGGAAGTGATGTAAGCCCACAGTAGGAGTGGGTGAATCTCCTTTTAACTCAACACAAGTATTATTGTGAAAAAAGGTCATAGTAAGGGAATTATAATTCATTAAAACTGCGCCTAAACTTTTCAACCATTGGGCTCCCAACACTACATCAGCACCCCGCAAACCCAAAACAAATAGGTCCATGGAGAATGTGTGACCTTGCATTACTATTGACACCCCCTAGCAAATGTGAGAACACAACAACTCTTGGCCACTACCCACCAAAACTCTGAATGGATCAATTGGGCTCAACTTTAGGCCCAAAGCTGCAGCAATAGTCTCTTTAATGAAATTATGGGTACTACCCCCATCAATAGGAACATCCACTTGTTCCAAAGAGATCCGACCCGAAAGTCGAAAGGTATCAGCAGCTTGGTTGCCAAAAAGAGCGTGCAAGCTCAATTGAGCGGCGTGAATCGAGGTGTCCTCCAGCATGACGCCACCATCAACCAATTCAGCCACCGCTGCTTCAAAATCACTTGTCACAGAATAAAAATCATTATCATTAGCCACCATCAAAAAAATACGGGAACCACATTTATGCTGCTTAGACCAAGGTTGGTCACCATTGAAACATAATCCTCTGCTACATCAATCATCCATTTCCGCCCTAGAAAGATGCCTAAATCGAGGCTTAGCAGGTGGGGTAGGAAGTAAGCCTGGAGAAGAGTTCGCCGTGGAAGGAGGGTCGGAATTAGGCTTTGGTGAAGGACGAGAACCAAACGTAGAATGCCACGGGGGTGGTGATGGCCGTGGACGAGAAGAACGAGCAATGTCCTGTAATTTATCCTCCTGTAATTGTGCGAGACCGGCAGCCTGAGCAATAGTCTTTGGTTGTTGAGCCAACACTTCACGGCGAACCTTAATCTTCAACCCAAAAATGAAACAATTGAGTAAATCAGCCTCTGATAAACCCTCAAGATGGTTAGCAAGAGCTTCGAACTCGGTGAGATACGCCGTCACTAACGACGATTGGGTGAGCTTGAACAGATTTCCACGAGGATCATCAAATGTTGTTGGTGCGAAACGAATCTCCAATTTCTCCAGAAATTGATCCCACGACGCGATCTGGAGATTCTGGTACATCCACTGGTACCACGCCAACGCCGGACCATCAAGGTAAAAGGAAGAAATGGTGATGTGTTCCTCATCTGGAGTTTGATGGTAGGTGAAAAAATGAGAAATCTTAAAAATCTAGCCATGTGTATCAGTACCATCAAAGCGAGGGACATTGAGTTTGAGAAGGGCACGGTGTTACGAATCGGCGCTGGAACGAGAACCTCCGGAATCGTCGAAGCGTTTACGCATAGCATTAAGTTGAGTGGTGAGTGTTGCGACTTGACGAGTGAGATCAGCGATGGGATCTGGTGGTGGAGCCATGGAAGAAGGATGAATTAAACACAATGAAAGCACCAAATGATAGTGCTTAGTTTTAAGGACTGAGCAAACCTCCTCAAGCAAGTATAAAGAGAGAGAAGAGAGTTTTCTTAACAGAATTTCATTGATAATGCGCTTCAAGAGCAATTACAACATATAAAGGAAATGTAAATAGAGAATCTAGTGAGAGATCTCACAGCTAAGCAAATCCTAACAAACTTGGCTGAGTCACAACCTTCTAGAAACATACTAGGAATAAGGGAATAAAATGCAACTAGGAAAATATATTATTCATTAATAAAGCTAGTGGTCATTGTACTTAGAAGAAATCCTCTTAGCACGAGTGGGCCTAACTTCAGCAGTGTTGGGCTGCAAAATAGTGGGTTGCTCCTTACTAATTTCACCACTAGGAGTTGTATCTGTATTAGAACTTTATGACCATGAGTTTTAATAGACTTATTAGTATATCATATTTTATTTCTTACCACTCTTGTTTAAAGAAGCCATATTGCTTCGCTCTATATAATTGGCCATGAATTCTTGAATAACTTCTTTGTAAATACATGTATTTTAGAAGTTTGAGATGTTTGATTTTTTAAGAATTTATTTTCATTTTTCAAAATATCATTTTCTTTTTCTAGAGTTTCATGATGGGTTAACAATGTTTCACTGATCTTTTGGAGACCAAAGGTTACATTGTTGACCAAGTGACTTCAAACAAAAAAGTGGAGGGGATGGAAGGTGAATTGTGATATTCAGAAATAAAAAATAGTTTAAATTTTTTACATATAAATTGATTTATATTAGTCTAGAAGAGATAAATCAACAGAAAAGAGAGAGAAAGAACTGTAGAGAAAAGAAAATAAATGACAAAAAAGTAAAGAGATTGGGGTAGAGAGATTGCAGCAGAGATTTATATAGATTCGACCTACCACTTGACCTACTTTTGTTCCCTAGAATTTCCCCTCAAGAATTCTACTAAAAATATCTTATGAGTTTTATAGGATATTCCCACAAACCTTCTTAAAACAAACGATAGATTTTACACAACTTAGTCTTCAAATCTATCAGAGCTTTGAATAGGTTAATGTCATACCCCAAAATTTGCCCACATTATTTCTCCTATTCAAGTTTCAAATCCATATGCAAAGCTCCTAGACAAATTCTTCTACACAAAGGCTCTGAACTAGGGTTTGATTAATTCAAGAGGAAATCACTGAATCAATGGTTCCAAGGCATCTCATATGGCTCAACATATCCCACATTACCTCCATGACAAGTATCAAGGCCTATCTCAAAGCATTGGTCATTCAAAAGCTCAGAAAGTCGGCAGTCGACTATTTAACCTAAAAAGTCAACTGTGGTCAAAGCAAAGTCAAAACTCCTGATTTTTTGTCAAGATCCTCATATTGAAGTATCATTCACCATTTGATCAAGAATTGATCATGGTTCATCAAGGAAATATCAGAAATCAACAATTCAAAAAGTTTCTAAAATTAGGGTTTTGTATAGGAAAAGTCAACTGAACTTTGACCAGCCATAACTCTCACATGGAACATCAGAAATTTCCCATCCAAAGCTCATTTTATAGGAAATTTGATTCTCTACAAAATTGTCTCTCACATGCCAAGTCCAGAAATGCTTCATTTAAGAGATATGGACTAAAACATTATAGGTCCTTTTCAAAAGTCAACAAAAAGACACTTTCTTCAAAAGGGCATAAAATGAGAACGGAAAAGAATTTTGATGTGAGACCAAAGACATGGGTTAGAGGACTCTCTGAGGTTTCTAAAAAGTCCTAGAACACCTCCATACTTCAAAAATTGAGGGAGATACATCTTGTCAAAGTTGGACTATTTTGGAGGGAAAAATGTGAAGGAACTTGAACATTTTTGCAAATGGGCCCAAATTATTTTGGTTCAAGACCCAAAATCTATTTCCCACGAAATCATTTGATTTATGTGATTTATTTTGAATTTTTAATTCATTTAAAAATGATTAAAATCAAGTAAATCACTAAAAAATCAAATATTTTATAAAAGATGTATTTTGGATCTATTTTGATCAGCAAATATTCTCCAAATTCAATCAAATTTCGTGCACTTGATGAATGGAATAATTGAATCAAATTTTGGGCAATTATAGAAAGATTTCATAACACATTTTCAATCAAATTTTCATAATGAGCAAAGATTGACTCAATAAGATTTTTCTCACAAAAGTTAACCTATTCTACTCTCTTATATATACATAACAGGATCAGAGTGCAAGGGTTAGAAAATTTTCGGCCTCCAAAGAACAAACCAAGTTGCAAAAAATTCACAAAAAAGCTCAACTCGGTTTCAGGATTTGGTGAAGTTTCAGAGGACTTTAAGCATTGTTAAACAATCCTCAGGCACCCCTGGAGCTTTCCCGACCATTCTTGAATCAAAGCACGTTCCCAATCGTCAACAAGAAGTCACGGTTTGTTTTTCTTTTTCAATAATCGATTTACGCAATTCATGCATCATAAACATATTCCAATTATATTTTTGTACTTATGATGATGTTTGTGAGCTATCTATATCGTTTAATTGGATTTTAAGAGTAGGGAAACCATAACACCATTGTTAGGGTTTGTATGCTCCAAGAATGGGGATTTTCGTTAGGAGCAATTTCAGGTGTAATTAATATGCTCATAGGATTCGTATGAACATTTAGAACCGATCTGGGTAATCTTTTGTTGTTGTTAGTTCACTTTCGTGCAGGTGAAGAGATCGTGAGGTTTAGCTACGGAAATCTCGTAGCATAACCGTAGCTAAAAGCGCAGCGAATTCATGGACAGAATTGTTGGAGAAGATGATTATGTGGCGTGTCTTGGTTGGCCTGATTCGAAAATCTAGCGCGCGTTTTTGTTTTTTTCGTTGATTGCTTTTTGTTCATATTTTATATGTGGGGACGCGTTGCCTGTCACGCATATGGCGTCTGGCTGAATGGTGAGAGGTGCGCCTGGTAACCAAGGAGTCCTGGGTTCAATCCCTGGCTCCTCCAACTATTTTTTGGTTTCTTTCATATTTCAGATCCCATGTTTCTCATGCCAAAGGGACCACCATGCGCTTCGATTCACCAGCCGCTGGATCATGACCTTCTAATATCTAGCGCCTGTGGATTGTAAAGACCATCATGCACCCTCAATGTGAGATGTACCTGATTATACACGCTAAGTCTCTCAAAGTTTTCTATTTTTTATTTATTCAAATGATTACTCATTTGCATATTACTTATTTATTTATTTTCATTTAATAAAACATTTTCTATTTTCTCTTAATAAACTTGTTTTATTATTATTATTATTAAATTTCCTTTTTTACAAATAATATAATTACATTCATCTTAATTGTTTTAATCATATTATTAAAGTGGTTTTTATTTATTTATTCAAATAATTCTATAAAATCATAATTATTATCTTTTAATTATTTAGGTCAGATTTAATCGAAACTTATTTTCCATCGATTTAATTAATTAGGTTGAAAAAACAATAATTAATTAAATTGATTTTTCTTTTTGCGTCTATTAATTTTGATTGATTCATACCCTAATCAGGGTTTACGAAGATCATGCCCTACACTGAATGTTTTCTTTTCTGTGCTTTTTTCAGGGTTAGCAACATGATTTCTCCCGATCACGCGTCTTCAGAAAACCCGAAGTTAAGTAATTTTATTTAGTTCAATTTAAATTATATTTGATTTATCTTTTAAATTAGGGTTTGTGTCGCTTTCATTTTTTCTGCCTTATCTCTTTTCAGGGTTAACCTTAAAGGCGCCCTATCAACCATATCAAATCAAATTCAAAAGCTAAGTATTATCTCGTATCTAATTCAAATAATCGTTCTCTTTTCATTTTATTTTGTTTCCTTAATAAATTAGGGATAAAATCAAATATCAATGAACTGCCTATACACTCACGCCTTATTTGTTTCCTTGCTCATTCCTAATGGTCAGAGTCGATGCTTCTGGCAAACCTTTGCCCACCAACCCTGTCAGGGCAAATGCCAAGCTAAGTACTCTTCATTCATTTACTTTTAAATTCTTCATTCTTTTGTTTTTTTTAGAGTTAACCTCATTTGCCTCCGAACCGATAATGCATTCACCCCTCTGTTTATTCTTTCTTTTCCAATTTTCAGGGTTTGTCGACTGCCAGAGCTACGCGTACTGGTAACCCTAAACCTTGATTTATCTTTTATTCCTATTATCCCGCTGGTTTCAATTCCTCTCTCCTCCGCTGGTTTCATTTTCCCCCTTCCCATAAATTGTTTATATACTGCGTGGTTAGTAATTTAGGGAGTGCAAATTTAAACTGGATTAGAGTCACTAATTTACAAGATAACATAACTGAATTAACCACATGATTGTTGCACACACGCACTCTTTTGGGGTAACCTCTCTGTTGCCTTGTTGCCTGTTGCCTTGTTGCCTGTTGCCTGTTGCCTTTATGTTCTTTACAGAATAAGCCACGTCCCTCGAATACGAGGATACCTCAGCCATGTTGCCTCGATAAAAAGGTCACGACCCTAATGATGCTGCCTTCGATACACAAATGACCTAGACCCTCGGATGTTGCCTACGAAAAGGCTGAGGTATCTTCTGGCTGCCTACGAAAATGGCTTATTCTGATCCTTGCCTTAGACTACCTGCCCCTCTATGGCATGGGACAGTCTTATGGCAAAGGATGCTTCGATGACCCTTCAACCTCCAAACGAAAGGCTTCCTGCCCTCTTATGGCAAGGATAGACCCTTTCATTCTGAAAGGCAAAAAGAGACCTATCATCTGAGTTTAAGGTAATAGCCCCTAATTGCCTTGCAATGCTCAAACCTTTTTATTATATTCTTTCTCATAATTTTTCAAAAGGGCAACGCTTATTCACAAGCTAAAGTCCCTATCTCTTTCATCTACATTTTCTAAACAAACGAGCAAGCAAAGCAATTAAGAGCCCATGGAAAACCATGGATGCAAAGGGTGCCTTACACCTTCCCTTTGCATAAATTACCCCCCGAACTCAGATTTCTTAAAAGGTTTTTTTCTGTTTCTTTTTGCCTTTCTGAATATAATTTGGATAAAATAAAAGTCGGTGGCGACTCTTACTTAACCGCGACATTTCGATCGATAAAAAGTCAGTTCACCGTATTACAGAACTGGCGACTCTGCTGGGGAGAATTTTCTTATAAAAGAGGGGTTACCTTAAAAGTTTAGGATTCACTTAAATGTTTTCTATTGTTTGCTTTGTTTGTTTTATTTTTCAGGGGGCGTTTTGGGAATTAACTGAAGGACGAATCCTATTCCCGGATTCAAGAACCCTTAAGATTAGGAGTGGCATAGTCATAAGGACCTCTTTCACATATGTGGGAGATGAGTCAGTATGAAGTTCACGCTTGAGTTAGGACTCCATAGCATATGCACACCTTTCTCAAATGAGGGAGGTCTATGTATGTGTCTGTGGGTGCGCCGGAGCTCAAGGACCTTTAGTTACCCTTAACCCATCCTGGCCTTTAGGAACGTAGTGGGGGGACTACCCTTGACAAATGTTAAGGACTAGTCGCTACCCGATGCTACAATTCAGATAGGTTCTTTCTCAAAGTATCATTGCATGGTGCAAATGCATCATGTCCGAGGGTGCTTTAGAAGGGCTTACAATTCTGGATAACTTGTAGAACCTGTTGCTGAAATCTCCTTATCCATAGAAATGCCCTTGGGAAGGACACCTGATCTAAAACTCCATGCAAGCCTTAAACCAAAGATTGTGTGATTTGTGTGGATTTGTTTTTCTGTGATGCATCATGCATACATGCATTCATGACATGGCTAACTCATCTCAAGGAGAAAAAGGTCTTTTAACCATAATTTGTTTTGTAGGTTATTTGAATAATGGGAATCCTAATCAGAAAACCTTTCTTCCTCAACTTCAAGAAAGTACCTACTGCATTAAGGCTCTTATGTGATGACATTACTGGCTCTCTTATTCTTTCTGAATCTCTCAACAAACTGATGAGTTTAATGCGAACCAAAGTGGATGAAGCTCTCCTCAACTCTATGATGCAATTTTATGATCCTCTTCTCCATTGCTTCACTTATAGAGATTTTCAACTGGTACCTACATTGGAAGAATTCTCTTACATAATGGACATGCCCATACCTGATCAAATCCCTTACACTGGTGAGGAAGGAGGTCCTAAGTTGGAAGACATTGCTGCTGCTCTACACCTACCAAGATCAGAAATTAACAAAGTTTGGATCAACAAAAGAGACTACTCTGGGATACCTGTGGATTTCTTGATCGAGAAAGCTAAGATCTTTGCTAAAGCTTTAAGCATGGATGCCTTGGAAAGTGTTCTAACCCTGTTGATATATGGACAAGTTCTTTTTCACCGCTGCGACAAAGTTGTTGATAGGGCTGCTATCAAAATCTTCCTTAGCAAGAATCCTGTTCCTACTCTACTTGGTGATTTATTGCATTCCATCAACGCTAGAGTGACAAAGAGACGAGGTTGTGTTCTAGGGTGCATCCCTCTCTTACATAGGTGGTTTATTTCTCACTTACCCCGATCCTCAATAAAGAATGAAGAAGGTTTGACTTGGATTCAAAGGATTATGGAGCTTTCATACGACGACATCATTTGGTATCCAAAGAAATTCGAAGGAGTTCAGTTATATGACCGCTGTGGAGAGTTCCCTAATGTGCCTCTTCTTGGCATCCATGGAGGAATTACCTATAACCCTATACTTGCTCGACATCAGTTTGGTTTTGCTTTAAAAGATAAGCCCCGCTCCATATATCTTAGTGCGGAAAATTTTGACTATGGTTCAGATACAACTGAAAAAAAGAATCGCTTCATTAAAGCTTGGTATGAAGTAAAAAAGGTGGGTGCAAGAGAATTGGGAATGAGGATCGATACTCCTTCAGATCTTTACTTTAAATGGATTTATGACCGAGTCGTCGAGTTCGGCATACCACATCCATCCGACACACCTGTTGTTCCAAGGATCACTCCTCCCGAGGTCCACGTAGAATTGGAGCCTTATGTACCCGCTCCAAACGAAGACCTTGCTGCCACCGTGGCTCATTTAAGACAAGAAAAGGCTGATCTTGAGAAGCGTCTACAAAAGGTTGAAGCAGAAAAGGCAGTATTAGTGGCTAATGCTAAAGAACGAGATAGTATGCTTGACTATTTCTCTCGCAAGTGGAAGATTGAGGATTTTATCTCTCCTGAACAAATACAATCATGGGAGTTAGAGATTGATAGGCTTATTCAAGAAAAGAACGAGATGGTCAAAGCCCATAAAGAGGAAATCAGAGGATTGAAGAGAAAGCGTCGACTTGAAGATTGACTTCTCTTATTTTATATTTATTATATAGTATTTCTTCGATGTAACTTCAAAAATAATAAACAATACATTGGTTTTTATTTTTAATTAATTTATTTTGCTTCTATTTCTTTTCTTTTAAATGTGTTAAAAAGCCTTTAACTCCTTGAGAACATTGCATGTGCATAATCATATCATTCATAAACATTGCATCACAGGTTTCGTAAAATAAATGCCTCTTCTTTGTGCTGTTTATTTCAGTAACAAAGATGAATCTCGAACAATCTGTGAAGAATCTCCAAACTCAGAACAACCAATTCCAAGAAATGATCCTTAACTTGGCCAAGGGGCAAGAAGAATTGAAGGCACTTCTGATCGAGAAGGAGAAGAATCAATACAAGTATCAAGGTGGTCAAGATAATCAGAGATCCAAGCCTAAGCGGTCATTTACTCCATTACATATGTCGCTGTCTCAAGCTCTGCAACAACTGCTCAATCAGAACTTGATAACTCTATTGCCTCCATATTCACTTCCTACTGATCCCGCTCCTGGGTACAAGTACCATGCAAGATGTGCTTATCATTCAAACAGTCCTGGTCACGATACAGAGGATTGTGGACCATTGAAGCACATGATCCAAGACCTCATTGATTGCAAGATCATTAACGTCATTTCACCTGAGAAACCTCATATGGCCAGTACTGGGTACAATCGGAAAGGTCACAATGAACCCAACCAATCTGTGGGGACAATTCTGACCTTTACACCAGTTCCACAACAAGGACACAAGTCAGATACACCCAAGCGCCAATTCGCAAAGATCAATATGACTCTGGCCGAAGCGTTGCAACAATTGCTGAAGAAAGGGCTAATCACTTTGAAGGACCCTCCGAGGAATCCTAGTACTTCCTCTTCTCGTTATAATCCTAATGCAAGGTGTGCGTATCATTCTGATAGTCCTGGACATGACACTAATAACTGTTGGACACTGAAGAATAAGATCCAAGACTTAATCGATGACAAAATCATTAACTGCCAGTCTCCTGAGGAACCTCACGTTGTGTACGACCAGAAAGATCACAATGAACCCAACCAATTTGTGGGGACAATTCTGACCTCTACATTAGCTCCGCAACAAAGACGCAAGTCGAATACGTCTAAACGCCAGTTTACAAAGATCAACATGTCACTGGCTCAGGCATTACAACATTTGTTGAGAAAGAACTTGATCACTGTGAGGGGTCCTCCTGTAAAGCCCAACACTTCCGCTCCCAGCTATAAGCCCAATGCGAGGTGCGCATACCACTCCAATAGCCCTGGACATGATACAAATGATTGTTGGCCATTGAAGAACAAGATTCAAGACATGATCGATGCTAGTGAAATTGAATTTCCTCATCCCCAGACTCCTATAGTGATCCCTGCTCCCAGGCACAATCACGACAAGAATGATTAATGTCATAGTGGATGAACTTTAGATCATTAGTTTTACTTTCATTTGCAATTTCTATTCTGTTTGTTTAAACATTCGAATCATGATAGACATTATCTGTTTTAATAATTATCATCAGTGCATTGCATATGTTTGTCTTGAATACATTATGTCGTTATCACTCATTTTAAATTACATACTTTGCATATGTCTTGTGTTTATTCAACTCCTGCTGAGCTGTAAGCCTTTTGAGGGAGGATGACGAGAACGATACCGCAACCTCATATAGTATGCTTTTGAACAGACTATGCTGATGATGTACAGGCATTGTTTCAATTCCTAAACAGTGGAGATATAAGGATGTTAATCCCTCGTCAACCCCTTTGAGCCTAAGGAGTAGAAGTTTTTTTGTTACTAATTAAAAACCTTGATCATAACCTGGGGCAGGGTAGTTCTCAGTTAATTTGGCTGTGCATTCTATTTTAAGAGAATCACTCAGTACACCTTTCAACAAAGGTCTCAATCACAAGCGTTCATCCGCACACATCAAAGAAGTGTTGGAGACACCAATCAAAAGACAACGACGGTTCATCAATCATCAAATAAGGCAGTCAGTATCTTTCAAAAAGAAAAATGATGGAAAAAACATATATACAAAGAAAAGCCTGCTAAGTCAAAAATCAAAAAGATGACTTAGGCAAAAATCAAGGCATCCCGCTGACTGTAAACTCAAAATGAACAGTTCAGGCAAAAGTTAGGGATATCGAAAAGACGAAAAAAGAGAAGTCAATAAATTCCTGAACAACACAATGCTGTGACTACTAAAAGAAGGAAGTGACTGCCGTCTCAAAGGTTCTCTTTGCTCGTGAACCATCGTCATTACCAAAGGTGTAAATCCAAAAGTCTCTTGGAATCTGAATGCATAAGACAAATCAACTGAGCTTAGGACTGAAGATCATCACGAAGAAGGGTGGGTATAAATAAACTTTGAGCCTTTATCCTTTGTTTCTTAAACCGTGAACCAAGCCACGTTACAACCCTTGAAAGTCCTAATTGAAGCATGGTTAGTTCGAAAGCATACCGTCACCAAAAAAGGGTATCCCGACTCCTTAAGGTTTACTACAAATGTTAAGTTGATATCCTGTTTTTACAAACATCACATTATTACAAATATCATTTTTTTACAAGTGTCGTGTTTTTACATCTCATGTGTTAAAGGTTTTTCAAAAACTCAAGACAAACGTATGCATTGCATCTCATGAATTCATTATTAAACATATTCTGCTACATAATTTCAAATGTTAGCATCAGAAAGAACTTGCACAGGGTACAACTAATGATTGAAAGTTATCCCGACAGACAAGATTACACCAAAGAAGCAATGTCTCCTACGTATACAAGGGGCATGGCACGTTTTGCCCAATCAATCTGGGGGCAACCAAGTCAAGATTCCAAGAATCTCTCAAATGACAAACAGTCAAAGGCATATATCCCAAGTGGGTTTCAAATTATTCCCACGATCAATCTGGGGCAATCAAGTCAAGATTTCAAGAATATCTCAAGGATGCCAAAACAATCAGGGGAATGCATCCAAGAAGATCTGAAGCTACTTCTCAACCAACATAGGACATTGTATTGGGCCTATGATTACTAGGGGCATGTCGCCCAAAGTGCACATCTCATAAAGTCCTCGCGAGGCGAATCTTTCCAAAAGTTCCTGCTAACTGGGGCAAATCTATGCAAGTCCAGTTTGACATCTTGATCAATACTCAGTGGTGTGTCCTAATCAAATCCATGAATGGTAGTTACTATAATATTGGGGGCAACGTTCAAGACATCCACGTCTTCCCACAAAGCCAGGTTCACAAAACCACATCCCCGCAGAGTAATCATTAAGAAGACATCTTCAAATACTCTCGTCCAACAAGAGAAATAGATCCCCAACAGAGATTACATCTTCAATACTATCATCTCTCCAACACTTTGCTCTTCTCCAAACATGGTTTACTAATATCTCTCATCCTCAGTCAGGGTACATCAAGATTCTGATCATCCCCAAGCAGAAATCATAAATCCCCAGCTAAGCATCTTCAAGAAGAGATCAAAACATCAAGCTCTCAATGACATAGAAATGTATCTTCTCAAATCAGACGATTCTAGCCACACAAGTCATAAAACATATATCACAAGTCATAAACATACATAAACAAATATCATAAGTCATAAACACATTCATACATCACATACATATTCCTCATTTATTTTGAGAAGCATATAACTCACGCATCATGGCATTGCATAAAAAACTAAACAATGTTTGACAGGTACATTACAAAGATTCGAATCTTATTCAAAGCAAACGCCTGACGCATGGCATTCCAGACATCTACGGATGCAATTTGGATAAGTCTAACGCACGACTCATCCACCGACCTAACGCACGGTCTTCCAGACATCTGAGGATGCAATCGGGATTAGTCTAACGCACGACTCATTCCTTCAACCTGACGCACGGTTTTCCAGACATCTAAGGATGCAATTGAGAATAGTCTGACGCACGATTTATTCTCCGACCTAACGCACGGTCTTCCAGACATCTACGGATGCAAATTGGGTAGTCTAACGCACGACTTATCCATCAACCTAACGCACGGTTTTCCAGACATCTGAGGATGCAATTGAGAATAGTCTGACGCACGATTTATTCTCCGACCTAACGCACGGTCTTCCAGACATCTACGGATGCAAATTGGGTAGTCTAACGCACGACTTATCCATCAACCTAACGCACGACTTATCCATCAACCTAACGCACGGTTTTCCAGACATCTGAGGATGCAATTAAGATTAGTCTAACGTACGACGTATCTTCAGCCTAACGCACGGTTTTTTTTTTTTTTTTTCCAGACATCTGCGGATGCAAACAGTCTAACATATGACACATTCTAACTCTCAAGCTTATCAAGTCAGATGGCATCTTTAAGCCCATCGCCGACAAAAGTCCCTATTTCAGCTAGGGCAAATTTCTTGGTATTCTAGTGTTCAATCATCTTCCACCTTCAGATACCGAATGGCATACAAACCACTCTACATCTTCAGGTTTAAGATAATTGAACAGGGGCAGCTGTCATACCCCAAAATTTGCCCACATTATTTCTCCTATTCAAGTTTCAAATCCATATGCAAAGCTCCTAGACAAATTCTTCTACACAAAGGCTCTGAACTAGGGTTTGATTAATTCAAGAGGAAATCACTGAATCAATGGTTCCAAGGCATCTCATATGGCTCAACATATCCCACATTACCTCCATGACAAGTATCAAGGCCTATCTCAAAGCATTGGTCATTCAAAAGCTCAGAAAGTCGGCAGTCGACTATTTAACCTAAAAAGTCAACTGTGGTCAAAGCAAAGTCAAAACTCCTGATTTTTTGTCAAGATCCTCATATTGAAGTATCATTCACCATTTGATCAAGAATTGATCATGGTTCATCAAGGAAATATCAGAAATCAACAATTCAAAAAGTTTCTAAAATTAGGGTTTTGTATAGGAAAAGTCAACTGAACTTTGACCAGCCATAACTCTCACATGGAACATCAGAAATTTCCCATCCAAAGCTCATTTTATAGGAAATTTGATTCTCTACAAAATTGTCTCTCACATGCCAAGTCCAGAAATGCTTCATTTAAGAGATATGGACTAAAACATTATAGGTCCTTTTCAAAAGTCAACAAAAAGACACTTTCTTCAAAAGGGCATAAAATGAGAACGGAAAAGAATTTTGATGTGAGACCAAAGACATGGGTTAGAGGACTCTCTGAGGTTTCTAAAAAGTCCTAGAACACCTCCATACTTCAAAAATTGAGGGAGATACATCTTGTCAAAGTTGGACTATTTTGGAGGGAAAAATGTGAAGGAACTTGAACATTTTTGCAAATGGGCCCAAATTATTTTGGTTCAAGACCCAAAATCTATTTCCCACGAAATCATTTGATTTATGTGATTTATTTTGAATTTTTAATTCATTTAAAAATGATTAAAATCAAGTAAATCACTAAAAAATCAAATATTTTATAAAAGATGTATTTTGGATCTATTTTGATCAGCAAATATTCTCCAAATTCAATCAAATTTCGTGCACTTGATGAATGGAATAATTGAATCAAATTTTGGGCAATTATAGAAAGATTTCATAACACATTTTCAATCAAATTTTCATAATGAGCAAAGATTGATTCAATAAGATTTTTCTCACAAAAGTTAACCTATTCTACTCTCTTATATATACATAACAGGATCAGAGTGCAAGGGTTAGAAAATTTTCGGCCTCCAAAGAACAAACCAAGTTGCAAAAAATTCACAAAAAAGCTCAACTCGGTTTCAGGATTTGGTGAAGTTTCAGAGGACTTTAAGCATTGTTAAACAATCCTCAGGCACCCCTGGAGCTTTCCCGACCATTCTTGAATCAAAGCACGTTCCCAATCGTCAACAAGAAGTCACGGTTTGTTTTTCTTTTTCAATAATCGATTTACGCAATTCATGCATCATAAACATATTCCAATTATATTTTTGTACTTATGATGATGTTTGTGAGCTATCTATATCGTTTAATTGGATTTTAAGAGTAGGGAAACCATAACACCATTGTTAGGGTTTGTATGCTCCAAGAATGGGGATTTTCGTTAGGAGAAATTTCAGGTGTAATTAATATGCTCATAGGATTCGTATGAACATTTAGAACCGATCTGGGTAATCTTTTGTTGTTGTTAGTTCACTTTCGTGCAGGTGAAGAGATCGTGAGGTTTAGCTACGGAAATCTCGTAGCATAACCGTAGCTAAAAGCGCAGCGAATTCATGGACAGAATTGTTGGAGAAGATGATTATGTGGCGTGTCTTGGTTGGCCTGATTCGAAAATCTAGCGCGCGTTTTTGTTTTTTTCGTTGATTGCTTTTTGTTCATATTTTATATGTGGGGACGCGTTGCCTGTCACGCATATGGCGTCTGGCTGAATGGTGAGAGGTGCGCCTGGTAACCAAGGAGTCCTGGGTTCAATCCCTGGCTCCTCCAACTATTTTTTGGTTTCTTTCATATTTCAGATCCCATGTTTCTCATGCCAAAGGGACCACCATGCGCTTCGATTCACCAGCCGCTGGATCATGACCTTCTAATATCTAGCGCCTGTGGATTGTAAAGACCATCATGCACCCTCAATGTGAGATGTACCTGATTATACACGCTAAGTCTCTCAAAGTTTTCTATTTTTTATTTATTCAAATGATTACTCATTTGCATATTACTTATTTATTTATTTTCATTTAATAAAACATTTTCTATTTTCTCTTAATAAACTTGTTTTATTATTATTATTATTAAATTTCCTTTTTTACAAATAATATAATTACATTCATCTTAATTGTTTTAATCATATTATTAAAGTGGTTTTTATTTATTTATTCAAATAATTCTATAAAATCATAATTATTATCTTTTAATTATTTAGGTCAGATTTAATCGAAACTTATTTTCCATCGATTTAATTAATTAGGTTGAAAAAACAATAATTAATTAAATTGATTTTTCTTTTTGCGTCTATTAATTTTGATTGATTCATACCCTAATCAGGGTTTACGAAGATCATGCCCTACACTGAATGTTTTCTTTTCTGTGCTTTTTTCAGGGTTAGCAACATGATTTCTCCCGATCACGCGTCTTCAGAAAACCCGAAGTTAAGTAATTTTATTTAGTTCAATTTAAATTATATTTGATTTATCTTTTAAATTAGGGTTTGTGTCGCTTTCATTTTTTCTGCCTTATCTCTTTTCAGGGTTAACCTTAAAGGCGCCCTATCAACCATATCAAATCAAATTCAAAAGCTAAGTATTATCTCGTATCTAATTCAAATAATCGTTCTCTTTTCATTTTATTTTGTTTCCTTAATAAATTAGGGATAAAATCAAATATCAATGAACTGCCTATACACTCACGCCTTATTTGTTTCCTTGCTCATTCCTAATGGTCAGAGTCGATGCTTCTGGCAAACCTTTGCCCACCAACCCTGTCAGGGCAAATGCCAAGCTAAGTACTCTTCATTCATTTACTTTTAAATTCTTCATTCTTTTGTTTTTTTTAGAGTTAACCTCATTTGCCTCCGAACCGATAATGCATTCACCCCTCTGTTTATTCTTTCTTTTCCAATTTTCAGGGTTTGTCGACTGCCAGAGCTACGCGTACTGGTAACCCTAAACCTTGATTTATCTTTTATTCCTATTATCCCGCTGGTTTCAATTCCCCTCTCCTCCGCTGGTTTCATTTTCCCCCTTCCCATAAATTGTTTATATACTGCGTGGTTAGTAATTTAGGGAGTGCAAATTTAAACTGGATTAGAGTCACTAATTTACAAGATAACATAACTGAATTAACCACATGATTGTTGCACACACGCACTCTTTTGGGGTAACCTCTCTGTTGCCTTGTTGCCTGTTGCCTTGTTGCCTGTTGCCTGTTGCCTTTATGTTCTTTACAGAATAAGCCACGTCCCTCGAATACGAGGATACCTCAGCCATGTTGCCTCGATAAAAAGGTCACGACCCTAATGATGCTGCCTTCGATACACAAATGACCTAGACCCTCGGATGTTGCCTACGAAAAGGCTGAGGTATCTTCTGGCTGCCTACGAAAATGGCTTATTCTGATCCTTGCCTTAGACTACCTGCCCCTCTATGGCATGGGATAGTCTTATGGCAAAGGATGCTTCGATGACCCTTCAACCTCCAAACGAAAGGCTTCCTGCCCTCTTATGGCAAGGATAGACCCTTTCATTCTGAAAGGCAAAAGGAGACCTATCATCTGAGTTTAAGGTAATAGCCCCTAATTGCCTTGCAATGCTCAAACCTTTTTATTATATTCTTTCTCATAATTTTTCAAAAGGGCAACGCTTATTCACAAGCTAAAGTCCCTATCTCTTTCATCTACATTTTCTAAACAAACGAGCAAGCAAAGCAATTAAGAGCCCATGGAAAACCATGGATGCAAAGGGTGCCTTACACCTTCCCTTTGCATAAATTACCCCCCGAACTCAGATTTCTTAAAAGGTTTTTTTCTGTTTCTTTTTGCCTTTCTGAATATAATTTGGATAAAATAAAAGTCGGTGGCGACTCTTGCTTAACCGCGACATTTCGATCGATAAAAAGTCAGTTCACCGTATTACAGTTAACCTCACAAAATAAATAGAGAATTTAAATAGATAATCTCAAGAACAAAAAAAATATTGGTCAAGAGAATAACACTATTGAATAAAAACAAATACAACACAACACCAATACAACCAATACAACTTTGGTAAAATAATAGAAAAAGTAGAATACGAGACTAGAAAGTGAGAAGAAAGAGTTTCAATTTTGAAATATAATGTAAAAAGAAATGAAGAGAATCCCTCTTTATATTGGAAAATTTTGGTTAAAAAATGAAATAATTCATGGACATTTTTAATGTCTTAATTGATTAACCCTCACGGTTAATCGATTAGACAACCTTAATATTGAAAGTTTTTTATTCCTCTGTCATTAACCGAATAAAGGATTTCAAAACTAATTGAAGGCATTAAAAATGTGTCAATCAATTAACCATAATCTAGTAATCGATTAACCAGTAAAGAAATCACTCATAATCGATTAAGCAAGTCATTAATCAATTAAGTACACATATAAAAAGGTTTTCAGGTGTTTTTGTAATTTAAGAGAGGCTTTAAAATATTTTTGAGTGTGTGTTTGTGTGTGAGCTCTCTTAATATCTTGAAAATTACTCTCATACATTTAAATTAAATTAATCACCCAGAAACAAGTTAAGCATTGGATTAGGCGAGTTTTCACACTTCCTCTCTTTCACAATTTTTAAGCTTTAAGTTACTTTGTTAGATTCATCAATTGCTTATTACTCATCTGAAACAAGACTATTCTTACTGATTGGGATTGAGATAACTTCTTGAACGGATTCCATCATTAGAGATTGTTGGATATTTGTCACTAAAGACTTCGCTGAATGTTTTTTCACATAAGGTATTATCATAGTAAAAACCAACAAGATCATCTTAACACTTGCAGACAATTATACTTGCACATAAGGTATTATTTGTCGGTAATATAAGACCAATAATTTTTTTTAATATCGACAAATTATTCACGGTTAGGTCGCGCATAATACCACTGTGGGCATTCATAGCCGCCGAAAATAGTTATCGAGGAGGCTTTGACCTAGGGCCACATTATTGTCGGTAAGTCTTGGGTAATTTATAATTACCCACAGTTTTTCTAATTACAGAGGGCTTTTGGCCCTGGATATTGACAGATTTTCGGGTAGTGATTGTACGTTTTTTGAAACAATAAGAACAAAGAACTTGATAGTGCTCAGTTTTAAGGACTGAGCAAACCTCCTCAAGCAAATATAAAGAGAGAAAAGAGAGTTTTCTTAACAGAATTTCATTGATAATGCGCTTCAAGAGCAATTACAGCATATAAAGGAAATGCAAATAGAGAATCTAGTGAGAGATCTCATAACTAAGCAAATCCTAACAAACTTGGCTGAGTCACATCCTTCTAGAAACATACTAGGAATAAGGGAATAAAATGCAGCTAGGAAAATATAATATTCATTAGTAAAGTAAATGGTCATTGTACTTAGAAGGAATCCTCTTAGTACGAGTGGGCCTAACTTCAGCAGTGTTGGGCTGCAAAAAAGTGGGTTGCTCCTTACTAATTTCACCACTAGGAGTTGTATCTGTATCAATACCCATCCCTTCAAATTCAACCTTGTCCTCAAGGTTGTAAACTTCTTGCATAGTCTGCCAAGCTTCCCATGATGCCTCCTCTGGTGCTAAACCAGTCCATCAGAACTTGTTGTTGAGGGCTGCCATCAACCGTAACGATTCTCTTATCCAAGATAACCAGAGGAGTGAGTATAGGATTATTCCCCCAAAGAATGGAAAACATCATGAATCTTTGAATATGAAGGGAGCTCTAATTTATAAGCTACGGGCCCAATGCGAGCGAGCACACGAAAGGGACCATAATACCTCTTATGCAGCTTATTGTACTTGATACCTGAAAGAGAGATCTGTCGATATGGCTACAGTTTGACATATACCCAGGAATCAACCTCATAAGCAATATCTCTACGTTTACCATTTTCAATGGACTTCATGGTAAATTGAGCTTTAGTCAAATTCTTCTTAAGAAGGTCTAGGATAGCTTCACATGAGCTTAACAACTCATCAGAATCAGCCAAATCAGATGTGCCAACCACGTCAGAGGGAATAGAGAGGGTGGCTTACCATAAACCACCTCATATGGTGTCAGGCCAGCAGCGAAATGGAAAGAGGTGTTATAGTGCAATTCTGCCCAAGGAAGGAATCTATGCCAAAGAGAGGGTTTGTGGTGAACAAATGCCCTCAAATATTGCTCAATTGTGCAATTAGTAGCCTCCGTTTGGCCATCCGTTTGAGGATGGTAAGACGAACTCATGCGAAGAAGAGTGCCACTGAACTTAAACAACTCAGTCCAAAATTTGCTAATAAACACCGGATCTCTATCCGAAACAATGCTCCTAGGAAGCCCATGTAATTTGCAAACAATATTGACAAATAGATCAGCCACCTTATATGCAGTGAATTTAGAAGGCAACGCTCAGAAGTGCACATACTTGGAGAAACGGTCCACCACAACTAGCAAAACTGTAAACCCATTAGAAGCAAGTAAACTGGTGACAAAGTCAAGGGAAATGCATTCCCAAATACGTATCGGAATGGGCAGTGGCTGGAGTAGCCCCCTGGTTTACTTGTCACATATTTAGTCTGTTGGCAAGTGACACATTCACGCACAAACTGTTTGATGTCTTAGCGCATTGCAAGCCAGCAAAAATTAGCGGAAAGGCGCTTGAGAGTTTTGACAACCCCTGCATGGCCTCCAATAGGAGTTTCATGAAATTCCTTAAGCAGCAGGGCTTTGAAATGAGATGTAGAAGGGATCTAAAGGCGCCCATTTGTGCAACAATAACCCATTAGAAATAGTGTAATCCGGAGCAAGTGAGGGATCAACAACAACTTCTTGACACTTAGTCTGATAGTCAACATCCGAACTCAATTCTTTTTGCAAATCATCAACGAACAAGAACTGAGGGGTGGAGAGCACATTCAACTCAACAACATGTGGCTCTTGACAGCGAGACAGGGCATCCGCAACAGTATTCGTCTTCCCGGGCTTGTACTGAATGTCATAATGGTACCCCAACAATTTAGATAAATAAAATTGTTGTTCTGGGGTTTGTATCACTTGAGTAAGCAACTCCTTCAAGCTTCGGTGACCAGTTTGGATTATAAAGTAATGACCAAACAAGTATTGACGCCATCTTTTCACGGCACAAGTAATGGCATGAAGCTCTCGGATATAAGTTGAAGCTTTAGAGAGACGAGGAAAAAACAACTTGCTAAAATAGGCGATAGGGTGTTCATTTTGTAACAAAACAACCCCCATAGCATACCCAGAAGCATCAGTTTGCACTGTAAAAGGCAATGAGAAATCCGGCAACACAAGAACCGGTGTTGTGGCCAAAGCGACCTTCAACTTATCAAAAGCCTGTTGAGTGATGAGTGCTAAATTATTGTATATTGGAGTGTGAGTAATTAGCACTCATTGACTTAATTCATTTGTTTTACATCAATAAACCTCAACTTTAGTCAATATTTGGTATAGTTTACGTTATAGTGTATATATTGCATTATCGTGTAAATATCATTGAGTTTAATTGTTTTCATCTCATTTTTGTAGGTATTTAAGCATTGATATTTATTCATAGTTAGATAGAGCATTGAATAAACTTTCCAACGCTTCGAAATGGGTACAAATCAGAGTTACGGTTCTCAAGTTATGGCGGAAACAGTGCAGAATTTTTGCTGTTTCTGGTGTGTACCGCCGGGCGAATTTAAGGCTCGCCGGGCGAGCCTGACTGACCAAAAAATGTGAAAAGTTGCTATGTTGAGCCGCCGGGAGAAACGGTGCTGACAGAAACACGTTTTAGTGGCCAAAAACACAATTTTTAGGTTATGTTTTGGGTATTTTTGAACCCCAACTCATCAACCTTCCATTTTTGGTAGATTTAGCTTGGAAACAACATTTGGGACTTGCAAATGGATGATTCGGGAGTTGATTTCTCATCAATCAGCGATGATAAACCGTGAGATGTTTGGTTTTCTTCTTTTCTTTTCTTTGTATTTCTCTTTTGTTGAGTTTGTATGTAAATTACTCTAAACACATGGATGTTTGTTACTTTTTCTACTAGTTGTATAAAGTTTGTTTTACAAATCTTAATCGGTGTTTTTCTGATCTTTTTGCTTAATCGCTTCGGATTTATGATGTATTAGAAATATGCTTCGTGAGTCTTGATTAGGAGAATACCTGTTAGCTCTAGATTCTAGACATAGAATTTGGGGTTAACATCCACATGATATCGGAGTTTAATGCTTCTGTGTTGTTCGATCGGTTGAGACATCGTTGAAAGAGCAATATAGTTGAACTCTCATCGGTGTTGCAGAAATGGACATTGATGTGAGAGGTATGTGGTGATTCTGATGAGTATTGTAGATTGAGTTCAACAGAGTGATAAATCTAAATTTGTGAGGATTAGTTTAGATTCAAACTAGATAAGCTATTCTCTATCAAGAATGTATTTATTTTATGTTCATATGTTATATTTTCCATTTTTACTTAAAACCCATTTAATCTAAACTCATAACTGCGGAAACTGTTGAATGGCAGTTTGATATCACTAATCTCTATGGACACGATAAATTCTCGGATAAATATTTCTAAAACTTTTGTTGCTTGCCGCTTTACCGCTCCAACACTGAGCAAGATCTAACCACTCAAAGGAATTATTCTTAAGTAATAAAGTTAGAGGGTGAGCCAAAGTAGCATATCCCTGCACAAACTTCCGATAGAAACCAGACAAGCCAAGAAATCCACGCAAACTCTTCACTGATTTAGGAGTTGGCCAATCTACCACTCCTTGTACCTTAAGTGGGTAAGGTGCCACCATGCCCTCAGAAACAATATGGCCCAAGTAAGCAATCTCACTTTGACAAAATGAACATTTTGTGGGTTTCAAGTGAAATTTGTGATTAGCCAAGATAGTAAATACCTGTGTCAAATGATCCAAGTGTGTATCAAGTGAAGAGCTGAAGACCAGGATATCATCAAAGAAGATGATGAGAAATTTACGCAGGAACTCACGAAATATGTCGTTCATCGTAGCCTGGAAGATTGCCGGAGCGTTACACAAGCCAAACGACATAATGTGATACTCATAATGGTCGTCGTGAGTGCGAAAGGCGGTCTTAAGAACATCACTTGGAGCCAAGCGTATCTGATGGAAACCCGAAGTAAGGTCTAACTTGGAAAATACTCTGGCCCTACCCAGTTCATCCAATAACTCGTCAATGGTTGGCAAGGGAAAGCGATCCGGGACTGTAATTGCATTCAGGGCACGATAATCGACGCACATACGCCAAGAACCATCTTTCTTTTTAAGCAGAAGCACTGGAGATGAGAAGGGGCTTGTGCTAGGTTGTATCCACCCTGTCTTCAGAAACTTGGCCACTTGGGATTCAATTTCTAGTTTTTGGGAATGGGGGTAACGGTACGGTCGGACATTTACTGGTGTGGATTGAGGTAAGAGGGGGATAGTGTGATCGGTGGGACGAAATGGGGGGAGGCTGGAGGGTTCACCGAATAGGTGGGAGTGTTTAGAGAGGAGGGAAATGAAGTCTGGGTCAAGGTGGTCTGTATCGGGTAAAGAAGGTGAGTGAGCGGGTGTGGGTTGAGTAGGTGTATCATATGGGATGGTGATATAAAGGGAGAATAATTGGGCTTCTGGGTCAAGTCTCGTAAGCCTTTGGAAGTGATGTAAGCCCACAGTAGGAGTGGGTGAATCTCCTTTTAACTCAACACAAGTATTATTGTGAAAAAAGGTCATAGTAAGGGAATTATAATTCATTAAAACTGGGCCTAAACTTTTCAACCATTGGGCTCCCAACACTACATCAGCACCCCGCAAACCCAAAACAAATAGGTCCATGGAGAATGTGTGACCTTGCATTACTATTGACACCCCCTAGCAAATGTGAGAACACAACAACTCTTGGCCACTACCCACCAAAACTCTGAATGGATCAATTGGGCTCAACTTTAGGCCCAAAGCTGCAGCAATAGTCTCTTTAATGAAATTATGGGTACTACCCCCATCAATAGGAACATCCACTTGTTCCAAAGAGATCCGACCCGAAAGTCGAAAGGTATCAGCAGCTTGGTCGCCAAAAAGAGCGTGCAAGCTCAATTGAGCGGCGTGAATCGAGGTGTCCTCCAGCATGACGCCGCCATCAACCAATTCAGCCACCGCTGCTTCAAAATCACCTGTCACAGAATAAAAATCATTATCATTAGCCACCATCAAAAAAATACGGGCACCACATTTATGCTGCTTAGACCAAGGTTGGTCACCATTGAAACATAATCCTCTGCTACATCAATCATCCATTTCTGCCCCAGAAAGATGCCTAAATCGAGGCTTAGCAGGTGGGGTAGGAAGTAAGCCTGGAGAAGACTTCGCCGTGGAAGGAGGGTCGGAATTAGGCTTTGGTGAAGGACGAGAACCAAACGTAGAATGCCATGGGGGTGGTGATGGTCGTGGACGAGAAGAACGAGCAATGTCCTGCAATTTATCCTCCTGTAATTGTGCGAGACCGGCAGCATGAGCAATAACCTTTGGTTGTTGAGCCAACACTTCTCGGCAAACCTTAATCTTCAACCCAAAAATGAAACAATTGAGTAAATTAGCCTCGGATAAACCCTCAAGATGGTTAGCAAGAGCTTCGAACTCGGTGAGATACGCCGTCACTAACGACGATTGGGTGAGCTTGAACAGATTTCCACGAGGATCATCAAATGTTGTTGGTGCGAAACGAATCTCCAATTTCTCCAGAAATTGATCCCACGATGCGATCTGGAGATTCCGATACATCCATTGGTACCACGCCAACGCCGGACCATCAAGGTAAAAGGACGAAATGGTGATGTGTTCCTCATCTGGAGTTTGATGGTAGGTGAAAAAATGAGAAATCTTAAAAATCTAGCCATGTGTATCAGTACCATCAAAGCGAGGGACATTGAGTTTGAGAAGAGGACGGTGTTGCGAATCGACGTTGGAACGAGAACCTCCGGAATCGTCGAAGCGTTTACGCATAGCATTAAGCTGAGTGGTGAGTGTGGCGACTTGACGAGTGAGATCAGCGATGGGATCTGGTGGTGGAGCCATGGAAGAAGGATGAATTAAACACAATGAAAGCACCAAATGATAGTGCTCAGTTTTAAGAACTGAGCAAACCTCCTCAAGCAAGTATAAAGAGAGATAAGAGAGTTTTCTTAACAGAATTTCATTGATAATGCGCTTCAAGAGCAATTACAACATATAAAGGAAATGTAAATAGAGAATCTAGTGAGAGATCTCACAGCTAAGCAAATCCTAACAAACTTGGCTGAGTCACAACCTTCTAGAAACATACTAGGAATAAGGGAATAAAATGCAACTAGGAAAATATAATATTCATTAATAAAGCTAGTGGTCATTGTACTTAGAAGAAATCCTCTTAGCACGAGTGGGCCTAACTTCAGCAGTGTTGGGCTGCAAAATAGTGGGTTGCTCCTTACTAATTTCACCACTAGGAGTTGTATCTGTATCAGGACTTTATGATCATGAGTTTTAATAGACTTATTAGCATATCATATTTTATTTCTTACCACTCTTGTTTAAAGAAGCCATATTGCTTCGTTCTATATAATTGGCCATGAATTCTTGAATAACTTCTTTGTAAATACATGTATTTTAGAAGTTTGAGATGTTTGATTTTTTAAGAATTCATTTTCATTTTTCAAAATATCATTTTCTTTTTCTAGAGTTTCATGATGGGTTAACAATGTTTCACTGATCTTTTGGAGACCAAAGGTTACATTGTTGACCAAGTGACTTCAAACAAAAAAGTGGAGGGGATGGAAGGTGAATTGTGATATTCAGAAATAAAAAATAGTTTAAATTTTTTATATATAAATTGATTTATATTAGTCTAGATGAGATAAATCAACAGAAAAGAGAGAGAAAGAACTGTAGAGAAAAGAAAATAAATGACAAAAAAGTAAAGAGATTGGGGTAGAGAGATTGCAGCAGAGATTTATATAGATTCGACCTACCACTTGACCTACTTTTGTCCCCTAGAATTTCCCCTCAAGAATTCTACTAAAAATATCTTATGAGTTTTATAGGATATTCCCACAAACCTTCTTAAAACAAACGATAGATTTTACACAACTTAGTCTTCAAATCTATCAGAGCTTTGAATAGGTTAACCTCACAAAATAAATAGAGAATTTAAATAGATAATCTCAAGAACAAAAAATATATTGGTCAAGAGAATAACACTATTGAATAAAAACAAATACAACACAACACCAATACAACCAATATAACTTTGGTAAAATAATAGAAAAAGTAGAATACGAGACTAGAAAGTGAGAAGAAAGAGTTTCAATTTTGAAATATAATGTAAAAAGAAATAAAGAGAATCCCTCTTTATATTGGAAAATTTTGGTTAAAAAATGAAATAATTCATGGACATTTTTAATGTCTTAATTGATTAACCCTCACGGTTAATCTATTAGACAACCTTAATATTGAAAGTTTTTTATTCCTCTGTCATTAACCGAATAAAGGATTTCAAAACTAATTGAAGGCATTAAAAATGTGTCAATCAATTAACCATAATCTAGTAATCGATTAACCAATAAAGAAATCACTCATAATCGATTAAGCAAGTCATTAATCAATTAAGTACACATATAAAAAGGTTTTCAGGTGTTTTTGTAATTTAAGAGAGGCTTTAAAATATTTTTGAGTGTGTGTTTGTGTGTGAGCTCTCTTAATATCTTGAAAATTACTCTCATACATTTACATTAAATTAATCACCCAGAAACAAGTTAAGCATTGGATTAGGCGAGTTTTCACACTTCCTCTCTTTCACAATTTTTAAGCTTTAAGTTACTTTGTTAGATTCATCAATTACTTATTACTCATCTGAAACATGACTATTCTTACTGATTGGGATTGAGATAACTTCTTGAACGGATTCCATCATTAGAGATTGTTGGATATTTGTCACTAAAGACTTCGCTGAATGTTTTTTCACATAAGGTATTATCATAGTAAAAACCAACAAGATCATCTTAACACTTGCAGACAATTATACTTGCAGATAAGGTATTATTTGTCGGTAATATAAGACCAATAATTTTTTTTAATATCGACAAATAATTCACGGTTAGGTCGCGCATAATACCACTGTGGGCATTCATAGCCGACGAAAATAGTTATCGAGGAGGCTTTGACCTAGGGCCACATTATTGTCGGTAAGTCTTGGGTAATTTATAATTACCCACAGTTTTTCTAATTACAGAGGGCTTTTGGCCCTGGATATTGACAGATTTTCGGGTAGTGATTGTACGTTTTTTGAAACAATAAGAATAAAGAACTTGATAGTGCTCAGTTTTAAGGACTGAGCAAACCTCCTCAAGCAAATATAAAGAGAGAAAAGAGAGTTTTCTTAACAGAATTTCATTGATAATGCGCTTCAAGAGCAATTACAGCATATAAAGGAAATGCAAATAGAGAATCTAGTGAGAGATCTCATAACTAAGCAAATCCTAACAAACTTGGCTGAGTCACATCCTTCTAGAAACATACTAGGAATAAGGGAATAAAATGCAGCTAGGAAAATATAATATTCATTAATAAAGCAAATGGTCATTGTACTTAGAAGGAATCCTCTTAGTACGAGTGGGCCTAACTTCAGCAGTGTTGGGCTGCAAAACAGTGGGTTGCTCCTTACTAATTTCACCACTAGGAGTTGTATCTGTATCAATACCCATCCCTTCAAATTCAATCTTGTCCTCAAGGTTGTAAACTTCTTGCATAGTCTGCCAAGCTTCCCATGATGCCTCCTCTGGTGCTAAACCAGTCCATCAGAACTTGTTGTTGAGGGCTGCCATCAACCGTAACGATTCTCTTATCCAAGATAACCAGAGGAGTGAGTATAGGATTATTCCCCCAAAGAATGGAAAACATCATGAATCTTTGAATATGAAGGGAGCTCTAATTTATAAGCTACGGGCCCAATGCGAGCGAGCACACGAAAGGGACCATAATACCTCTTATGCAGCTTATTGTACTTGATACCCGAAAGAGAGATCTGTCGATATGGCTACAGTTTGACATATACCCAGGAATCAACCTCATAAGCAATATCTCTACGTTTACCATTTTCAATGGACTTCATGGTAAATTGAGCTTTAGTCAAATTCTTCTTAAGAAGGTCTAGGATAGCTTCACATGAGCTTAACAACTCATCAGAAGCAGCCAAATCAGATGTGCCAACCACGTCAGAGGGAATAGAGAGGGTGGCTTACCATAAACCACCTCATATGGTGTCAAGCCAACAGCGGATTGGAAAGAGGTGTTATAGTGCAATTCTGCCCAAGGAAGGAATCTATGCCAAAGAGAGGGTTTGTGGTGAACAAATGCCCTCAAATATTGCTCAATTGTGCAATTAGTAACCTCCGTTTGGCCATCCGTTTGAGGATGGTAAGACGAACTCATGCGAAGAAGAGTGCCACTGAACTTAAACAACTCAGTCTAAAATTTGCTAATAAACACCGGATCTCTATCCGAAACAATGCTCCTAGGAAGCCCATGTAATTTGCAAACAATATTGACAAATAGATCAGCCACCTTATATGCAGTGAATTTAGAAGGCAACGCTCCTAAGTGCACATACTTGGAGAAACGGTCCACCACAACTAGCAGAACTGTAAACCCATTAGAAGCAGGTAAACTGGTGACAAAGTCAAGGGAAATGCATTCCCAAATACGTATCAGAATGGGCAGTGGCTGGAGTAGCCCCCCTGGTTTACTTGTCACATATTTAGTCTTTTGGCAAGTGACACATTCACGCACAAACTGTTTGATGTCTTGGCGCATTGCAAGCCAGCAAAAATTAGCGGAAAGGCGCTTGAGAGTTTTGACAACCCCTGCATGGCCTCCAATAGGAGTTTCATGAAATTCCTTAAGCAGCAGGGCCTTGAAATGAGATGTAGAAGGGATCTAAAGGCGCCCATTTGTGCAACAATAACCCATTAGAAACAGTGTAATCCGGAGCAAGTGAGGGATCAACAACAACTTGCTGACACTTAGTCTGATAGTCAACATCCGAACTCAATTCTTTTTGCAAATCATCAATGAACAAGAATTGAGGGGTGGAGAGCACATTCAACTCAACAACATGTGGCTCTTGAGAGCGAGACAGGGCATCCGCTACAGTATTCGTCTTCCCGGGCTTGTACTGAATGTCATAATGGTACCCCAACAATTTAGATAAATAAAATTGTTGTTCTGGGGTTTGTATCACTTGAGTAAGCAACTCCTTCAAGCTTCGGTAATCAGTTTGGATTATAAAGTAATGACCAAACAAGTATTGACGCCATCTTTTCACGGCACAAGTAATGGCATGAAGCTCTCGGATATAAGTTGAAGCTTTAGAGAGACGAGGAAAAAACAAC
Source organism: Vicia villosa (assembly GCF_029867415.1). Lineage (NCBI taxonomy): Eukaryota > Viridiplantae > Streptophyta > Magnoliopsida > Fabales > Fabaceae > Vicia > Vicia villosa. The sequence continues at coordinate 89,211,121 of NC_081180.1, read as the reverse complement.
TTGCTAAAATAGGCGATAGGGTGTTCATTTTGTAACAAAACAACCCCCATAGCATACCCAGAAGCATCAGTTTGCACTGTAAAAGGCAATGAGAAATCCGGCAACACAAGAACCGGTGTTGTGGCCAAAGCGACCTTCAACTTATCAAAAGCCTGTTGAGCTTTATTCATAAGCCTGTTGCGCCCAGTTCGAAGCGTTGGAAAGCTTATTTCATGCTCTATCTAACAATGACAACATATCAACCAAATTGGTGATTTATTATTATTTGGTTTTGAGCTTTATTCGCCGAATGAATTGATTCCGCCGCTCAAAATCGCGCGTTTGAAGCCGTGTCTTCGCCACGTTATTGCTCATGCTCCAAATACGCCTCAATACCTACAAAATGAATAGAAAACTATCAAAAAGTATAAAAGTATATGAAGATACATCTATTCACAAAGTATACGTATTTATACACAAAACGGGGTATTATTCGAACGGTATTAACAAAAAGTATCGATAAGTACCACTATTTACAAACACAAAATAACTACATTTTGACACTTAACAGAGTGCTAAATTATTGTATATTGGAGTGTGAATAATTAGCATTCATTGACTTAATTCATTTGTTTTACATCAATAAACCTCAACTTTAGTCAATATTTGGTATAGTTTACGTTATAGTGTATATATTGCATTATCGTGTAAATATCATTGAGTTTAATTGTTTTCATCTCATTTTTGTAGGTATTTAAGCATTGATATTTATTCGTAGTTAGATAGATCATTGAATAAGCTTTCCAACGCTTCGAACTGGGCGCAAATCAGAGTTACGGTTCTCAAGTTATGGCCGAAACAGTGCAAAATTTTTGCTGTTTCTGGTGTGTTCCGCCGGGCGAATTTTGGGCTCGCCGGGCGAGCCTGACTGACCAAAAAATGTGAAAAGTTGCTATGTTGAGCCGCCGGGAGAAACGGTGCTGACAGAAATACGTTTTAGGGGCCAAAAACACAATTTTTAGGTTATGTTTTGGGTATTTTTGAACCCCAACTCATCAACATTCCATTTTTGGTAGATTTAGCTTGGAAACAACATTTGGGACTTGCAAATGGATGATTCGGGAGTTGATTTCTCATCTTTACACTTGCAGACAATTATACTTGCAAGGACATTAATCCATAATCACCAAAAATCATAAAATATTAAAAAAAAATCCAAAAAAGGAAGTTTTTAATCTTATTTGTCCTATTTTTAGCACTTTTTATAACTTAGAGAACAAGTCAATCTTATTAATTAGTTTGATATAATTTTTTATTAGAATTAAAACAAATTGATTTTTGGGGTTTGATTTGGTCCATAATTTGACTATAATTATTTTTCTTCTAACCTAATTCATTATTATAAATAGGTCTCACTTCCACATTCACAAGGGACTAAGAATTAACCCTTATTCTTTGTCACAAACAATTTTTCAACCCTTATTCACAAACTAACACCCTTCACCATCGTTTCTGGCCGTTAAAAATAACCTTCCGTCACTCTAAAAAATTACAATCAAACACCCCAAATCACATAATTTTTTCGGGTAACAATTTTTGTTTTGTTTTGCAGGTTGAAAGATCAAAAGAAACAAGAAGATTTTTTTTAGAAGCAAAAGGGATCCACGACGCCATCCTCTCCTAATTCTCCTTCCTCAGCACGGCGATAAATTTTCCAGCCTATCGGCCGAATTCTGAAACTATTGTTTCGATTTGCTCCGAATTGTTTCCAGAAGTTCAGAAAAAAATCGCAGATTCCTCTTTTTTCTATTTTATTTGATTTAATTTCTATTTTATATTTTCAAAAAAATCTCAAAAAATTTGTAGGTTCGTGATCTTATTTTATTTAATTTATAATCAGGTTTTTATATATTTTTTATTTTATTTTAATCACTTTTCTATTTTTCCATTTGTTTTCTTAACCGGAATATTGCAGTGGTTTATCAACAGGTTTCCTATGGATTGGCCAAGTGGATGGAGCTTTACCCCTTGGCCTCGAGGGAGACCCCAAATATTTTTTTGGCCAAAAACTTAAGGTTATTCATATTTGGCCAAAAACCCTTTGGTTTTTGGCCAGATTAAGGTTATTCGTATTTGGCAAAAAAACCTTTTGGTATTTGGCCAAATCAAGATTATTCGTAATTTTGGCCAGAACTTAATTTTCTAAACCCCAATTCTTTTGTTGTATTATTATTATTACTTTTATTATTGTTCTATCTCCCATTCCCTACACTTATTTGTTCACTCCATTGTATTTCCTAATCACTTTTCATTTCCCCTTGATAATCATGGTAAAATCTCTATTTTTTAACCATTAACCCTAAAATGTATAATAGGTAGGTGTTGTCCATTAACATTCGTTTAGGTTTTAACCTTTAGGTTTTTTTAACCCATTAGGTTTTTTAACCGATTTAATTAATTAGTTTTTTTAACCAAAATAATTAATCTAGTTAATCAGGTTTTTTAACCCATTAGGTTTTTTAACAGATTTAATTAATTAGCTTTTAACCAATAATTAATTAATTCTTTTAGGTTTACAATTATTTTTGGGGCGTTTGTTTCAGTGATACAAAAAATATTCCCAGGATTAACTTTTCCGGTAACATAAAAGTGAAAACTTCTTTCCCAGGTAAATATAGTAAAATGTGTTTGGTTAAAAGTATAACTTCCTAGGATTTTTTTTTTTAAAAAATTTCAGGGAATAATTATAACACGTTTGTTCCGTAAAACATGTTCCTGGGAATTAATGCTACAATTATAAAAATGCCCCTACCATGTATACATGTATCAATCAATTAATAATAATTAATTTATACCATTTGTAAATTGATTTTATAATCAATTGAATTCTCAGAAAACTTGTCTCAATTCAATTATGTTATTCTATCAATTAATTCATATAATTCTATCAATTAATTCATATTAATTAATTCATATAATTCTATAAAGGCAAATTATAACTCAATTCAATTATGTTATTCTATCAATTAATTCATATAATTCTATCAATTAATTCATATTAATTAATTCATATAATTCTATAAAGGCAAATTACAACAACCAAACGTAAAGTTTCTTCATATCAATAAATTCACATAATTCTATCAATTAATTCATATCAAAATTCACATAATTCTATCAATTAATTCATATTAATTAATTCATATAACTCTGTCAATTACTTTATATAAGCAAATTATAACAACCAAACCAAACGTAAATTTTCTTTTACAACATAGCTCTAAAAAAACAAGAAAAAGACCATATACTTGCATTAGATTTTTACAACATAACTTCACATATCTATTAAAGGAATTAGATATTTTTAAAGTTACAAATATACATAAGATAGTATGCGCAAAAGATGTCGTTCAAACACATTAATCACATCAATGGTATTAAACTAATGAAATAACACAGAAAGTATAATAAGTGAAAATCGATAATATTATAATGAACAATAGGAATCCAATAGGAATCCAACTGCTGTGTCTGCCAATTCCATTTTAAAGATAGATATAACCAAACAATAACACAGACTTAACACAATGAAATAACACAGACTGCTAAGATTATAGTTTTCAAAATCCATCAAAACTAAATGTAATAAAGTTAAATAAAGACAAATACAACCAAACAATAAAACTCACTTAAGATAATTCCTACATGATAACTCTAAATGATGATATTAAGATCAATTGTTACTTAAAACAATTTGCACAAATTCTTTTTTCAATTCAGGAGTATCCATAGCGAAAAAACAATCACAGAGGTTGTTGTCTTTAGTAATAAGCATAGCCGCCCTCACAACATCTCCAGCGGTCAATAACGTACTAATAACAATTATGAGAGACATAAAAATATTTGGTGCATATTGTTTGTTTCTATTAAGAATAATTTTCTTGAATTTTAGGATATACTAATAAAAGTTGTTTCCTAATTTATATAGGAAGTCAAAAATAATTTTTTTAGTAAACCTCAAGTGTCTGTTATAAATACATGTTTTTGACAGAATTTAAGAATTTGTTCTAATTGCTTAAAAGCTAAACAAAGGGAACACATAAAAGATTCTAATCCATATAAATTAAAAGTCTTATACTATATCATAATACATTGTATTTTATATAACAGAGTCATCATGATTGATTTTTTTTTACAGATAAATAGTCAAAACCAAAAATAACATAACAGATGTTATACCATAAATCAAGCAGTATAGTACTAAGATGTAGCTATCATTTCAACTATATCTGAGAAAAATGGGAATCACTTATATATTGCAGATCAAACTTCAAAGGTTGTTTATTCATAAAGTATTTCAACCACAAAAACTACATAAACACACTAAAAGGCATCTAAGCACCAAAAATCTAATTGATTGTGAAATCTGTAATGAAAATTAAAGATTAAAAAGGATTAAGATAATACCTTGAATAAGATCGTGTGATTCAAAGCTCCAAGGAAGAAAGAAAGACAATCAGATATTGAGCCAAAAAAAGCACAATTTATTGAACATGGAGAACGATTTAGAGGGAAGAGTTGGCGGTAAATCAAAGGGTAGAAATGTATTTGCATAGAAGATAATGGGTTTATGGTTCCTGGGAACAAAACTTTCCCACCTCTATCTCATAGGAATAAGAATGAGGAGAACGTGAAGAGAACGTGTGTCTCTCTCTTTCCCGGGTATTATTTATTCCTATGTTTATTTTTTTATTTCTATGTACCAAATAGAGGAATAATTAATTCCAGCATTAAATACCCAGGATTCTTTTTTTTATCACCCAAACAAACGCCCCCTTTAGTAATAACAGTTTAGACTTAGGTTTATTTTCACCTATTTTCCAACTCTAATTTCTTCGCGATCTTCTCATCTCATACTCTATGATTGTCGCATGCCTGTTTTTGCTATTATTTAATTATTTGTTTATTTATTAATTTAAATTCTAGAAGGTGTATAGGTTGCAAATTCTTTTTGATGTAATAGAAATTAGGATTTACTTTAATTTCTGCACTTTACTTTTCCGCACCCCCCATTTTTGGTTGTGTAATCCCCCTCCCCGAAACCTTGTAATAGCGTAGGACTTTATTTTTCCTACCTTTAATTTTCTGCTGATAGAACTGTTAGAAATTAATAGGATTGTATGGCAAGACGAAAATCAACCTAGAATAACCCTAATTTTCAGGATTAAATTTAATCAATCACTCTTTTGCTCACACACTCACCTTTAAGGTAATCTCTCTTATGTTGCCTTTCAGTTAAATAGTCAAGTCTCTCGAATGTGGAGATACCTTAGCACATGTTGCCTTCGATTCAAAAATCATCAAAAGATCATAGTCCCTTCGATGTTGCCTACGATAAATGATCTTGTCCCTTGATTAAATTATGATAGTCCTTTTCGATTGCTAAGGTATCCTTACTTGTTTCCTTTATGACAATTCTCATCAATTCATTAGACTTCCTACCCTCCTTATGGTATGGATAGCCCTATGGCAAAACGATGACCCTCGATGTCCCAAATACGTCCAATGAAAGGACTTCCCACTAACTAATGGTGTGGGTAGTCTCTTTCCATCAACGAAAGACTTAAAGAACAAAAAAGACATTAAACTTAGGGTAGGTAGCTCTTAACTGCTTGCTCACAATCAATTCAAGCAAAAATGCTTTTCACACCTCCTTTTCAAAACTACTTTCAAAGACTACACTTTGTATACACCCGTACGAAGATCATTACAAAGTTAAAGCTCTTTGCAAAAAATGTTTTCTAAACACACACGACACTTTCCAAACATATCAAACAATTCAAAAGTGAGCTAAGCAATTAAGAGCCCATGGATAACCATGGATACAAAGGGTGCTTACACCTTCCCTTTGTATAACCTACCCCTAAACTCAAAATCTTTAAAAGCTCTTTCCTGTTCTTTTTTTCCTTTCCAATTGGATAAAATAAAAGTCGGTTGCGACTCTTGCTATCTGCAACATTTTAAAAAATTCAGTTCTCCCACCGTATTACACCAAGGTAAGTGATTAATTAGGAAGTTCAGGCAAGATTAGGGTTTTGAAACCCACAAAGGAGTTCAAGCATTCTCATATGCTCATATGATTGTCTCCATCAAAATCAAAATCCAAGAATGGATCAATTCAAAATCAACAATTTTCAAATTCATCTGGTGCACAAATTAGAGTTTTGACCTAATTTATCTGGGAAGTTGACTTTTAATCAGGGCATGGCTCCATGGATCCTTGGCTCAAACTATGATTCAAGATATTTAATTCAATATTATAATCCACTCACATTATCCATTTGAAGAGAAGAGCTTGATTCAATTGGAATCCACAAGACTGCAGTTCATTTGGAAAAAGTCAACTATGTAGGTCAACCTTTGACTTTTGAGAAATTTGGTCAGCAATGGACTTTTGAGGATCAAAATCATCAACATACGATTATTAAAGTCATTTGATCAAGAAAAATCAATCAAGAATAAAAAAGTCAACAAAAGTCAAAATTAGGGTTTTTAAGTGTTTTTGACCTCATTTTGGGAACTTCAAAATTCACCTACATCTAAAAAATCTCCCAACATGAAATTTGTAGATCTTGATCAAACGAACAACTTTGCCACTCATAACATTTCTTCAAAAAGTAATTTATTTTCAGAGATATTGGATCAAGAAGATTATGTCAAAAATCTTTAAAGAAATTTTAAGTGTTTTAACCTAGATTTCTTCCAACTTTGTGGTCATTTTTCACCAAGATCCAAAATGATTTTGAGAAAACTTTCAACAAGTGGATTGAAGTATGTAGAAAAGGCTTTTCAAAGAGGACATTAGCATGGAATTTCAATACTTGAGCTATGAGATATGATTTTGTGAAGAAGTCACCATAACAATTGAATTCAAGCTATGAACATGAAGAAGTTATGAACCAAAACCATTTCAAATGAAAGATTCTGAAGGATAGAAAAACACTTAGAAAGGGGGGGTTTGAATAAGTGTAGCTTTAAAAACTTGACAGATAAAAATAAATGCACAGTTATTTTTATCCTGGTTCGTTGTTAACTAAACTACTCCAGTCCACCCCCGCAGAGATGATTTACCTCAACTGAGGATTTAATCCACTAATCGCACGGATTACAATGGTTTTCCACTTAGTCCGCAACTAAGTCTTCCAGAGTCTTCTGATCACACACTGATCACTCCAGGAACAACTGCTTAGATACCCTCTAAGACTTTTCTAGAGTCTACTGATCAACACGATCACTCTAGGCTTAGTTCACTCCTAAGACTTCCCTAGAGTATTCTGATCAACACGATCACTCTAGTTCCTTACAACTTAATGTAATTCTAAGAGTTTACAAATGCTTCTTAAAAGCGATAATCACAACTGTGATATTTCTCTTAATCGTTTAAGCTTAATCTCACTAAAATATTACAACAGCAATGTAGTGAGCTTTGATGAAGATGAAGATTCTGAGTTTTGATTGAACAGCGTTTCAGCAAGTTAATTTGAATTGTATTTGTTCAGGATCGTTAACCTTGCTTCTCATCAGAACTTCATATTTATAGGCGTTGGAGAAGATGACCGTTGAATGCATTTAATGCTTTGCGTGTTCCGTACAGCATCGCATTTAATGTTATACGCTTTTGTCAACTACCTCGAGCCTTGTTCACGCTGTGTCTACTGACGTAGCCTTTAGTAGCTTTTAACGTTCCTTTTGTCAGTCAGCGTAGCTTGCCACTTGTACTTTCTTCTGATCTGATGTTTGTGAATACAACGTTTAAATATCATCAGAGTCAAACAGCTTGGTGCATAGCATCTTCTGATCTTCTGACCTTGAAGTGCTTCTGAGCGTGATACCATCAGAACTTCAGTGCTTCTGTTCTCTTGTTCTTCTGATGCTTCCATAGACCCATGTTCTGATTCTGCTTCGACCATCTTCTGATGTCTTGCCAGACCATGTTCTGATGTTGCATGCTGAACCATTTGAGACAAAGTTTCTGAGCGCTGAATTATGCGTACTCTATATATATTTCCTGAAAAGGAAATTGCATTGGATTAGAGTACCATATTATCTTAAGCAAAATTCATATTATTGTTATCATCAAAACTAAGATAATTGATCAGAACAAATCTTGTTCTAACAATCTCCCCCTTTTTGATGATGACAAAAACATATATAAATGATATGAATTTGCGATCAGAAAGAATAAACGGCAAAAGACAAATTACACAGCTATAGCATAAGCATATGAATATGTCTCCCCCTGAGATTAACAATCTCCCCCTGAGATAAATAATCTCCCCCTGAAATAAATACTCGAAGAACTTTAATAAAAGACTTCCCTGATTATTTCGGTAGAGACGATCATATAAGCTTCTTGTCTTCAGAGAATTCATAGCTTCTGACTTCTGCTTCCATAGGACAACTTCAGAACTAGAATTTCTTTAGATCCTTAGAACACTCACAGCTTCTGATTCCTGCTTCCATCTAGGACAGCTTCAGAACTTGAATTTCTTTGATCTTCTGAACATTCACAGCTTCTGATTTCTGCTTCCATTCAGGACAGCTTCAGAACTTGAATTTCTTTGATCTTCTGAACATTCACAGCTTCTGATTTCTGCTTCCATTCAGGACAGCTTCAGAACTTGAGTTTTCTGGATCTTTAGAACATTCGCAGCTTCTGATTTCTGCTTCCCTCGGATAGCTTCAGAGCTTTGAATTTCTACCAACATCACTTCATGCTAGATTTGTATCAGAACATTGTTGAATGTACCAGAGCATCATCTGAGCATCTCTACATCCTGAAATGTTACAGAACAAAAACTAAACGACAAAAGTCAGCATGAACGAGTTAGAACATAAAATGTATGTTTGAACACATTATATGAATCAGAGCCATATAGGCTAAAATAATGTATCAGGGCAAATAATGTATCAGAGCCATAACATTATATGTAACAGAGCAAATAGAATTTTGTCAGAATAAATAGACAAATATGGATCAAATTCTATTTCCAGTGCTTCTGATTCATTCTTCTTTCTTGCTACTGATTTTCTGAAGCTTGACAGCACTCAGCTTGCTTCAGTTTCCATGGTTTTGCTTCTTGTGTTTGCTTTGAAGATTTTCTTCACTTCTTTATACCTGCAAAACACTTAAACCATATAGAACTTGCAGTTCTTGTTAGTAAATGTGTGGGAACTTGCAGTTCTTGTTAGTAAATGTGTGGGAGCCTTTACCCAGCAACTGATAGATTAATCAAATCATTTATCATTTATCTTCTCCCCCTTTTTGTCATAACATCAAAAAGAATATTTCAAAAGATTCAGATGCATAAAACGACAAATAGAATTACTGGAATGTAAAAGCAAAGAAACTTTTCATTGATAATCAAAAGATATTACAAAAGGTTCCTATGTTTAACAAGATGAGAAACATTCCTAGCAAATACATAAAAAGTCATCCCAAGAGGAAATGACTACAAAAATTAAAAACAGCACCCTAGCAGGACACGCTCGGTGTCAACCCATCAAGAATCCCTGTGGACTCTTGTCTTCCAGACTGGAACCTCCACTGTAGGAGAGATCCAAGTGACCAAAGAGGAAGAGAGGGACAGTTCACAGACAGAGAGCTAATGTTGCAAACGGGGTTTTCCCTCAACATAGAAGTTAAGAATATCATTCTTAACCTCCTCCCATAACTCAAGAAAGTCTTCTGTCTTTGGGTGAAAGTTGATAACAACATCAAAGAAGAGGTCTGACTTGAGAGGTATTAGGAGAGCCATCCCGAGATATGCAGAGATCTGTCGCCTTTGAGTCATAGATCTTCAACAGGCTAAGAGTGAACGCTAGGTTTGAGCAAGGATTTTTAAAAAAAAATGTTTTGAGCAAGAGACGAAAACGAAAGAGAGAGAGAGAAAAAAAACTTGATGAGGAGAGCAAAGAGATAGGGAAAAAGAAGCGTTTGAAGAGTATTTAAAAAAAAATAAAGTGAAACGAATGATGAAAAATATTTAATGTTACGTGACGTGAGGAGAGATAATAAAGACGAATGAGGTGACTAGCACAGTTACCTATGGTCGGCGTCCCTTCAACTGCACGCGCGCTTATCCATGAATAGTAACGACAGGTTTACCATCCCGAGATAAAACGTTACAGCTGTTTTGCTTTAAAAGAGGTTCTGAATCAACTTAGACAATGAAACGTTAGTAATAACCGAATCATAATTTCTAAAAGAATTCAATCAGAACTTCTGATTAAAAAAAATGTTTCACATTCATTTCAGAAGATACTCATACATGAGAACTTCTCATCTTCTCATTCTGGGCATAAATCCATACTGATGTTCTTCAGAATGAACTTAAATCTATCTTCAGCCAGGGGTTTTGTAAAGATATCAGCCCATTGATGGTCTGTATCAACAAAGTTTAAAGATATAACACCCTTCTGAACATAGTCCCTAATGAAATGATGTTTAATCTCAATATGTTTAGCTTTTGAATGAAGAATAGGATTCTTAGATAAACATATAGCAGAAGTATTATCACAGAATATAGGAATGTTACTCTCAAATATCTGATAATCTTCTAACTGACTCTTCATCCAGAGCATCTGTGTACTACAACCAGCAGCAGCGACATATTCTGCTTCTGTTGTTGATAGAGCAATAGTTGCTTGCTTCTTGCTATACCAAGAGATCAAATGACTTCCAAGAAATTGGCAACTTCCTGAAGTACTTTTTCTTTCAATTCTGTCTCCAGCATAGTCAGCATCGCAGAATCCTACTAAGTTGTATTCTTTAGATTTTCTGTAAACTAAGCCAACATTAGTAGTACCTTTCAGATACCTTAGAATTCTCTTAACAGCAGTTAAATGAGATTCTCTAGGATCTGATTGGAATCTAGCACACAAACAAACACTGAACAGAATGTCAGGTCTAGAAGCAGTCAAATATAGAAGAGATCCAATCATACCTCTGTATAACTTCTGATCTACCTTCTTACTTACCTCATCCTTACCTAGGATGCATGTTGGATGCATAGGAGTTTTGGCTTCTTTGCAGTCTAGAAGATTAAACTTCTTCAGAAGTTCCTTCACATACTTGGTTTGGTGAACATACGTTCCTTCTGATGTTTGATTTATTTGTATTCCGAGGAAATACTTGAGTTCTCCCATCATGCTCATTTCAAACTCAGCCTGCATAGACTCAGCAAACTCCTTTCCAAGTGTAGCATTAGATGTTCCAAAAATAATATCATCTACATATATTTGACAAATTAAAATATCCCTTTTAAAGGTTTTACAAAAGAGAGTAGTGTCCACTTTTCCTCTAGTGAAACCATTATCCAGAAGGAAAGAACTTAAGCGTTCATACCAAGCTCTGGGAGCCTGTTTCAATCCATACAATGATTTCTTAAGTTTAAAAACATGATTAGGAGACATAGAGTCTTCAAAACCAGGAGGTTGATGGACATAAACTTCTTCATCTATATAACCATTTAAGAAGGCACTCTTAACATCCATTTGATAGAGAGTGATGTTATGTTGAGTGGCAAAAGAAATTAATAAACGAATAGATTCTAACCTGGCCACTGGTGCAAAGGTTTCTGTATAATCAATCCCTTCTTGCTGACTATAACCCTGAGCCACCAGTCTGGCTTTGTTCCTTACCACTTCACCTTTCTCACTGAGCTTGTTTCTGAAGACCCATTTTGTACCAATTATATTGAATCCATCTGGTCTAGGAACAAGATCCCAAACATCATTCCTTGTAAACTGATTCAGTTCTTCTTGCATAGCAATTATCCAGTCTGGATCTTCTAGAGCATGATCAACAGAAGTTGGCTCGATCAAAGATACAAGACCTAATTGACAATCTGCATTGTTCTTAAGGAATGCTCTTGTTCTGATTGGATCATCCTTCTTTCCAAGAATGACATCTTCTGAGTGACCAGAGATGAGTCTGGATGATCTTCTGACAGATGGTTCTTCAGAAATGCTTAGATTCTCCAGAGAAGCTGATACTTGATCTTCTGGTTCTTTGCTTCTGAGGAGCTCTGCTTCTGATGCGTTGCTTCTTGGCTCAACAACTTCTGATATGTCAATATCACAATCTGCAAAATTATCAAACTGCTTTGGTTTTTCAGAACCAAGCTTATCATCAAACCTGATATTGATTGATTCTTCTACAACCAATGTTTCAGTATTGTATACTCTGTAGCCTTTTGAGCGTTCAGAATATCCAAGAAGGAAACATTTTTGTGCTTTGGAATCAAACTTACCAAGATGATCTTTAGTGTTCAGAATAAAGCATACACATCCAAAAGGATGGAAATATGAAATGTTGGGCTTTCTATTCTTCCACAATTCATAGGGAGTCTTATTTAGAATAGGTCTGATAGAGATTCTATTCTGAATATAGCATGCAGTGTTTATTGCTTCTGCCCAGAAATGCTTAGCCATATTGGTTTCATTGATCATGGTTCTGGCCATTTCTTGAAGAGTCCTATTCTTTCGTTCTACAACCCCATTTTGCTGTGGAGTTCTAGGACAAGAGAAATCATGGGCAATACCATTTTCTTTGAAGAATTCTTCAAAGGATCTGTTCTCAAATTCACCACCATGATCACTTCTGACCTTTATGATTTTACACTCTTTTTCAGATTGAATCTGAATGCAGAAATCAAAGAACACTGAATGAGTCTCATCCTTGTGTTTCAAGAATTTTACCCATGTCCAGCAGCTATAATCATCTACGATGACTAATCCATATTTCTTCCCTCTGACAGATGCTGTTTTGACTGGGCCAAACAGATCAATGTGCAAGAGTTCTAATGGCCTTGAGGTAGAAACAACATTCTTGGACTTGAATGCAGGTTTGGAGAACTTGCCCTTCTGACATGCTTCACAAAGAGCATCTGATTTGAATTTCAGATTAGGGAGTCCTCTGACCAGATTCAGTTTGTTAATCTGAGAAATCTTTCTCAAACTAGCATGACCTAATCTTCTGTGCCAGACCCACTGCTCTTCAGAAACAGACATAAGACAAGTCACCTTCTGACTCATAAGATCTTGCAGATCTGTCTTATAAATGTTGTTCTTCCTCTTGCCTGTAAATAGGATTGAGCCATCCTTCTGACTTACAGCCTTGCAAGACTCTTGATTAAAGATTATATCATAACCATTGTCACTCAATTGACTGATAGATAAGAGGTTATGTGTTAATCCTTCTACAAGAAGTACATTAGAGATGGAAGGAGAGTTACCAGACTTTATAGTTCCAGAGCCAATTATCTTGCCCTTCTGATCTCCTCCAAACTTGACTTCTCCTCCTGACTTAAGCACCAGGTCTTGGAACATAGACCTTCTTCCTGTCATGTGTCGCGAGCATCCAGAGTCCAGGTACCATGACATGTTGTGCTTTGTCCTTTTTGCAGTCAAGGATATCTGCAATAGGAATAATCTTATCCTTAGGTACCCACATCTTCTTGGGTCCTTTCTTGTTAGATTTTCTCAAGTTCTGATTGAACTTGGGTTTAACATTGTAAGTAATAGGAGGAACAGCATGATAATTTTTAATGTGAGTTTCATGATATTTCCTAGGTTGTGTCACATGCTTTTTGGTGTGTGTTATGTGAAAGCTTTGAGCATGTGAAGTGTGCCTAATATCATGAGAGTGGCCATACTTGAACTGATCATACAATGGCTTGTATGTAATTTTCATTTCATCAACAGGTTCAAGTTTGTATGGGGTTTCACCCTCAAAACCAATGCCAACTCTTTTGTTTCCAGACACAGCATATATCATAGAAGCTAGCTGACTTCTGCCAATACTTCTAGATAAGAACTTCCTGAAACTTAAATCATATTCTTTCAGAATATGGTTTAGACTAGGAGTGGATTTTTCTGAATCAGAAGGAGATCCAACATTATTGGATAATTTTAAAAGTTTTTCTTTTAATTCAGAATTCTCCAACTCAAGCTTCTTTGTTTCAAATTCAAATTGCTTTTTCAGCTTTTTGTATTTGAGACTAATCTGAGACTTGAGTTCCAGAAGTTCAGTTAGACCGGAAACTAACTCATCTCTAGTAAGTTCAGAAAATACCTCTACAGAATCTGATTCTGATGTAGATTCTGATCCGTCATCTTCTGTCGCCATCAGCGCACAGTTGGCCTGCTCATCTTCTGAATCATCTTCTGACTCATCCCAGGTTGCCATAAGACCTTTCTTCTTATGAAACTTTTTCTTGGGACTTTCCTTCTGAAGATTTGGACATTCATTTTTGTAGTGTCCAGGCTCATTGCATTCATAGCACATGACCTTCTTCTTGTCAAATCTTCTTTCATCAGAAGATTCTCCACGTTCAAATTTCCTTGAACTTATGAAGCCTCTGAACTTCCTTTGCTTGGTCTTCCAGAGTTGATTTAGCCTTCTGGAGATCAGGGACAGTTCATCTTCTTCTTCAGATTCTGATTCTTCAGGATCTTCTTCTCTAGCCTGAAAAGCGTTAGTGCATTTCTTGATATTAGATTTTAATGCAATAGACTTACCTTTCTTTTGAGGCTCATTTGCGTCCAGCTCTATTTCATGACTCCTCAAGGCACTGATAAGCTCTTCCAGAGAAACTTCATTCAGATTCTTTGCAATCTTGAATGCAGTCACCATAGGACCCCATCTTCTGGGTAAGCTTCTGATGATCTTCTTTACGTGATCAGCCTTGGTGTATCCCTTGTCAAGAACTCTCAATCCAGCAGTAAGAGTTTGAAATCTTGAAAACATCTTTTCAATGTCTTCATCATCCTCCATCTTGAAGGCTTCATACTTCTGGATTAAAGCTAGAGCTTTAGTCTCCTTGACTTGAGCATTTCCTTCATGAGTCATTTTCAAGGACTCATATATGTCATAGGCCGTTTCCCTGTTAGATATCTTCTCATACTCAGCATGAGAGATAGCATTCAGCAAAACAGTTCTGCATTTATGATGATTCCTGAAAAGCTTCTTTTGATCATCATTCATTTCTTGCCTTGACAGCTTTGCGCCACTGGCATTTACTGGATGTTTGTAACCATCCATCAGAAGATCCCATAGATCACCATCTAGACCCAGAAAGTAACTTTCCAGTTTATCTTTCCAGTATTCAAAGTTTTCACCATCAAATACCGGCGGTCTAGTATAACCATTGTTACCGTTGTATTGCTCAGCAGAGCCAGATGTAGATGCAGGTGAAGGTGTAGTCTTTTCACTTTCATCAACCATCTTTTACTGAAGCGTTTTTCTCTTCCTGAATCTTTTCTAAACACGGTTAAGTGCTTGCACCTTAGAACCGGCGCTCTGATGCCAATTGAAGGATAGAAAAACACTTAGAAAGGGGGGGTTTGAATAAGTGTAGCTTTAAAAACTTGACAGATAAAAATAAATGCACAGTTATTTTTATCCTGGTTCGTTGTTAACTAAACTACTCCAGTCCACCCCCGCAGAGATGATTTACCTCAACTGAGGATTTAATCCACTAATCGCACGGATTACAATGGTTTTCCACTTAGTCCGCAACTAAGTCTTCCAGAGTCTTCTGATCACACACTGATCACTCCAGGAACAACTGCTTAGATACCCTCTAAGACTTTTCTAGAGTCTACTGATCAACACGATCACTCTAGGCTTAGTTCACTCCTAAGACTTCCCTAGAGTATTCTGATCAACACGATCACTCTAGTTCCTTACAACTTAATGTAATTCTAAGAGTTTACAAATGCTTCTTAAAAGCGATAATCACAACTGTGATATTTCTCTTAATCGTTTAAGCTTAATCTCACTAAAATATTACAACAGCAATGTAGTGAGCTTTGATGAAGATGAAGATTCTGAGTTTTGATTGAACAGCGTTTCAGCAAGTTAATTTGAATTGTATTTGTTCAGGATCGTTAACCTTGCTTCTCATCAGAACTTCATATTTATAGGCGTTGGAGAAGATGACCGTTGAATGCATTTAATGCTTTGCGTGTTCCGTACAGCATCGCATTTAATGTTATACGCTTTTGTCAACTACCTCGAGCCTTGTTCACGCTGTGTCTACTGACGTAGCCTTTAGTAGCTTTTAACGTTCCTTTTGTCAGTCAGCGTAGCTTGCCACTTGTACTTTCTTCTGATCTGATGTTTGTGAATACAACGTTTAAATATCATCAGAGTCAAACAGCTTGGTGCATAGCATCTTCTGATCTTCTGACCTTGAAGTGCTTCTGAGCGTGATACCATCAGAACTTCAGTGCTTCTGTTCTCTTGTTCTTCTGATGCTTCCATAGACCCATGTTCTGATTCTGCTTCGACCATCTTCTGATGTCTTGCCAGACCATGTTCTGATGTTGCATGCTGAGCCATTTGAGACAAAGCTTCTGAGCGCTGAATTATGCGTACTCTATATATATTTCCTGAAAAGGAAATTGCATTGGATTAGAGTACCATATTATCTTAAGCAAAATTCATATTATTGTTATCATCAAAACTAAGATAATTGATCAGAACAAATCTTGTTCTAACAGATTCCTTTCTTGCAGATCCCATAACTTGTTGGAAACACTAAACTTAGATGATTTCACTTGCTTTTGAGCTATGATCCAAGTGCTCTATGCATTTACAAGGGTTCGATTTTTAGAGTCATTTGCATTCTTAGAGTCATTTTGAGTTTTAGAGGTTCTGAGTGTCAACCAATCATTCCAATAGCTTTCATACATCATTTATGAGCTGTTCATCACTTCCACCACCCTCAGAAACATCCCAAACCAAAAACACCATTGAAACCCCATTAAAGAGCTCTTTGAAGCCTTAACCTTCAAACTCTCACCAAACTCACACATTAGCCAAACTAATCATCCAAACACCCTCCAAGTACCATATAGAGCCTTCTGTATGCATTAGAACACAACTGTAACTCATATAACCAAACCTCCATATCCATCTTGCTCTCCATTTTAGGTTTATGTCTCTAGATCAATCCAGGTGCTTCCAGTCTAAAGAGAGCATTGCAATAGCTTCCTGGGGGTTCATTGAAGCTAACAAGATCATCACAACAACTCTGTAACACCTCTAAGCAAGGGTTCGATCCTCACTTTCAGAGGTATATTTTTCAAACTCAAACTTAGTGTTTTATGAGAAATTCATGAGCCACAGTTAAAATAAATTGATAAAAGCTATATAGTTGAACTCGTCTTGAAAAATCACATAAGATGCATGCTTGAATTTCTGGAAATGGTTCAGTTTTGATAATGGTTGAATTTATGAAATTCACGAGCCAAAGGTTGAAGATGAAGTTGAAATTGGAAATTTTGAACTTGTTTTATTTTATATTTATTACAATGTGTGTTTTGAATGACTAAATTGAATGGCTCAGTTGGCAAGCACGCGCATGATAAGGCTTAAGCATACAAGGGTGTGGGTTCGATGCACCCTCTTTGCTCTTTTGTTGAATTATTTTGATTTTTTACCATTTACTACTGGTCTTCAAATATTATTGTTTGTTTAGGCATTATGAACAACATAGGCGCCTGGCCCATTGGCTAAGGTTTTGAGCTATAAGTGTGAGGGCATGGGTTTAACACCTACCAAGACCAAAACCTATATTTTTACCACTTGTTTCTTTACATTTTTATTAAACTTTGAAAAATCATTAAAAATAGTAAAATTAATTATTTTAATCTGATTTTTTTTGTGTTGCTTATTTAACTTGTTTATTTTGATAATATATTTTAAAAATACAAAAATATTTATTATTTTATCATTCAAAAATGAAATAAAAAACAAGTCTTTTATATGTTTTAAAAAATTATTTCTTTTTGATATTTTTACCAAGTAAACTTTTGTTATTTTTGTGTGAATTATTTTAGGGTTAGGTCAAAGTCCCCTTGAGGTTACCATGTACCCTTAGGACAATTCTCTTTTAGAAATTGGTATTTCAATAATTTAAAATCAATTAGATTTAAGTGTGGTTTTAAAACCCTAATTTTCTAAAACCCTAATTTGAATCTTTGATCCTTAGCTTCACCATGTCAATATAACTTGTTG